>NC_141546.1:83955000-84317500 GCF_021556685.1 Rattus norvegicus | reverse complement strand
TGTTTTTAAAGACAAAGCTAGGGTTTCCCTCCCTATCTCTGCAGTGGTTCTCAGGGGTACTTTCTCATTAGTACCCCAAATATGCTAGCACAGCAGAGCTTTGTTCTGTGGGGAGGGATTATTCACTCTCCCAGTGGGAGCTACAGCCTGGGCCCCAGCATTACCGCCATCACTTTCGTCTTAGAATGATCAAACTTTGCAGTAGTTTGTACTGCGTGGGTACCGTTCTGTGCTGTAGTAATTAAATTGCTCTGTGGAGCCATCATAGATTGAGGACAGTCTGCACTGATTTCGAGCAGTCAGATTTTATTTGTCTGCTTCTACTCTGATGATGTCTTTGAGGCTGTCTGTTTAAGGTCTCTGGTAAAATTGCCTCTGCAGGCAACAGTGAGCAAAGAAACTGATAGCAAGAGACACATACTATAATTTAACATGATAGAAAACAATCACAAGCTAAATCATAAGAAATTGACAGTTGGGAGGGAATGTGTGGAGTGTGTGATGGGAAAGGATTACGGTGCTGGTGACAGAACTCATGTGGGGACTGTAGTATGCGAGGACTTCCTACAGAGAGGATAAAAGATAACCTTACAGAATCATAGGCAAAGGCAGAATCAAAGCTGCTAATATCTTTGATAGTCTAAAGTAAGCTTCAACCTTCGTGCGAAAGAGTCTTAGATATGTAGGTGCTGATGGAAGGATGGTAGTGGGGAGTAGCTGACCTGGACTGGGAAGTGTGTGGTGCTGAGAGCCAGGACCGAGTTAGGGAAGTTAGCATTGCACAAGAGAATACTGTGGTCATTCTAGGAATAACAGTGGCTGAGGTGTGTGCACGGGCTTCATTAGATGGTAGAAAATTGGACGCTTTCATCTGATTCGTTTTCTTTCAGTAGAAGATGAGGGTCATCTATTAAATGGTTGTCTTGAAAGCATAACTCAGAAACAAAGTCAGACCCGTCACTTAGTGTTCAGGGGCGTAGGTTTTGCTCGTACCTTGCAAAATTTAGGAATTCACGAGATCTTTGGCCTGTTTTATTGTGTTTAGTTCGGTTCCCGTGGAGGAGCAGGAAGAGTTCAAACAGCTGAAGGATGACATCCAGGAGCTGCAGCACTTGCTGAATCAAGACTTCAGACAGAAAACGGTATCTATGCCACTGCTGACGTGTGCCGTGCGACTGCTGACGTGTGCCGTGCGACTGCTGACGTGTGCCGTGCGACTGCTGACGTGTGCCGTGCGACTGCTGACGTGTGCCGTGCGACTGCTGACGTGTGCCGTGCGACTGCTGACGTGTGCCGTGCGACTGCTGACGTGTGCCGTGTTGGTGCACCCCACTGGGAAAATCATGGCTTCAGTTGCTGAAGAAACAGTGTGCTGTGTGTATTGCGGACGCAGAGAATGCTTGAGCACGTTCTTGGGTTTGGTTCTGCGGTGAGGCTGTGGTACGCTGGGACCGCAGCAAACCCTTCAGGGGCATCGGGCCAGTTACTGTTGATAGGAAGGTAGTGTTCAGCATTAACCGGCACTATCAGGAGAGTTCCCAGCTTCAGTGTTCGCTCATTGTTCCCTGGGAAGCTGGGAAGCTGGAGTTTGAGAATTTGTTATTAGAAAAGTGCATATCAGTGAGAGGAAATGATAACTTTTGGGTCTCAACTGACTCTAAGATGTCTGAATTTTTGTGCTGCTCAGATGCCACACACATACCTAATAAGTTAATGATTATTATTTAAGAAGACATTTTTATTCAATTTTCATATTAATGCTACAGTGGTATTAGGACAGACTGTTCAGGGATTTTTTTGTATTTTAGTTTTTTCGTTATCATTACTAAATGTATTGACATAAACAAAGGGAAGACTGATTTTGGCTCACAGTTGCAAAGGGTTCAGTCCACCATGGAGCAGAAGCATCATAGAGTAGTTTATAGCGTGGGGACAGGAAGCTGGGAGGAGGGAAGGAGCGCTCGCTCCCAAAGGGCAGCGCGCATCCTCCCAGGCCCTGCTTCCCCAGGCAGGAAGCGCTGCTGCCTCCTGAGAACATGTTCAGGTTTTGGCCCATCAGTGGGTTGGACTGTCTGTCCCTTAGGTCAGAGTCTCTGGTGAGCTACTTGTTTCCAGAATGCCCCTCACAGGTACACTGATGGGCGGCCTTCGCTGTCCATGGTGTTCCTTATTCCATTAACAAGGCTCATAGCAGACAGGAAAAGGACTTTCAGACTTCTTACTGAGAAAAACTCCTCCTCTTCTTATCACATGAAGAAGTAGCTAGTGCTTTAATTCCATGTTTTGAATCATTATAACACAGTTGTCTTTTCTCTTAGACACTGCTGCAGGAGAGATATACCAAAATGAAATCAGATTTTTCAGAGAAAACCAAGCATGTTGTAAGTATCTTCTCTGCTCCCTGGCATTTAACATCTGAGGGTACTGCAGTGTTTTAGCTGTGTGCAGTTATCTATTGTTGCTTGTCAGCTTTTCCCCTCAAAAAGGAAACCAAGTTTTAACTTTTTGTTCAACGTAAATACAGAAACTATTATGAAAGAAGACAACAAGACTGACATTCAGTCATATGTGAAGAAAGCAGAAAGGACCCAAAGTGAACCATGCAATCGGATGCATACCTAGCTACTATCTATTTATATGTAGATAGAGATGAATAGATATAGACGTGTGTATATAGTGGGTTATTTTCTACTGTGCACCTATCTGTGTAATTTTACACGAATAACATCCTCAGTGAGTCTCGGGCTCACGCATGTCCTTAATACTGCAGTGTGGTTCCTTATCAGGAGCTTCAGGACAGCTGCATCTCGCCGATGGCTGCAAAATACAGTCGGATGCATGTGGATGGTTTCTGTTATACGTCTTTTCCCTCTCTTTCTGTGTTGCTTCTGACTTTTGTAGCTATGTATATGCTGTAAATGTATATATTTCTTCATCAGCCTATACTAAAATACTAACTCAGGATATGAGGATTAGAGGAAATGCACATTTAATGTTGGCTCCTGTTGCCAAACTCACATTTAGAAGGATGCGAATTTCTATTTTTAGTAACAAAATACAGGTGTGTCCATTTTTCTACACTCTTGCTAAAAATAAATGTTTTCAGTCTTTTCATTTTTAAAACTTTTCTCACTATTCTATGGGGAAAATCGCCTTTTAATTTGACTTCTTTTAATCTAGTGATTTTTGACTATCTTTGTGAATCTTATTTTGTAAATTAAGCTGTTTATAGGCTTTCTGGTTTTTGTTTTGTTTTGTTTTGTTTTGTTTTGTTTTTCCTTTTTCTTTTTTTCGGAGCTGGGGACAGAACCCAGGGCCTTGCACTTGCTAGGCAAGCGCTCTACCACTGAGCTAAATCCCCAACCCTGCTTTCTGTTTTTATATGTGTATTTTTAAATTGTTTAGTGACAGTTTTAATGTCAGTGTTCTCTTGGGTGCTGGATGTGCTGTTTGTTCAGGGAGCCCAGCAACCTTACCTATGAGCTATTTTACAGCTCGAGAACATTTTTCTTTTTTTAAAGAAAAGGTGGGGGAGGGGGAATGTCTTTTTTCCCGCCTGGAGCTGAGGACCAAACCCAGGGCCTTGTACTTGCTAAGCAAGTGCTCTACCACTGAGCTAAATCACCCGCTCCCCACTAAGAACATTTTTTTAAGTTAAAATTTTTAGAAGAATTATACAAGCCTTACATATAATAATATATTTTGTCATAAAATACTAAAATCACATACAGAGAGTTTTCAAATGAGGAGAAAGGCTTCCTTTTCTTAGCCCATGTTGCCGGATCTTAGCTTCCTCCTGTTCTCTTGTGTTGCACACACACCTTAAGTGCTATTACTCTGGGTACCAGGAGAACAAAGTACCTTTTTAGCACTCCAGCTAGGTCACATGGTAATATAAAGCCGTCAACTACATAATGTTAGTATGTACTTGTGTTTACAAGGCATGGAGAGGAAATGGGGGAGAGTTTTCAGGGGTCCGTGATGTTGTTAGGAATGGGATGAACGCTCCAGCATCTTAGGAGGACCATACTGGTCTCAGAAATGCCACTGAGGGCATCATGTGCTACTCTGAGGAATGAAGCAGGCTGTGGTGAGTGGAAGTCAGTTCACCCTGCTACAACAGGCATGAGCCTAAGTTCTATTATTGAAATGGTAATTTCATTGTCTTACCTGATTGGTAAAAACATTTCTCAACAGAATGAGCTAAAGTTGTCAGTAGTTTCTTTGAAAGAAGTTCAAGACAGTTTGAAAAGCAAAATTGTGGATTCTCCAGAGAAGCTGAAGAACTATAAAGAGAAGATGAAGGACACCGTCCAGAAGCTCCGCAGTGCCAGGGTCAGTCGCCTTTGCCGTGTGTGCTCTGTGAATTATTTAGTGTCTATGCAGACTTCTCTCTTGAGTGTCCATGCTTGTCTTTGATGTGTGTGTGTGGCGGGGGGGGGGGGGGGGGTGGATGGGAAGAATGCAAGTTCAGGACAGTCCTAGACTCCCACTGCAGCTCTGAGGCTGCGGCCTGGTGATCTAGTGGAGATGCTGTGACTGCATGGGAAGTCACCACACAGTGCTATAGGAGAAAAGATTATATATACACAATTTTACAAAAAATAACTAAAAATACAACGTGAAATATGAATTCATGATGTGTGTTGGTGAGCACAGGGCACATAGGAGAAACCTTTTTTTTTCTCCTGATGGGTTTTGTTTCAAATATAAAACCTCTGTAGAGAAGTTAAATCAGTTTAAAAATAAGCATTTAAAAAAAAAAAACAAAATGAGAGAATTCAGTTGGTATTTGGAGGAATTGGATAGGAAAGGCAGTGGAAATTTGTCGTAGTATCTGACTGTTCAAGGCAGAAGAGATGTGTTCTAGGCCAGGGGCTGCTTTGAGGGGTAGACTGAGATGAGGTGGGACAAAATTAGATGAGGTGGGCAGCCAGCTTGGCTTCTGTGTTCAAACAAGGTTTTAAACCTATCAGTATAAAGAAATTCTATCCTGTTATCCAGGTGATTCCTGATAATAAAAATTGTCACTAATAATAAAGAAAAAAATCACCAGAACCAAAACGGGAGTGCAACAAGAGATTTGAGAATTTATGGAATGGCTGGCTTATTTAAAACCAGTTCTGGTGGACCTGGGTGTCTAACTAAGCGGTAGCATGCTTGCTCAGAGTGAGGAGGTCCTGGGTCTGAACCCACCCTCTATTAAGAAGAATTCTGTTTAGTTAGCTGTTCCTCTAGGAGAAAACAGCTGGACTATTTCTGAAAAGAAATCCTTCTGTGAATTAGACACTTAAATTCTTCACAGAGTTAGAACATTTATATAATCTTTGCCCAAATGGAACACACATACCCACCCCCACAGCCCGACTTTGTAGCCCAACTAACCTGGAACTCCTGATTCTCCTGTCTCAGCCTCCTGAGGGCTTAGATTACAGAGAAAATATCTTTACGTTAACGTGAGAACCCAAAGCTCAGAGAGAAAAGACCTGCTAAAACACATTTTCTGGTTGGTCTGTGTCAACTTGCCATTAAACATATCTGGGAAGAGATTCTCAACTGAAAACTTGACCTCCATCAGGTTGGCCTGGAGGCAGATCTGTGGGTAATTTCTTGATTAATAATGGATTGGGAGGGCCCAACTCACTGTGTGCGGTGCCACCCTGGACAAGGTGGGTCCTGGGTTGTATAAGGAAGCAGCCTAAGCAAGCCTAAGCCATAAGCAGTGCTCTGGCCTCCGCTTCAGGGCCTGCCTCCAGGTTTCTGATGTGAGTTTCTGCCCTGACTTCCTTCATGATGACTTCCAAGACGTAAGCTAAATAAACCCTTTCCTTCCTACTTTGCTTTTAATTTTATCTATTTTTATTTTATGTGTATGGATATTTTACCTGCATGTATGCATATATGTATATCATGTGCTGCTAGTACCTTTGGAAGCCAGAAGAGGCGGGTATCAGATCCTCAGTGACTGAAGTTACAAACAGTTGTGATCACTGTGTGGGTACTGAGAATTGAACCCAGGTCCTGGAAGAGCTAGTGTTCTTACCACTGAGCTGTCTCCCCAGACAGTCCAGCTTGGTTTCAGTCCTAGTCTTCACCACAGCAACAGGAAGCAAATAAAGACCTGCAGGCAGCGGACTTTGACCCGTTATCTACAAAGGGTGTTCATAAATCCACTTAAATCAGAGAAAGAAATGGAAATTGAGCAATATGATTAGGTCTTTGATCAGGAGAAATTTAACTGTGTAGTAAGATAAGGCAGGTAGCAGCCTAGTCAGGAGAAGGAAAAATGTCTGCATTTGTGTGTGGTTATAGGGAATATATATTTCTTCTGTAATTTTAAAAGGAGTTTACCTTTTTAAAGAACCAGGTGTTAATAATAGTATTTAAACAAACAGAAATATTCTAATAGATAAAATGAGTTCCCTATAGTATTCAGAAGTAGTTTGAGAACTAAGAGAGCAAACCTTCGGATTGTTTTGGTGTTGCTTAGACTCGAGCCACAGGGTATCGTAGGCACTAGAAAAGCATTTGCATCTAAGTTCTACCCAGCCACAGCGAGCCCTTTCCCTCCACATGGAGAATCTTTGAAAAATTACAGTGAATTGTCAGCTTGGTGAAGTAGTGGCAGCTTTTTTATTAAGGATTTTTTGAGTTTAAAAAGCATAATTGAGAGATGGCTCAACCGTTAAGAGCACTGGCAGCTCTTCAAGAGGAGATGGTTGTATTCTCACTGCTTGCATCGGGGCTTACAAATGCCTGTAACTCCAGTCTAGAGAATCCAGTGTCCTTGTCTAGTCTCCTGCACTAGGTGTGCACACGATGCCTAGACATATGCAAACAAAGCACACATGCACATTAAATAAATAAGTAAATGTGTCATATGTCTGACATGTGTCGGGAGTGGCACCTTGCTCCTGACCTAGGAACTTTTTAATTGCTGTGTGTTCCTGAGCTTTCGGTAGCAAATGCTACTGAAATTATTGAAGAGCAAATGAGTCGACCTTGTGGTTTCATAAGAGTATTAAACTGCTCTTTTTTTTTTTTTTTTTTTTTACCTCCCAAAGGAAGAAGTGATGGAAAAGTATGATATCTATAGAGATTCTGTGGATTGCTTGCCTTCCTGTCAGCTGGAGGTGCAGTTATATCAAAAGAAATCACAGGACCTTGCAGATAATAGGGAGAAACTAAGCAGTATCTTAAAGGAGGTTTGTATTGGGCAGTATTTTGTCACGTGTGATGGGCGGTTACATCATTGGAGTCACTTTCATCTTGTTTATTACCTTCCTAAGAAAATCTAAACTTGTTCTGACGAGTCGGGCATCTTCCCCCAAGCACTGGGGTGTCAAGACATATGTAACCTTCAGATAAAGATAACAGATTAACATAATACATGGTGGTTTATGTTTTTTGGAATTTAGTAATGAGTATTTTAGCTCATCCTAACATGTGATCACTCATCATGAGTGGTATAAAGTCCCAGCTTAGTTCCTAACATTGCACCTCGGGTTAATAGAGAGGTAAAGCTCGTCCTCTGGGTACAAAAGGTAGCACTGTCATCTTGGTGTCTCAGAAGCTTAAAACCATTTTCAGATCTTAATTCAGCCACTCCCAGGATCACCAACATTACAGTAAAAGTTTGTTGTTTTTGAGAAGGGGGAAGAGAAGAGGGATGGGAGAGGGAGAGAGATAGAGGGGGTGAAAGAGAGGGCTGTTGTGTGCCTGTCATTCGTCAGTCCTAGTAGACCAGCAGGGGAAGGTCCTCTTTGCTGGCCAGTCTCTTTCCCCTGGTACAGTTGTGTTTCTCTACTGAGCTTTCCGAGCCAGAAGACTTAACTCCATTTCATAACTGTGTTTTAATCTCTATCTCACTCTAGAAACCTTTCTTTTCTTTTTTAAATAATAAATCCTGTTTGGTTGTGTTGACTTTAAATATTCTTCATAAAACACAGAGCCTGAACCTGGAGGGCCAGATTGATAGTGATTCATCAGAACTAAAGAAACTGAAGACTGAAGAGAACTCCCTCATAAGACTGATGACTCTAAAGAAGGAGAGACTTGCTACCATGCAGTTCAAAATAAACAAGAAGCAGGAGGATGTGAAACAGTACAAGCGGACCATGATTGAGTATGACCGATTGCAGTGTGGAGGCCGAGGGTGCCACCAAGAAAAGCTCTCAGCAAAGCTTTCAAAACAACTGTGTTTTCTTTATCTGTCGGTCTGGCTGTCTATCATCTATCTGTTTATTTTTATTCTAAATAGTTGTTTTTATTTCCATAATTTCCAATAATTGTTTTTATTGCCTTCCATAATTGTCACAAACTGACTCTGCACTGTCGAGCGAAGTTCTGGTCTAGATGCATGACTACGTTCAAAGGATTTCTTTAGGAAATATGGGCTTAATGTTTGCCTGACAGTCTCAATCTTAGGCCAGCATGGAAGAGGAATAATTCTGTAACTTAAAATCACTAATTTTTCTTCTACTTTTTTTTTCCGATTTCCTTTATGTTTTCAAAAAAGAATTCTGTTTTAGTGACTGAGATATGTATAATTCTGTCTGTATGTGGCATAGAAGCACAGGTTTTTCATTTATGTGTTGATTGATTGGTTGGTTGGTTGGTTGGTTGGTTGGTTAGTTGGTGTTTTTCTGTTTGATGCCTTTTGAGACAGTCCCAATTCCTTCATGGTAATCTTTGAAGGCATTGGGACACTAGTATTTATTTCAGTGCACTTCAGACATAGTGACCTAGGGGAAAAAAAAGTGCATTAGAAAAAAAAAATCTTCCTATTATTCAGTTAAACATGAATGTGTTACTAAGTTCTTGTGAAGTGTGTAAGCTATTTCACCAGTAGTCTCCTTGTCAGTCTTTGGAATGTGCCTTTAGAATATGTGCCACAGATGTCTAGGATGTCAGCCCTTTAGTCCTTAAGTGTGGCCTTGGGATTGTCGAGTACTTCTATGTATGTGAAAGCAGACGACAGAAGCTGGGGATTGTCTATTTCTTGCCAAATGTGCTGAAAAGTTGTACTAATGCACTTCCCCACTCACAGTGTCTAGATGTGCACACTGAGGCACTGAAGCCAAGCCTTCATTTTAAAGAGTGGGTTGTGAGGGCTGGAGCGTAATGTAGTGATTGAGCATTTGCCTAGCGTGTGCCAGGCTCTGGCTTTGATCTTCAGCTCTACACAAGGGAACAAAAAGAATCATTCTCGAATGGGGTAGCTCACCATGCCGTGATGTAAGTACAGTGTACCACAGCATGTGGGGTTCCGTGAATTTGTCTAGTTGCTTTAATACCTGGAAGGGTTCTGAGCTTATTGAACAAATACTGACACATAATGGCTCCAGGGTCACTATCAGTCGTTGGTTTTTAAAATGCTTAAGAGAGGTTACGTCAGGTGTCTCTGTTCCCTTTTAGAGATTGCAATAAAGTTCAAGAAAAAAGAGATGCTGTCTGCGAGCAAGTAACCGCCATTAATCAAGACATCCACAAGATTAAATCTGGGATTCAGCAGCTAAGAGACGCCGAAAAACGGGAGAAACTGAAGTCTCAGGTGGGTGCTCCCAGGAGATAGAGTCCGTGAGGTTAAAGCGTAGATGACGCTGCCTGTGACAGGGGTTTGAGTTCTCAGAGTGGAACTTACCCTCGAAGGCCCTTTCCTTAATCTCCGTGTCCGGCACCACTCTGCAATGCATATCTGCGGGCGCATCTTCTGTGCCTTGTCCCTGCCTGCCTTTTAGCCCATCACAGAGTATCACTCTTTGGGACAAAAGTAGTTAGTTGCTTAGTAAAGGTCGTTAGGTAGGTGGGCTTTACTCATGCTGTTTAAGTAATATCTCTAAAAACATTTTACCAGAAGCTACTAAAAATAGGCATACTCTTTGTTCAGCTTTCTTAAGCCTCTTCTTTTCACTCCTTTCCTTCGTCCTGTTTCTGAGATTGCCTGATGTGTGATAGCTGCACTCTCGCTGCCACTGCCCCTCACTGTCCACATAGTCTGTGAAGACCTGTGAGACGAAAGATCTGAGACACTCCGTGCAACCTCCTTAAGTAGACCAGACTGTTGGTGCTTGCTCCGGGTGTAGATGTTGAGTCATTTATTAGCAAATTCAAACTGATTAACTAGCTAGAATTTGCGCTATCTTCATTAGTTGTAAAAGCTGCCCAAGCTATCTCATGTTTCTGTTAGCTCTGTGCACATGTGTCTCACCAATAATATTAGACCTTTCCTGGCAATCAGCCATGCTTTAAAACTCAGCCCAGCAAGTGAGACCATTCCTAGAATGGCCTTGGGTATCATCTACTTTCCATAAATACTTATAAAATTGAAAGGGCACTGAGTACTGTGTCTTAAAGCTAGCTGTGTGTTGCAGGTCAGTGAGGAATTTTGAAATGAACAAGTCCCCTCCCAAATACATTGAATTAAATTTGAAACAATGGGTCCCACCGCTTAATTGAGTTGTCTATTTATCTCTAGAATAGGATGGCATTTGAGAGCTACCGATGGGCTCTGTGTAATTGTAATTGTTTTCTGTGGATGGAGCTCATAACTACACAAGCTGTTCTACTACAGATGTAGTTGTTAAAATGTTATTTCTCATTCTGAATTTAAAACAGTCAGTCTGTACTCCAGTGGGCTTGTATCTGCCGTCTGGAATGTTCCATGCCCCATCCTATGGAATGACCTGTAAGACAATGGCCCGACTTCACGTCTCCCCTTGGGTTTAATAGCCCGGGTGTCCAGCCACTCCTTACATGCTTGCTTTTCAGATTTGTTGGTTGTCCTGTTATCGTCACTGCTTCATGCTTGTCATTATTTACTTTGTAGAATATAGTATAAGCACAGTCTTCCCAAGTACTCTTGTGGCCCCAGAAGCACAGAGCGTCTGTTCACAGAGCCTTGTTTCGGAGGCTGGGTTGTCAGCAACAGTGTCTCGCCTTCTGTTAATGTTCAAATTATCAGTTAAAGACGACATCTTCCTCACGGGTGGCTCTGCCAAGTTGGTTTTCACCATACCATACTATGATGAAATGATTGCTCTCAACTCAAGATCTTAGTATAACATCCTGCAGGCCTAATTGTATTTCTTTCAACCTAGATTCTCAAAATGCCACGGTCAGTGTAAATCTCATCCACACTAATTATTCCTATTGTATGGTGTCAGTGGACCCTGGCTGTGCTGTAGCACTCCTCCAGAGCACGCAATGTGTGGTCAGAGCTTAGGTCCATAGGGCGGCTTGCTATGCTGTCCTTCTCTTACCCAGCCCACTCATGTCCATTAACCCTCAGAAGCCTGAGGAAGGCTGTGCATGCGAGGGTGGGCTCACCGTGTTTGGTCAGAGTTCTCTCCTCCTTGTCATAGCCACCCTTCACAAAGAAGCAAGGTGTAGATCGTCAGTGTGCTCGTCACCCAGGGCTCCACTGCCTGCTTTAAAGTTTTGCTCATGTAGGTCCTGCATCTAGCTTCAGGCTCCTCTTCTTCTTGGACAGCATTAAAGATCTGTTTCCTGTTCCAGCCAGTAACAACAAAAATTACATAAGGCTCCAAATTGTCCCTGTCTTTCCTCTTCTTCACATTTAATTTCTTCCATTCAGTGTCTTCATACATTTCTTTTAGACTATTTGATATATTTCGGGATGATGTAATTTCTAATATTTCTCATCATTTTGTATCACAGGGAATTGACATTTTAGACTTGCTGAAGATAACCCTGGCTGTCAGACCCACAAAGTTAATTTTATGATTTGTCCTCAGTGATACTATTCATGTACGACCCATTTTATTCACACATTCATAACATAATTTTGTAAGTCGTGTGAACTGTAGCAAAATGCTAACTTTCTTCCTCGACCCCACTTTTGCTGTTTTTGTTGCGTACTAAGCAGTACCCATGTCATCTCTCTGAAGTAATGCTTTCATCGTTCATGTTCTTGTTTATAATGAATGGATTACCTGAGGTTTGAAATCAGTATTAACAGTAGCATACGCACCCCTGGGTACCGGGTCCCAGTGGGCTCAGGAGTCAAGCTGAAGACAAGGACGTTGTCCCTGCCTGTAAGACTTTTTAGGTGAGTGGATCATTTCCGTCGTTCAGGTCCAATAGGAAGTGTACCTGACTCCATGTCACACTGCAGAATCAACAAAACCAGTGTGGCACTGTCGCACACACACAGATCAGTAAGCAAAGCAGAAACTGGACACGAGAGCTCGAAGCCAGAGCCAGCTGGTTCTTTACAAAAATGCCACAAATAGTCCATGGGGAAAAGTCAGCCACATTAACAAAGGTGCACAGAAAACTGTATATCCACATGTAGAAAACTGAAATAAGACCCTTACCTCTCATCCAGTACCAACAACAAACTCCAAATACCATAGCATAAGACATGGAGTTCTGGAAGTGCTAGAGAGAAAACCAGAGAAAATACTTCAAGATACACACATAGGGTAAGGCCTTTTTGTGTGGTATTCTGCTTGCTTGGGAATAAGACCAACCAACTGTCCATCTTGTGAGATCAGAGACCTTCCACAGAGTAGGCGGAGCTGTCCACCAACCAAAACACAGCTCACCGAAAGGGAGAAAACCCTAACTTTGTTGGTAGACTGGTACCTAGAGCGTAGGAGGAATTCAAAATATTAGACAAGAAAAAAAAATCCACAAGCCAAAAAAAATGAACAGAGCTCTCAAAAGAAGAAGTATGAATCACCAATAAATGTTTTCAAAAGGGTTCAGTATCCTTAGCCATCAGGGGAATGCAAATTAAAACTATAATCCATCCCAATGGATGGATTACCCAATCAGTATGACTAGCTTTAAGAGAATAGTTGCTATCAATAGCTGGCCAGAGTATAGATGGAAGCAGGCCTCTAAGAATTTATTTCTTACTTATTTTTACTGATGTGTGGGAGCACGTACCTTGCCTATGCTTGGAGACCAGAGGACAGCTTTGTACAGTTGGCCACTTTTCCACTCGGGTCACCAGGCTTACACAGCAGCCCTTTGCTGTGGTACTGGTCATATGTAAAACAGGCTGTTACTGTAGTTGACACTTGCTTATTCATGCTCATGATTACTCTGTTGAAGTCACCAAGAATCATACTAGATGTCCACCTACAAAGTAATGGACAGTAAAAATGTGGTGCGTGTACACAGTGTGTTGTTATTCGTCCATAAATAAAATGGAACTTGTAAGAGTATAAGTTTAGTGGAAAACACTCTATTGAGTGAGGTGATCCAGGCCCAGAACAACCAACACCACATTCCAAGTGTTAAGTGTGTGCACTCACGTGGAGTGAGTGTGTAGATAGCAGGGACTACAACAGAGTCCATGAGAGGGAAAGAAGAAGCTTTAGGGGACAGAGCTGGTCGGGCAAGAGAACACAACGATACCAGAGTGCAAGGGAAAATACCAACAGTGTGTTTGAGACAGGGTTCCTCTGTGTAGCTCTGGCTGTCCTGGAACTCACTCTTGTAGACCAGGCTGGCCTCGAACTCACAGAGAGCCAGTTGCCACTGTGGCTGGTTTCCAACAATATATTTTTTGATCCATGGATTAAAATACTTCTGGAATCAATGGATGATGTTGGGTGTAAAAGTCCATGGATATTATAAAATTTTAAATTTCTCAAATTTCAAAAATGAGAATATCAGACCAACACTCAAATGAAACATTTCTGGAATCCTGTATTACACCTTTCCAGTCTGCCTCGATAGGCACTGTGCCCTGAGCCTAGTGCACCAGAGGGGCTAATGGCTTTAGGATTATTATCTTAAATCCTTGTACTTTTAACTAGCACCATGTGGCTAGTACTTCTGTATTGAACAGCACTGGGCTGGACGTGGGTTTTCCTTACATCCCAGCCCTTTGCTTTGACTTTAGAAGTGTATGACCTCACAGTAAGTCTGTATATGCCAGCTGTCATGAACTGTTATAAACTTCCACTTGTGTGTAGACATTTACTTAGATATTCTAAAATATATAGTATTGAGAAGGCTATATCCCGTCTCCTTTAACACCCAAGGGTGTGCTCAGGGTGATGGCCATGTGTTTGCTTCTGGTGCTGTGCTGCTAGGTTTGGGCTTCCTGTTCCATTTACCGTGCCTCTGCTGTGTGACTAGTTGCTCCTTGGAAGTGTGTTTATTCTCAGGAGAAAAACATTGCTTTTCATGTACTGAAATGCTTGGTGTGTATTTGCAGATTGTATTTCCTTTTTTAACTGCACTTGGTTTTGATGTTTCTGGAAAGTGATCCCTTTCTGCCCGACTTACTCAGCCTTCCTGTTACCTAGTAGAGCGCGGAGCTTAAGTTGATCTGTAGCCTTTGACTGTGCTGATTGCTTAACCTGGTGTTCACACAAGCCAGTCGCCGATGACCTGATTGTTCTGACAGGATTTGAGAAGTAAACGCTTTCAGAGGCTTGTTTCCTAGGTGGTTCATAGTTTATCTCAGCTGTAGTCTTTGGTCCTGCGTAGGAAGGAGCTAAGCTCTTCCAGCCGTGTAGTAGAATAATAGGAGTGACCATTGGAATATTTTCAACTCGGGTTAGGCCTGGCTGTCCCATGGAGTGACTCTTCATTTGTCCGTAGGAAATCTTGGTAGACTTGAAAAGTGCTTTGGAGAAGTACCATGAGGGCATCGAGAAGACGACGGAGGAGTGCTGCACTAGAATAGGAGGGAAGACTGCCGAGCTGAAGAGGAGGATGTTCAAAATGCCGCCCTGATCAACAGCCACCCGAAAACGGCCTTTCGCTTTCTGTTTGGAGTAGTTATATTGAAGCTAATAGAAGGACCGCAGTCTCAGCTAACTAGCGTGGGTACCATTGGTTCTCTGTCCTTTTATGACCATGTGCTCCCTGTGTTTTTTTCTTGGTGATGGGGATACAACTCAGGGCCTTGCAGGCTACACTGACTTGCCTCCCTAGGCTCTAATGTACCATGTACTATGTAGGCTTTTGCTACAATTAAAGTAACGTGTACAGCTTTTATGTCCCTACTCTGTCTCCTTTTGTATGTGCTGGTTGGAATAAACAAATAGTTACTGACGTCTGTGTGTTTTCCTACATTGTCCTGGATGTTGTTTCTTTGTTGACATTGTATTGCCACATCCTTGAGCCTGATTGTGCCCTCCACATCTTGATTACACACTCATTTGACTCGTACTCATTCAGCCTTCCCTAGATATTTTACTGCTGTTGTGTAGGTAGAGAATTATGACGATCTCTGAAGTTTTATATAGCAAAAATTTGAACTGGCACCAAAATTGGAATAATCCTGATATACCACATTTTCTAATGTAATTATTTTAAAAACTAAGTTTGTAGAGTTTCATTTCTTCGTTGATGCAACTGGCATGATTCGGGTAGAAATAAGACAGTTGTGGACAGAAAATTCAAAGTGAACCAAAACAGCTCTCCCTTCTTTATAATCTTATTATCTTGAGAACTTTGTTACAGGAGCTTAGCCTCACTGTGGCCTTGGGCAGTATATCTTGGCTTCTCAAACTGTCCTGGCAGAATGTCATAGAGAACTCTCAGGATCCAAGGACTCTGGTAAACTTTTGAAAGACACACAGCGGCCCTTGCTAGCTGGCACCACCATTGAAAACCGCTAGCTCAGAGTGTTCACACTTGGAGTCTTTCCGGTGTGCTTGTCCTTACCAACCTAGTTGGGGACAAGAGACATATATGGATGTGTGCATGTGAGTACAGGTGCCTGCAGAGATCAGAGGTGTGCGATGCCTGGAACTGGAGTTACAGGTGGTTGTGAGCTGCTAGTGTGGGTGCCGGGAACTAAATTGAGGTCCTCTGCAAGAACAGTAAGGTCTCTCGTCCACTGAGTTATCTCCACAGCCCCTAAATTTTAATAACATTTGTTCACTTGTATGTGAGTGGAAGGGGGTCGTGTGTGTGTGTGTGTGTGTGTGTGTGTGTGTGTGTGTGTGTGTGTGTGTGTGTGTGTGAGAGAGAGAGAGAGAGAGAGAGAGAAGGGCAGAGAGCAACTCTCTGGAGTTGATCTTCTTCTCCCACCTTGGGAGACCAAGGACACACGTGCAGGCTTGGTGACAAGCACCTCTGCCTGCCCGGCAATCTCACCCGCTCCCTTTGTTTAATGTTTTTCTACTTTTGCTATCATTTGTATTGTTTTGTGTATATTCTTATATACATTTTCAACATGGCTGCACACTTTTCTGGAGGCTTGGGACTTGTATTTAAGCATTTCAAATTTTGAATCATTGTTTTTTTATATGTGTTCATATTTTAGTGTTTAAGAAAGAATGTATTTTCTTTTTCTTTTCTTCATGTGTGCGGATGTGTGTGTGAGTCTGTCTATGTGTGTGTCTAAATAATACAGCCACAGAAGTAGGCTCATCACTTTAGCAGGAGAACTCTGACGTCCTCCTACCAAATACATTTCCTGGTGACTATCTTTAATCATTCTTTTCTGCCTCCAAATAGTTAAAATTTAATCAAAGGCCCTCAGCATAATCTACTCAAATCCATTTGGCTCTTCTGACTGAAGAATAAATTCTAAAATTTAGAGATTTTCCTCGAGCCGTCTTGAAAATGACATTGTTGGTGCCCGAACGGTTTTATAATACAGGAATTGCATACCCTGAAGAAGCAGGTGCCATCGTGTCTGTGGCACGTGCCGCCCCGATGGCCGAGGAAAGGAAGGCTGTACCGCCAGACTGCAGTCGTCTTCTGTGAGCTCAGCTTCTTAGCTGGATGGATCAAATATTTAATTTCACGTTGAACTGACATATTTCAGGAAGCTAATCCATTTTGTGACAAAGCCAGGGGAGTTGAAATATGCACCTCGCAGGCTGAAGTTAATACATCGGATTTGAGTTTCTCTGGGTGTTTCCTATTTTTAGTAAGAACAGAAAAGTTTGATATGAAATTCCATTTCAAATTCAGGCCTGCCACCTTTTTCAATTAAGTCGGCACGCTCCCCCTGATTGAAATATGCTTCCCATCTTCCTATCCAGATTGCCACCAGGGGGCACAACACGGCTTGCATAACCAAGGCGAAAATAGCTGTGGATTCTCAGGTTGGAAACGCAAGAGCCGAAAGTTTTAAAGTGACAGTGACAACTCGAAGTCCAAAGGTGACAGAGGGAACTCTGACTTTGCCTAGTTGAAATAGGTTCTAGGGGTTGGGGATTTAGCTCAGTAGTAGAGCGCTTGCCTAGCAAGCGCAAGGCCCTGGGTTCGGCCCCCAACTCCGGGAAAAAAAAAAAAAAAAGAAATAGGTTCTAAATAGTAGCTGAGTATTTGAAGGTTTTGTTAAAAGGATAACTCTTACCAGGAGGTCTTAATTCTGACCCTAGTGTCTATCTCTAAAATTACCTAAGTGATTATAAGTGGTTCAGAGTTTCTAACTCAGATTTCATACAACTCTTAAAAACTGAATTTTCCTATGAGAACTTGAAACTCCATGCAATCACCAAGTGTCTTAGGGACTGAATATAGACAGAATATAGACCTGGTATCCATGGCTCAGACTGATAGCTTTGTTTGCTTTGGATTTTTTTTTTTCTCCTGGTAATACCATCAACCTTCACCACCAAGAGTTTCTTCAAATCTACTCTTTCTGCCAACACAAAAATGTCTCTAAAATACTCAATCCTGTCCAAATAATTCTCTACACAAATCCTTGATGCTAAGCCATTCCAAGACCAGAGCTATCCACATTTAAGGAGCAGTGTTTGTGGCAGTATAGCCCGGTAATACCATAGTTTCCAACCCGAGGGTGTGCAGAAATCAGTTTGAAGTTGTTAAACTTGCCACCCCATCAGGTGCAGGGCTCTGGGGTCTATAGGATCTAGTTCCCCCCTTGAAAGCAAGTTTATTCTATAGGTAAAGCAAAGAGATTTTAGTGTGTGTGTGTGTGTGTGTGTGTGTGTGTGTGTGTGTGTGTGTGTGTGTTTGGGGGGGCAGTTCATGTGGGGGCAAGTCTGTGTGCATGCATGTGTTTACATGTTTGTGCAGGTGTGTGTTCTCATGTGCATTTGGAAGCTAGAGGTCATCTGCAAGTGTCACTCCTCAGGAGCTGACCACCATGGCTCTGTCTCCCTGGCTAATAAATAAATAAATTAGTAATAATAATAATAATAATAATAATAATAATAATAATAATGATGATGATGATGATAAACAGCAACCCATAGGCTCTACAGATCCAAACTCAGATTCGCACTGTGGGCACTTCAGTGACTGAGCCATTGTCCCCAACCCCAGAGTGGTTTTAATAATTATTCTCAGAGATTTCTTTTAAGAAGAAACACCTATATGGTTAGAGCATGAACTACAATCTTTACACTCCTTTTTAATGAGATGGCAATAGCAGATCTGTGTCAAGCATGCAAGGATTGATGGGCTTTTGGGACATAACTGTCACACGCTAACACTCAACCGGCAGCCAGTACCGTTAGGATCAAACTTACTAGGTATCTCTGGGAGCCAGTTTCACCTTTCCATGTAAGGCACTACCTCCGTAACAGTCCTTTTACACCAGATCCTAGATGAATGAATGAATGAATGAATGAATGAATGAATGAATGAATGAATATGTGTTCAAAGATTCTCGTCTGCACAACCCACATTAACACAAGATTCCAAAGAAGCTAATTTTCCAGGTAGGGTGGCGCTGAATTTTTAATACAAAGAACAGAGGACAGGTGATTCGATTTCACTAGCTCATGGGGCTGCAAACTGCTTGGCTCCACAGGAGAAGATATCACTGTGGACTGTTTGTTGGGTGAACTGAGGTGTGAGGATTGCCCTGGCCTTTCAGTCTGAATCTTCAAACCTTAGAATTTATTAGAATCACATAGATCCAGCATGTCGGAGTATGTAGGTTTGGGTGGAATACTTGCTGGGTTTGTGCGTCAAGTTGACACAAGCTAGAGTCATGGGAGAGAACGCAGCCTCAGTGGAGCAAGTGTTTCCATGAGATCGAGCTGTAAGGGCCTTCCCTCAATTAATGGTCAGTTGGGGGAGGTCCCAGCCCAGGTGAATGGGACCATCCATGGGCTTCTATAAGAAGGCAGGCTGAGCAAACCAGAGGAAACAAGCCAGTAGGCAGCACGCTCTATGGCCTGTGCATCAGCTCCTGCCTCCAGGTTCCTGCCCTGCTTCAGTTCCTGTCCTGATTTCCTCCAATGTCAGAAGTGTAAGCCAAATAAACCCTTTCCTCCCCAACTTGCTTTTGGGTCATGGTGTTTCATTGCAGCAGTGGGCTCCAGGGTTTGCGATGCAGTCAAGTTGTTCCCAGGTGAAGCAGCCAGCTCCAGGGTTCCCATTAGAGCAGCACTGTACTAGAGAAGCATGCTCGCTGAGGTGGGGCTGTCGCCACAGATTGATGGCAGGACTTCTAAAACTGATATGCTTCCAGGTCACCTGACAATCTTGTCAACCTGCAAACTGGTTGCCTCTGTTTCTAACATTCTTCAGGCTGCTAGAAGATACCTGGGTCTTACAGTAGCAAGACATGGTCCTCATTATCTCCCGCCATTGGCCTTGTCTTTGCATCTCCCGAGTTCTTTGCCCTGCAAGACACAGGATGCCTGTAAAATGAGCCACAAGGCATCCCGAACCTTCACACGTTCTGTTCTGAGGTGTTTACTGCAGTAGTGGAAAGTGGACTTTTGAGAGACACTCCTGCATTCCCATTGCAAATGGGCTTCACCAACTGAGGTCCAAACAGAATGCTACTCGGGTCTTGTACCAGTTGCAGCATTGCGGTGCTTTTGCAGAGGTTAAAGCAGATGATAAACTACTCAGCCCTCTGTAAATGGCTGCCATTGCTAGTGGAACCCAAGAAACAGAGATGACATGAACAGCTGTGGCAGATGTTATTTGCGCTTTTGCAGTCTGAAAGGAAAAAGAATCTAACCAGAAAAAAAAAATGAGGCAGCCGTGATCATGACCCACCTGTCACGCTCATTTATTGCTGTGTGGGGTATCACTGGGCAAAGAAGGAAGGACTCCTGCGACACTGTAGTGCTTACAGCCATCTTGGAAGGCTATTGCTGTAGGGAAAGCTACAGAGGCATGGTCTTACAGATGTTCTCAGAGAACAGTTGCACTGCGTCAGGACGTCAGATTCCCCCACAACTTAGGTGAGTTCATCTCTCAAGATGGTGGGACTTAGCATGTAATAGGAGCAAGACGCAAACGGATAGTAAGTCAGGAAAGCTTTCGTATTCGAATGTGTATTAGATGTCCCTCTCTGGGCTCTCCCATCTTCTCTGTTAAAGATAATTTAAAAGGTTTCTTACTTCACACCCCCGACTTAAGCCCTGAATGTTCCCCTTTACAGGAACTCTTCCCTTTAGTCAGTGAAAACCAGAACCATGTCCTTTTTTAGGTATACACCTTATACAAAGCTTCATGTTGCTCCACTCCTCCCCAATGTCTGTGGTTGGGCTTTCTTTATTCCTCTGTCAGATTTAGGCCTGTTCTTCACTCAATGACTCAGTGACCATTTACTAAGATATTTCTATGCACAGGGCCAGTCCTAATACATTAGAAGTTGAGGCCAAAAAGTAATTCCTGGGACTGGAGAGATGGCTCAGCCATTAAGAGTGCAGTTAGAATCTCGACACCATGTGACTGCCTGTGCAAGATCCCATGGGGCCCTGTAATCTCAGCACTGGGTAGGATAGAGATAGGATTGCTGGAGTTGGATGGTCACCTGCTTGAAAACAAAATCAAGCTCCAGATTTGGGTAGAGACATTTAATGAAAGGAATAATTAAGGCTAGTAGTAGACTCAATATCTCATGTGGAACAGAGGGGAACCTTTGGCTCAGAGAGGCTCTTGGTGGTAACTAAGTGATCGAAGAAGACCTTTGATGCCCTTCTGGCTTCAGATCATGCACAGGGTGTGCCCACACACACAAGTGAACATATACTATGCATACTATGAACATATGTGTCACACACAATACTTACATACTAGATAGATAGATAGATAGATAGATAGATAGATAGATAGATAGATAGATAGATAGATAGAATCATTGCTGTCAAGGAATATCTATGGATACTATTAATACTATAAAGACTATGAATCCAATTATTATTGGGCTTCATTTCTGCCCAAATCCCTGTAATAGTAATCCAGTTCTCTATAACAAACCATTCCAATTCTTAGTTGCTTAAAACAAAAGTTGTATTTATTATTGCACAGAATTCTCGAGGCAAAAAGAATCCATAAGCAGTTTCATGGAGTGGATACTGGCGTAGGGGCTTCCATGAGATGGTAGCTACTCTGTCTGCCAGGGCTTCAAGTCCCTGACAGCTTGCTGTGGTGAGGGAGCTCTGCTTCTGAGATGACTCAATTGAGTTGCTTTTGGCAAGAGGTCTCCACTCCTGTGAATGTTACTGGGAAGCCTTGGTTCCTTACCACCCAGGCTTCCTTGGGGAGCTGTCTGCCCCTTGAGAAAAAAATGGCTGGATATATATGAGAGAGAGATATAAAATGGTGGAAAAGCAAGAGGAAGCATGTGTGTGTGTGTGTGTGTGTGTGTGTGTGTGTGTGTGTAGGGGGCGGCGGGGAAAGCAGAATGGATCTGCACAGATTGTAACCCAACCTTAGAAGTGATATGTCACTTCCACAATGCCTTGTGGATCATATACCCATCCCTCGTGCAATGTGGGAGGGAACCATGAAAAGGCATGGAGTTCTGCATTGCTCCGTCTTTGTTATTGTTGCTGTAATAAAATATATGAGGGTAGGTAAATTATAAAGAAAAGAGGTTTGATTTTTTTTCACATAGTCCTGGGAGTTCTAGTAACTAACATCAGCCTTTGCTTGGCTTCAGCTGAGGGCCTCATGGTAGATTATGTCACAGCGGCAGAAGCACGTGCATAAGAAGGCACATGGTAAATTAAGAAACCCAAGTGTGGAGAGGGACCGACCAAACAGATTGCCACTTTTCAACATCACACTCAGAACTAGGATGGCTCCCTGCCCAAGAACTGCATGGATCCCTCCCAAAGGTGGCACCCCAAATAACCCAATCACCTTAAACCTGTCAACATCGCTGTACTAGGGACTACAGTTCTAGTATGGCCCCTTAGAAGGGCACAAACAAACCACATCTTAACCATGGCCACTATTGAGAGGTTGAATCCCTTAGGAGTGCCTGTGGGGTTGTCCACCATCCTCCCCACTCCTGTATTGGATGGTTCAGATGAACACAGCTTGGCCACCGTGAGTCAGGGGTCTTGCTCCTTTGATTGGTTACTTCCATAAGCACTCCAAGGCACTATGTATCTCTTGTGACCTGCCTCCTCCCTGATTGGAATGTTACACCTGTGTGCTGCCATCACAGTGGTGACTAGTAGAAGACTCATTATCTCCTGTGGAACAGATGGGGAATGTTGGCTTTGGGAGGCTCTTAGTGGTACCCAGTTGATTTACTTGCCTAAGAAAATTCAGATGATTGCCAGTGCCCCAGTTAATTCTGCTCTGAACTACATAGCTGGCATTCCAGCCTGCTTAAAACTGGACCTTATGACCTTTGATGAGATAGTTTCATAATTGGTTCAAGCATTTCTTAGAATGCCGTGAGTTGCTTCCAAACAAGATCTTTCTCTTGATTTTTTTGAATAAAAACCAAACAGACATTTGCTGCCCACATTTTCAGAATTTAGTAGCCCGTTGCCTGAACAGGGAACTCTGTGTAACTTCAGAAATATAAATCTGAAAAATTTTGGAAAGTCCAGTCTGACTGCTGTGCTTTGGCTCTCGCATGAGAATAAATGTACGTCTTTCCCACTCTCATTTCTATTGTGGCTTTCTGGGAATTACTACCAATCTCCTTGCCCAATATATCTTGGCTCTCTGCAATTTTTCTTCAAGGAATCAAGACTAATATACAGTAGTTCCAATGATTTAATATCTGTGGGCTATACCCACAGCAGTTGACTTTCCTCTCAAAGGTGACTACAGTCATAAAGAAGTTGACCCTACAAGATAGCCCTGATTCCATCAACATAGGAGACATACAGCCTCAGAGTCTTGGTCGCAGCTCATTGTCCTGTGAGGCTGGACCTTGTTGTAGAAGAGGGCTGCATATCACAGCCCAGACTTCTATGTATTGACTGTGAGGTTTTCCCAAGTTCTTCCAGCTGCAGTAATTCCTTGCTCTCTCTTTTTCCAGAGGAGTATATATGTAGTGAGAGGGGAATGTCTGAAGATTTTTAAGCATTCCGGTCTAGAAATCCTAACAATCTAACTAAAAGCTGCACCGGAACTGATATTCAAGCACACCACTGTCACCAGCACTAGTTTGAGTGCAATAAACGCTGTGTGATATATTTAACCTGAGGTTGGTTAGTTAAATATTTCTCTTGGAAGTAAATATTCAGAATGTCAACCAGACTCTTTAGTTTGACTTTCGACATTTGGTTGACATATGTAGTGATCAGAATCTATACATAACGATTGAATGAAAAGATTTTCCTTCACAAATATACATTTCCTTTACTAATGTCTACTCCAAATATAGTGACGTATTCACATCCTATTATTTAACGTATGAAGGAATACATGGGGACAACAGGATGGCTCAGTGGTTAAGGGTGCTTGTGGTAAAGTTAACAACTGGAGTTCAGTCCCTAGGAGCCACATGGAAGAGGAAGACCTAACCCCTAGACGCTGTCATTCTCACTCACACTATGACACACATGTGCCTGCACACACATATACATGCACACGCAAGCACACTCCTATTCATAGGTAAACGTATACACACAGGCATGTATTGATAAAACATTCCAATCCACTGGATCGTGAGCTCCATTAGACAAATTACTTGTCATTGCTCTTCCCAGACCCTTAAAACCCTACTTTTACTTTTACCTTCCATTTCCGAGTCTCTCTTCTTCAGGCAACCTAAAAGCTCGTAAAGGTGAATACGGGAGCTGATTACCTACATACCACGGCTGAACAGCCTCGTACCGACTTTACAAATAAAGTTTTATTTCAACCCTGGCACCCTTATTTGCTTATGTCTTTATCTGTGCTAGTGAATGTGTCACATCGGCATAGTTGTGACAAAACCATATGTCCTACAAGTGGGAGGTACTTACTGCTCTGCCCTTTACACAGGGAGGCTATGGTTAGTGGTAGATGACAAAGCCTAGTGGGAGGCATAGGGTGGTGGTTTGAATAAAAAGGCCCCATAGGTTCATCGGGAGGGGCACTATTAGGAGGTGTGGCTTTGTTAGAGGAAGTGAATCACTAGGGGGCTTTGAGAGCTCAGAAGCTTAAATCCAGCCTAGAGGCTCACAGTTCTTTTCCTGCCGCCTGTAGACCCAGATGTAGAACTCTCAGCTACCTCTCCAGCGTGCCACGATGTGTCTGCCTGCGTGCCACCAGGCTTCCCACCATGATGAGAAGGGACTAGTCCTCTGAACCATAAAGCAGCTCCAAGTAAAGGTTTTCCTTCTAAGAGTTGCCATGGTCATGGTGTCTCTTCCTAGCAATAGAAACCCTAAGACATACACCGTGTGAATGAACAAGTGTATTATTAGAAAAAAAATTACCAAACTTCTCCTCAGCCACTGTCTTGACCTTTGCCATTCATTTAATAGACCCTGGCCTAATTCGATCAAAAACGAGCAAATCACAAAGTCCGCAGGGAGATTTAAATAAACAACTGAGTAAATTCAGTCTACATACACACTGCCACCAGTTCCTCAACTGCCTTCATTCTGTCTTTAATTCACAAATAAAGAAACGGAGATAATTTTTATAAGACCTTTCTATCCAAAATAGTCCCTGGGATCTTCAAGCATTTGAACTCTCTCTGAATTCCTTTATGACCTTTCTCCCACCTTTCTCACTCAGTAATGTCACTCCATAAGTTTTGATGCTTCAGATAATACAGTATGTTCTTTTCCTGTTTGGACGTTGTAGGAAATAACTAGGGCAGACAGAGAGGGACTTGAGGTGTGGAAAGAGGCTGTGGTGTAGGCGAAGGAGGAGGGGGAACTAATAAGACGACCCTGCAAGCGTTGGCTAATTTATAACTCCTGGGGCTGCTGAAATGGCTTTCAAGTTTTGCACTCTGACATTTTTGCAATTTTCCCATGTTCCTGCTGCCGTCCCGGCACCATAGATAAGGAACCCTCAAATCTCGCTCTGTTCTGGAATAATGAGATTGGAAAAGAAAAGATCTTTTCCATCTTTTTAACATTAAGAGAGAGGGGGAGGAGAGCACCAGCTAGTCAAAAAGCCCAGCAGTTCAACAAATATTACTCATGTCGCTGGCAAAAAAGAAAAGGAGATTTTTGAATAGAAAAATGGAAGAGGTGAACACAGGAGGCATTGTTTGCATATCAGAGAAATTAATCTACACAGCAAAGTGTAAGAGCCCGCAATTCAGAAAGCAAAGAATTAGGACAGCCCAGCTGAGAATAATTTTCTAGCCAGTTAATTTAATTGCATAAATCATTCCTTTGTTAGCAATAAAGAGATATAATTAAAATGAGATTGCCTCTAGTTTCTATTCTCTGGAAGCTAAAGGAATTGATTTTGGGCAAAGCATTCTTCTAAATACCAGATCGGCAAATTACATTTACCTTTTTTTTTTTTTTAGAAAAAGCTAAATTATTTTGTGATAATATCATGGCGAGTTTAATTAATTATAGATCTGCCATATGATCTTAAGGAAATAATTTATTTAGTGCCCTTAGAACAGAAGTTTGCAATCATGTGAGCGTCCCTTTGGTAGATGGTTGTGCGGATTTTCACAAACAGGTCAGAAGTTTAACAGGAGGCTGTCAGGAGGAATCTGAGGCCGCTTAATGATTGTTTGGGGGTTTTGGTTAGCTGTCCTTATTTAAAATAAAAAAAAAGCCACTATTTGATGTTGTATAATTTAACCGAACTCATTTAGATCGGCTTTATCCTAAAATTGCTACTGGTGATTATTTGCTGTCTCTGAACCTTTGGAATTTAAAAAGCCTGTAATTGTCTATTAAATAGGGGGAGATCGGATCAAAGAGGAATTCGAGCATCTCCTGCTTTTAAAGCACAGGTCTGCTGATCCATCAGTTGAGTGTCAGGGAGAATTGCAGGCTGTGGCAGAGGGGACGCTCGTTTTTATGGTAATGAATTCGAATTATTTTTTTTAAATGTACTAATCTCATTGGCTTGCTCCAGATTTTTGAGGTTCATTGGCATTACTTGGTAATAAGGATCAGTATGGTGATGGGGGGCGGGGGGATCTGGTCAGCTTTCAAAAGGTCGGGGCTAGGAGAAAATCCTGCCCCCAGTGTATGGCTTCAGTGCTTACAAAATGTGTGAACCTTAGAAGAACCTGTTTTAGAAAGAAACTGTAAAATCTTCAGAGACATTTTTGTAGTATGTAAAATGCAGTTGCCCTGTTGCTTAATGTCTTAGAACAAAAAGTGTTAGCTGCCAGTTATGTGTGTCCCTGAGCTTCTGCACAGGATGGTGTAAAGAACAGGCCTAGGACTTGGGAGGAACTGAAGTAATTCCATTGCTAAGTTTGGATCTCTTATCAAATGAACCAGGTACTGAAGACAGATAACCCCTCCTCTGAATGCACTCCCTAGGAAGGAAAGATGGCCCTGAGCTTAGTAGAAGAAGTCAGTGGAAGATGCTAATTTCTGCTGGACAATAGCTATAGGACCATCTTGGTGAGTACTGTCACAGCAGGGGTCAGCCTTCAAACCAGTGACCTGCAGAATATATGCCTGCTGCTTCCATGTAGAAACGGCTGCCCAGCCACTGGTCATGGCCTGAAACTGGAGCTGGAATAGATCTTTCTCCCTTTTAAATTATTTCTCCCAAGTATCTGTCAAGGGACAAAAAGTCTAATATACTTCGATCTCCAGAATCTCCTTAAATATCTATCCATGTATCTAAGTTTTATTATTATTATTTCCCTTATGCCAGCAGAATTCATGAACTTCTTAGACTCAGGAAAGGAAGCTCATTCACAATTTGCTTCCCAACATCTGGCTAATATTTGTCATAAAGACATTACCCTTTAACCACTGTGTGAGGAAAACGTATATCCTTGGCTTCTCTGACAGCATTTACACCTTTGGTTCTTACACAAAACACACGTTAAAAATTATGTATGTGTGTTTTACCCTGTCGAACAAAGGACATGTTTGTACTTGTAGTCAGTAACTCTTACAGGATGAATATCATCAAATATTGTTACAGGAGTGTTTAGAGCAGCAATTGTCTACATGTGAGGTACAACCCCTTTGGCTTCACCAATCAGATATCCTGCATATCAGATATTTATGCTGCAATGCATAACAGTAACAAAATTACAGTTATCAAGTAGCAACAAAATAATTTTATGGTTGGTCACTACAATATGAGGAACTGTATTAAAGGGTTTTAGCATTGGGGAGTTGCAAACCACTGGTTTAAAGGACACCTAGTGGGTACAATGTTGGATATGGGAAGTCATCATCCTCCAAGTAACTGCCACCCATCTTTCCTCCGGGCTGTATCCAAGGCCCTGTTTATATGATTCACACATTTCCTGGGCTTCATTTATCTGTACTGAGATTTCCCAAGTCTAAATGACTAAACTAGACCTTTCTCCTGAGATGCAGACTTCTGTCTCTGGCTTTTTTTGTTTTCTAGAAGCACCTCTTGAAGAATGATTGATACCTCCAACCCACCATATCTGAGAAAGAGAAAGAGCTCACCTGTCTCCTGGTGTACAAAGTAGGACAAAACAAGCGTTCTCTCTGTCCCTTCTCTTTCTCACCCCCTCCACATTTCAACCAACAAGCATATCAGCTCTGCTTTTCAAGAGTTTTTTTAGAGTCAAACCGTTCCTCACCATTGAGATCCACCCAGTACACTATGTCTTACAGCAAACAAAACAAAACAAAAACTCAACCAACCAAAACCAAAATCAATCATTTCTACACTAAAACACACGAGGTCACACCTCCCTAAAGTCTCCACTGTTTATCCCACCACTGCAGCTGTGGCCTGAACTTCTAAGCAATTTCAAAGCTCACGGTGACATCTTCGTTCCATATTCTTGCTCTCCCAAGCCTGCCCATGGCTGCTGCTCCTCAGTCTGTAGACCTCAGCACAAATGTTACTTCAGAAAGAAGCTCCCTGACAAGATGGGCCCAGCAGCTCTGCTCTTAAATGGCTTTGTCACTGCTCCATTACTGAATACATCTATAAACACCTCAGATTATCTTAGTGCATCTGTTTTCTGTCATGTTTCCCCACTAGAACTGCATGTGTGCCATACTCTAAGTTGTCTGCAGGCTGTCGACAGTCCTGGCAAGAACCTCAGTGTATTTGTGAATCAGTGGAAGCCTCCTTTATGCTGTGGACATTTCCACAAATATTTTATGTTCTTTCTTCTTTAAGGCCTTTGTACACGTTTTTTCATCTGTACACAGATGCCTACAAACATATACACATATGCTCACATACATACACAAGCACATATAATACATATCCACATATCCACTTGCACATATGAACATATATACACAGATTGATACATACCACACACACATTCACTTCCACACATATGCCCTTCATATATGTGAACATGCATACATGCACTCACTACACACATATATACATATAATATATACACACATGCATACACACCACAAACATATAATATGTACATATATATTCACATATACACATACATACAGCATGCCACACACACATAAGTACATATGGACATTCTTTTTTTTTTTTTTTTTTTGGTTCTTTTTTTCGGAGCTGGGGACCGAACCCAGGGCCTTGCGCTTCCTAGGCAAGCGCTCTACCACTGAGCTAAATCCCCAACTCCACATATGGACATTCATAAACATACATACATCACATAAATACACACACATATCTCAATACATATTCACATGCAAATATATGCACACATTCATAAACTATACATGTATACATATATACAACTTTCCAAACACATATAGGCAGATGTTAACAAACATCACACACTATGCACACATTTATACAACACAAACACATACACAAACATACACACACACATGCACACTTACACATAAACACTCTATACACATACACTAATATATATATATATGCACACATACACACACATTCACATTAGTATGTGTGTATACACACACACTCTCTCCACTCACTTTTCTTTCTTGCTCACTACTTTGTAAAACTACAGTATGGTTTCTCCAGGAGTTGTCTCTATGCTAATCTACGCTGACTGTGACATCATCACATGCCATTTTCCATACCTCCTATTGTCCTATGCTATTGGATTTGCTGAATAAGTTAGTAGCTTCCACAGGAGCCAAATCTTTGGTTCAGCCTTATATTCATTCCCTGAGCCAAATCTGGTGCCTGGCACATAATAGGAGCTTGGGAATGATTTGTGGAAGAAAGAGAAAAAAAGCTGAAAAGAGTTTCAATGCTGTGTGAGGAATTTATTTTCCAGTCCAATGCCAATAAGCACATCTCCTTGAGAGAATGGCTAAATGCCCTGCTGTCGCCTGAGCATGGAGACACTCCAGCAAGACTGAGTTTGTGGCACCAAACAGACAAACAGAGAGGCTCTTCCTAGGGTGGGAGGTAATTAGCACACATTTGGCAGAATGCACTGGAAGGAAGAGATGTCCTGAGGGGTACTCTTGGAACACACTCACGGAGGAAAGCTCACACACAATGAAGATGATTTTAACATAGTAACAGTGACTGCAGTGCCCAGAGTCAGCATTCTAAGCAGGCAGTGGGAAAGCCAGAGTCTATGTGCCTTGGAATGAGAGAGCAGGTGGCTAAGGTTAGATACCATTAGAGAGAAGAGAAAACATCTGGCTGCCCCTACAAAAGAGACTTGGCTCTCTCGGCCTCTCCAAGCTTAAGACGTTTCCCTCTAACTTCTTAATGAGAAGGCATGGAAGGTGAGTTACCAAATTCTATTGCTATGGCCACTCCAGTTGATATATAAGGACTTTGGAAACAAACTTTTATTTCCATAAGTCAGTCTTTTTATACTTTCTAATTCTTTACAGGCGCCCTGATACATTTGGACTGTGTGGTTGCAGACAGCCCACGTGTGTTAATTAGCAAATTAAATTATCTTACTCCTTTCTGCTTATGCTACATACAAGTCTGTGGAACCACTGAGAAGATAATGACATTCATCTATGACTTCCCAACCCTAAGCATGCTGGGATAGTGAGGAAAGAGGCTCCAGCTGGGGCTCGGGGGGAGCTTGAATTCTGTTTTTCCTCTGACATAATTCTGTCTGCTGCAGTCACATGTCTTCACCTTCTCCTTCGCCTCTTAATCATCCCATGCTGTTTCTAAAGATGGGCTTCATAAGCTGCCTATGAGGCACACATCTGTAATCCCCCCACCCCTGCAGTGGAAGACCAGGAGTTCAAGGCCAGCCTTGGCTACACACTAACTTTGAGGCCAGCTACACAAGGCTTTGTTTCAAACAACAAAATAAAAATAAAATGAAAAAAAAAAGGCATGAGGCTTTGTTTGAAACAACAAAATAAAAATAAAATGAAAAAAAAAAGGCAGGAAGAAAGAAAAGAGACTCTATAATCCTCGAAAAGACTGAAAAGACTTCGCTTACCAGGCGAAATACAGACATCCATTGGAAATTGATACACGTGTGTCTTTCCTACTCCTTCAGCTTTTCTCCTCTTGTAATTATGTAAAGCCACAGACAGCTGGGGAAGGAAAGATGAGTAGGCTCACACAGCTCTTCTGAGTGTCCGTTGCTTCCTCATTCAACATGGGAGAGCCTTCTTAAGGAAGGAAGAACACTGAGAAACTAGTGGGACAAAGGGCAGCCCCACTCTTCTGCAGGTGACTGGATTCCCATCAGGATCGTGTCTCCAACGTGTGGCAGATGGCTGTGATGTGTGTCTCTTTGACACAGTCCAGAGGATGCTGTGAACTCAATTCAGAATAGGATATCTTCCTTTAGTTAGGGGCCACAAACTACACCCTATACCAGAACCAGAATAGTCTTGGGACAAAAGAGACCTTTGATAAGTCATAAACAACCAGCTGATTGATTGATTCTAGGAATTTACATATCTAGACATTCATTTTAATTAAGCATTTATTTCATTGGAAAACACATAACACAGGCAAAATCTCTGCAACCGTGACAGCTATATTGGCACTTTATAGCACCCAATTTAATCACCAGGAACTGATCAATCCCGCTCTGAAAATCTTCCATAACACAACACTTGGCCCTGCTTCTCTAGGTTTCGAAACAGGGAGGGGAGCACTAGGGCGGCAGAGAAACCAGACGGACAGCCTTTCACTGTTGTGCTTTAATTTTCTGGGAGTTTTTCCCTCAACTAAAAGCCAGCTCCCCTCTGCACTAGTGTCCACGTGACTCTAACAGTGCTGTTAGAATGTATGAAAGGGAGTCCCTTCAAAATTACCCAGCTCTGAGTTAGAAAGGGACTGGGTTTGACTCTGTGTGTGTGTGTGTTTGTTCAGGTGTGAGGGCATGCACGTACATGTGTGTTTAGGCATGCATGTACACGTGTGTTCATGTGGACTCATTCCTGTTCATGTGTGTGTATACTCACATATAAACAGATGAGGGGTTCACTTGTGTGTGTAGTACATGTGAAGCCAGAGGTCAACTTTAGGTGTCATTCCTCAGAAGCCATCTAAGACAAGGTCTATCAATGGGACTCAGAGCTTTTGGGATTTGCTAGTCCTACAGACTAGTGAGGCCCAGTGGCCTACCTGCCTCTGCCTTCCCAAGGCTGGGGATGCCCAGTACAAGCACTTCATTGATTGGGCAGTTTTCCCAGCCTTGGGTTCAAATTTTCGTAGCTCACTTTCCGTCAGTAAAACCAAAGTTCCATCTGAGATGCCACTCTTTTTAGAATTCTTCCTAAAATTGCACAGTGTTTCTCTGCTCAACCTATTCTGTGGTGTTGCCCTGCCCAGTCCTCTAATTTCACTAAAAAGCATACTGTGTCCTATACCCTTGTTCTTCTAGAACGTTCTTACAGCCCCTAGTCCAGTTCTCCCTATGCACCTTCAGCACCTAGATCAAATGCCACCCAGTTAGTCTCTCTTCCCACCCAGGCTGAACCAAAGTACCGTTCTCTGAGGCCCCAAACTACTCTGGTGTGACTGTATCACTAGGTGTATCCATTGTAAAAATATTTATTTCTATCCAATAATAAAAGGAAAGCTTCCTTTTCGTATGGGAGGTAAAAAGGTGGAAAAATATAACATGCTAAAAATCAGTAATTCTACCAATTCCACATCAATATTTTGGTACTTCCCAAACATTTTTTCTATGTGCACGATGGGCAGTTGATTAGAAACATTTTTCTATTTTTTTTTACCACTTATGATATATTATTGTGGGTGCTCTTCCACCCAGAAATGAGTTTTTAATTTTTCCTTTTATTTAATATGAGTGGGTCTCATGAATCAATTGGGAAAACAGAAAGAGTAGGTGATGGGGCGATAGTTTGAGTCTTACAGCTTCCCATCTTTCTCTTCTGATATGCCATAAAAAAGAGACACCCCCAGGTTTGCCTGCTGAAGAATAAAAGATGAAGTGGAGAGTGGCTAAGTTATAGCAATCAAAGCCACCCTTACTCATCCCAGCTAACCAGAGTCCCTTTGTAAGCCTGACTCCATGCTAGTAAATGAGGAACCGCGCCTGTTGAGCCCAGCCCAGCTTTGCCTGTACATTTATGACATTAATAAATGGTTGTTGTATGCTAATAAGTTTTGAGCAATTCTTGGTTACACAAAACTAGCTTACTGGTACTTGTGTGTTTTCACGTAGTAGAGAATCTGTCAATCATGTAAGTTTGTTTCCTGCTTCTTCCTTAATGGTTTGAAGAGTTATTGATGAGCATTGTTTATAACTTTATGGTAAGTTAAACTATTGATATAGCATAAAACTATCTTTTTTCAATATCTGCATTATTTATAATGATTTTTTTTAAAACAGAGAACTACAGCTTCATGAGCTTCTTACAGCTTGAAGTATAATTACTGGGCCAAAGTCTATGTCAACAGTTTGAAGGCCTTTGATAAATGTTGATGTTTTCTTTTTCCAGAAAGACTACACGTGGTCTAAGATGGCTCATTTCCCTCCCATCTTTCCGCAGTTAATTATTAATTATGAATACATCATAAAGTTGGTGATGAAGAAATGCATCTCATTCTATGTCTTATTCATGTGAGTGAAGTTAGCCTGATCCCTTTGGCATTTACTCTTTAGCCGAAGGTTTCTTTATTCACAATGGTCATTGTTCCTTCTTTTTATTTAGAAGGACAATAGTGTGCTCTATATATTAAGAATACATGCTACCCATAGCTTCTATTTCTTTACTGACAACCACAAACAAACATCTCATTAAAGTATCTTCTGTAAATTGTCACAACAGTTTTTCAAGGCCACTTCTATATTGCTGGAGACCTGAAAGATAAATACGTCACTCGTGGCCACACGTGGAAAGCTCAGGCTGCAAAGTCTGGTTCTTATGTTTGGACTGCTAGGTTGCAAATTTCTAAATTTTTTTTAAATTTCTAAATTTTATTTTAATGATTTAACTTTATTTCAGTTTGACATATCTGCACTCAGAGAGATTACCTTTATAGAAGTTCATTTAAATGTCCCATGAGACTGCAGACCCCTCCTGGTTTTCACCTAAGATGTATAGTAATTATATTCTCTCTTCTCAATCCAAACCCTCCACCTATCCTTCTCTCTTTCAAATTCATGACATCTTTTTCTTTAATTGTTGTTGAGTAAGAGTGTGTGTGTGTGTGTGTGTGTGTGTGTGTGTGTGTGTGTGAACAAGGGCAACACCAATAGACATGCTAATGTGGACAGAGGAAATCTCATGAGGACTCAACCTTAGACAAAGAACTATAAGCAACTAAGGAATGGCCAGATCAAGAGAAATGGTCTTCCCCAGGGAAGAGCACTCCGATTGCTTATCCACTATCAAGTGATCAGCCCTAAAAACACATACAATCTGAATTCTTTACTGTCATGTTTACACTAATACCTTGGTGGATGAAGTGTCTCACTGCAGTGTGTAATGGCATTCCCCCTCCCCTAATTAGATACTAAAAAGAACCAGACTAAATGCATTCAATTAGTTTACTTTGTCAAATTGTTTTTCTCAGAATCAGCCTGAAGAACTAGTGCCAGGACTACTGCATATAACAATAATTTAAAACAAGCCTGAGTTCTATCGCCTCTCAATGACTAAGATCCCTGATCACCCAAGACAGAAGAACACAGCTCTGTCCAGTGCTACAACACATACCTAGAATTTGGCCAAAAGCACACTAGCGATCCCTTCTCCTCTCCCCAACCCCAGTAAAATATGTTTGCCGGTTAATGCAACTCTTCCTTCAAGATCTCCCCCAAACGTGTGTGAAGGGGACATGAAAGGAACAGAACTGGTGATACATTTTCAAGTGCCAGCCATGGAGAGGTGTGGTACTCTTTGTTCTGGGATAGGAGGGGATGTGGCTTGGTAGTTGAGTACTTGCTCAGTGTGCTCAAGGCCCTGGCTTTGATTTCCAGTCCTAACGAACAAATAAATCCTCTCTGACTTGGTTCAGTTTTAAACTTTTAACATTTTCTGACCACCAAATTGTACCCGTCTTCCTTTGAAAGAGACTCAAAGCCCTTGGTCAAAACAGAAATAGTTCTAACAGTATTTATAAAATGGGGGCCTTTCTTGTATACATGCATTTTCTCTACACGGGGGTGTACCTCTATCTCCTTGGAAACAGGAAAGATGATGTCCAAATATGTTTGCAAAGTGAAATAGTGACTAGGTTAGCAGCCTCGCTCTCACGGGCGCTCACAGAAATGTGTTTCTATGCACTCTAAAGCATAATCAGAATTAAATTAGCAAGACTCTTTCCTTTCCTGGTGGGACTTGTAGCTACCTTGGGGGCAGACTGACAGAAGTGCTAGCTTCAGCCTAGGGAAGGGCTGGAAGAGCCTGGAAACGCTGAATGGGGCCTTTGCAGGGACGTAGCACCTGGCACCGGTATTTAAAAACCCTCTAGAGTCGCCCTCTGGTTTTTTTTTGTTTTGTTTTGTTTTGTTTTGTTTTTTAATTTTTTATTTTTTTTTAAGCTGAGCAAAAACTTGCTGGGCTCCAATCTAGGTCAGTGAACACGGAGGAGCGAAGCTTTCTGTCAGATCAAGTGCTCCTTATATTTAATAACAATTTCTAAAACAAAGCAGGCGGCGGGCATGCTAGCAGTGAAGGGATCTTCTTTCTTACAGGCATCTACACAGGATTTCTCTGGTGGAGAAGACCATCTGGCTTCAAAACCCTGAAGTGTGCTTAATGATATCTTATCTATAATTTATCCTCATGTTTCATAATAGAATTCACCAGCGAGTAGATTGGAATCTTCTAGAAAATATTTTCTCTTAGAAATAAATATTTATATCAGCTAATCAGAAAACAAACAGAACATAAAGTACTTCATAAAATGCTCAGATTTATTGTATGATAAACCTGGTATTTCAAAATGGTAAGAAATGGCTGGAGAGATGGCTCAGTGGTTCAGAGAGCAAGGGCTGGCCACTCTTTCCTGGCTTCGGGAATTTAATTCCTAGCAACAACTCTGTCTCTGTCTCTGTCTCTGTCTCTTTCTCTCTTTCTCTCTTTCTCTCTGTGTCTCTGTCTCTTTCTCTCTTTCTCTCTGTGTCTCTGTGTCTCTCTGTGTCTCTGTCTCTGTCTCTTTCTTTCTGTGTCTCTGTGTCTCTCTGTGTCTGTCTGTTTCTCTCTCTCTCTCTCTCTCTCTCTCTCTCTCTCTCTCTCTCCCCTCTAACTCTCCCTCTTCCTCTCTTTCCCCATTTCCCCCTCCCTACTCTCTCTCACACACAAGTCAAAATAAATAAATCTTTTTAAAACTCCGATATGGAATAGGTAATGTTGATACTGGGATCTGCTCACCTATTTTGAGAGGACAAAAGGCAGATTCCCATGTAGGACCTTACATAGTAAGTGTAAATATCAAAATGACAAAGAGAAAGTATGTCATCTTACATTTCTCCTTTGTCTTGCATATTTTCTACAAAATTTCCTGGATACTGGATGTGCATCAGCAGGGCATTTTTTAAAACCAGAGGTTTGCTAATCTTATTTGATTTCTTCCAAAGAAACAACTTTTGGTTTGATTGACTCTATGCACTATTCTTCTCCTCTTCAGATAGCCAACGTCATTAAATGCAGAGAGACTCAAAACATTTTCCCTAAGAACAGGAACAAGACAAGGGGATCAACTCTCTCCACTTCTGTTCGTTACAGAGCTTGAAGTCTTACACAGAACAATAAGATAAGGAAACGAAAGAGAAACAAACAGGAAAAGAAGGTGGAGGTGACCTTCTATGCCAGTTACCAAAAGGACCCTCCATGTCTGTCAGGGACAAAGGTAAGCTTCCACATATGTCAATAATGGAAAGGACCTTCTATGTCAGTGACAGAGAGGACCTTCCATATATGTCATGAACAATATATAGGATCAGTCAAACCAAATATTGTCTCTTTGAAAAAATCAAAGAAGATTAGCAAACCTCTAGTAAAGCAAAGAAAATATCCAGCTGATGTTTATCAATAGAAATAAACAGAAAAAAATTGTAGAAAATGTGTAAGACCAAGGAAAAATGTAAGACCACATTTTTTATATTTATACTTATTTCTTTCAACATTTATTATTATGTAAGGACATAGATGGGAGAGGGACTTCCAGGAATGGAGGAAGCATTGGTGATGGGAATGAGGTAGAGTAGTGTCTATCCCAATAGGACAATGGCACAGCGGCTGGCAGGACAGCCTGTCATCCACTTCTGCTTCAAAGGTGCTGCTCTCTAATCTGAGGTGCAATGTGCTGTGGAAACTTCCCAGGAGCTGTTGATATCTGCTCCATTTCATTGGATACTCTTCTAGAAGGCAAATCTCATTTCAGGGGATGCGTGGGGGTACAACTGCTCTGAATTTGGCATGCAGAGCACACAATAGTGTGTATCAAGTTGACAGGAACCTTCTTTCATTCAGAAATTCAGTTCATCTGCTTGCCACTAAATGGCATTTCCCTCCTGTCACTCTTCTTTTTTTTCTTTTTTTTTTCTTTTTTTTTCCGGAGCTGAGGACTGAACCCAGGGCCTTGCGCTTGCTAGGCAAGCACGCTACCACTGAGCTAAATCCCCAACCCTACCTGTCACTCTTCTTAGAGATAGTCTTGCCATGTATCCCAGACTAGCTTGGAATTTGCTATGTAGTCCAAGGTGGCTTCAACTACCAAGGCACACCCTCTCCCATCCCAGAGCAATTTAAAAGCAGAGAATACTACACTTCTTCACAATTGGCACTTGAAAATACATGACCAGTTCAACCTGCCATTCTGTTCCTTTCATGTCTGAGTGGGAGAGGGAGTGAGGAGAGGTTAGGGAATGGTGATCAGAGATGTCATTTTATGGCCAGATATCACAGGTATTTCTCTAATCTGATTAGGCAGTCACCTGATTGTGATAAATTATGTTGCACATTGAGATGTTTAGGCTTCTGACAATGATAACATTGCAGAAGAGAAGTTTTCCATTTTTTTTTTCCTGAAGGCATGCTTCTGTTGGGAGTTTTAAGATAGAAAACCCATGACACGCTGCTGGTGGTGGCACGACGGGGTTACAAGGAGAACACAAGTTAACTGCAATGACAGATGATCAAATCTTTTCGCTCTTCTCTATGTAGAGCAGTAGATAGAATACAAATGTTTCACTTTGCTTTTTCAACAGAAAGATCTATATTGATACCTTGGTAGGATGTTATGATCAGAATGATTTCAGGTTGGAAAACTATCCTCATCATCTGAGAAGCTGATAGATTTTTGAAGTGCTAGGTCTTGTATGGATTGCATAAGCAACATCAAGGACCCCTCAGGGTCAGTCTCAATGGTCATGATTTGGCTTTCCCTCCTATGCTCACTCTCTGGGTCTATTTCCTCAATGTGGACAGTCAGGGGTGTTGTTATAATTTTTGCTCTTATCATCCAGACCTTGTAATTCTTTCTATTTTGTCACTGCTAATATTTATATGACACCCAGTGAGTGATTGATCTTCTATAGGGCTCTGTGGTCACTCACACTTGCTTATCATCTGTACATAGGGGCCGATCCACAGATTTATGGTGGCCATAAATATTGTTACCAAAAGTATGGCTTCTTTTTTTTCCTCCCCTGTGGGCTAATTTCTAATAACTCTTGTGCATGAGAGCAATTACTGACAAAAGTCAGCCTGTGTTAATAGAGTTTATCACACTTCATCATATATCCTTTGTCGTTGGAAGCATTTTGACAAGCCCAGGGTTAATTAAAACCAAGAAGACAATAAAATACACCTAATCAAACATAACAGGTACAGAAATCAATTAGCAGATTTATAGCACTTTGGAGGTTTCCATAATGTATAAAATTCAAAGAAACTGTCGTTCCCATTTCCTCGAGACAGTGTAATTAAATTTCTAATTGAAACTATTTTTCAGTAGGTAATGTACAATCTACTCAAGTTTCATTTGCATTAAAGCAGGGTCTATAGAGGTTGAAAGAGCTTAGGAAATTAAAAAAGATCATTGAGTTATTTCCACTACTGATATTTAGTCTAACTAAAAGTTGGGGGAAAGTTGCACTGTACAGAACAGGGGAGGAGGGAAAGGTGGCGAGCTTTATGATAAAGAGAGTAGGTGCGGTTTTTCTATGTGTCAAGCTTCTAAGTCCTGATAGAATACAATAGTTACCAAGGGAGTGTGCATCAATAAAATAATTCTTTAGTTTTGCAAGCATCTGTCAATCATATATTTATTTGCTTTCTTAATTCACACACTTCTTTTGATTGGATTGATTGCGATGGTCCCTTATTTCGATAGTATGTACTGGTGGCTTTATGCAAACCATTGGGTTCTATTTTTTTTTGTTTTTCTTTTGGTTTTGCAGATTATGTATGTGCCAACCTGTGATGGTTTGCTCTAATTTTGTATGTGAAAATGTGCATATGTCTGCATGAGTGTGTGTGTGTGTGTGTGTGTGTGTGTGTGTGTGTGTTTTATACACGTAGGTGTATGGAAGGCCAGAGGAAGTGTTGTAGTGTTTTCCTCTGCTACTGACCTTTTTATTGCCTTGATATAGCATTTCTCCCTGAACTGAAAGCTTGCTGTTTGTCCACCAAGTTCTGAGGATTACCCTTTTCCTCTTAATGCTGAGGTTACAGGTACACGCATCTATGCCTGACTTTTATGTGCATAGTGGGGATTCAAACACAGGTCCTCATGCTTTCAGAGCAAGCAATCTCTCCCACTAAATCATCTCCCCAGGTATTTTGGTTGTCGACTTGACAGAATTTAGGATCACCTAGGAAACAGACCTGTGAGTGTGCCTGTGAGAATGTTCTCAGAGAGTTTTAACCGAGGTGGGAAGACCCAAGCCTATGGTGGGCACTGCCATTCTGTGGCCTGGGTTTTCAAACTGCCGGAGGCAGAGGAAGTTTGCTGAGAACCAGCAGCTCCCTTCCTGCTGGCTGACTACAGATGCAATGTGGCTACCAGGTCTGGGCTCCCAGCACCGTGTTTTCTTTGCTATGGTAGAATAGAATGGACCACCAAAGTGCAAACCAAAATCAACCATTCCTTCCTTAGATTGCTTTTGTTAGATACTTTGGGACAACAGTTTAAAACATAACTAAAACACCACCTAGGTGAAATGTGACACTAAGTTCCCGGAGCCTAGGAAGACAGGGCTGGAAGAACAAGCAGGTTCAGAGCACTCTGCTGCTCTGCAAGGCCAGGTCCCCGCTGCCCTTGGAGCGCTCTAATTCCTGCTCCTCCCCTAGACTCTGGATACCTTTGATTGATATTTTCTGAACTATGAACAGAATCTCATATTATTATTCACACCTAAAAAAAATGATCACAGTCTTTACTCTTCTAAAATTATCCTTTAAAAAAACTTCTGTGTTGTTGACATTGAATTGAAAGATAGTTTTTGTTTGTTTGTTTTTTTGTTTTTTGTTTTTTTTTTTTTTGGCTTGGATCTCCTTACTTTCCCCTTTGGGGAAATATTCCCCTAACATAACAACCAATAACAGCAACAAAATAATGGCTCGTTTTCCTAAACCCATAATTAAGCCACGCCTACAGCTGAGTTGCTTCTTTAAAACTGGGAATGAAGGTCAAGTTGGAGGTAATTCTTTCTGTCCGTGGGGCCACCTCAAGTCTTACCCATACAGTGCCAGGGGAGGCTAGAGTCTTATAAAGCCCAATGCAGCCAAACACTGTTGGAACTTCCACAGACAGTACTGAAGACTGGCAGGTTAAACACAGTGTGTTGTTTTGGGAAAGATATCCTGGTGGCCAAGTAAAACAAATGAAAGATACAAATGTGGATAAACCATTTTTTTTAAATAACATAAAAACATAGATGTTCCCTCTTTTCTGGGTAAGCTCATTTGTGGTTTCTGGGCATTAAAGGACTATGTCGTGGTTAAGCAGCTCAGCAGTAGTGTCTGGCTTTCGGTGCAGCAGGTCCCTAGAATGCTGGCACCTTTACTTTCTCTGTGTGGACCAATGGAAGATGCTCTGAGAATTAAGAAATGATGTTTTATGTTTAAACTTTGCTCCTTTTCTGTGCGCCTGAATCTCCTTTTTCGGTTCTTCGCTAGCTCGCCTTCCTTTCTCCAGTACTTACCATCAGGCCCAGTCCTCCGCTCTTACATTCTTCCAGTCTATGGATCTGAGAATCTGTCTGTCCCACAGAATTAGCAAACTAATTTGCAAAGAACCAGTCTGTCTTTCTTACTGAGTTCTCTCCTCGTGCTTTGGTTTACTTTGATATCAGCGACCTATTAGATTTAGCCCTAAAGTGAACATTCAATTTCCATGTCAGTATCTTCCTATTTTGTTGTTTGGATTTTGGTGTTAGTGGGGCCACTGTGTTCAAAGCCCACGGTAAGGTAGTCCTTCCTAATAAGTGGACGATACATAGTGGTTCACACTTAGTAGAGGCTAGTTTTCTCTCTTCATGATAACATAGAGTGGGAGAGGGCTTCACTGTGCCCTTCTCATGGATGCTACTTTGGAAAGCTGTTTCCAAACTGGAGGGGTGGAGGGTACAAAGAGAACTGAGTGTGCATGTAGGAAGTTTTATGGCCATGCCCGAGAATGTTCATAGTTTCTGAGCACCCTCTTTGGCTAGATCAGGGCTTTGATAACTCTTTTCTGCTTACATGCATTTTTCATACGAGAAATTTTCATAGACCTTAGATAGACTGGTTTACAATTAGGCACACAAACAAAACATTTGCTAAAAACAAATCATAAATAAATTTACCTTAGCACAATTATTTGGTACATATTTATTACCACTTATTAATGAGAGAAGAAAGTTTGCAGATGTTCATACATGTAAATGCTTCGTGAACAATTAGTGGAATTGTTTGGGAAGGTTCCGGAGGTGTGGCCTTGTTAGATAAGGTGTTTCACTGGGGCTGGGGTTTGACGGTTTCAAAAAACTCATTCACACTGTGCACCCTCTGCCTTCTGCTTGTGGATCAAGATATGGACTCTCAACTGTCCCTACAGCCATGCTTATAAACTCTATCCCCCTGAACTGTAAGTCTAATTAAATGCTTTCTTTTATAAGTTGCCCCAGTCATGCTTTATCACAGCAATAAAAAAACATGAGTATGCTTAGCTATTTTTCCACAAAACATTAAACCTTAGCTGAAAACTTTCTATTGTGGGGCATAGTATCTTTGACATCTTTCAGAGTTGGTCACATTTTGATTTTGTAATCAGTAATGCTGCTTCACATAAATACGTAGCACACAATGCAGAGATTTAAAGTCATTTCAGAAATTGTTGGATTTTGGTCTTAATTCCTGGCCAAAATTCATTTAATGACTTTTATGAAATTCAAGACAGTAATCCAAACAGAGATGTTTTAAAACCTCCTAACACGATGTAATAACGCAAAGCTATAGTACTTTGTTCTTTTTGTGCTAAAGAATAACAGGAGAATATTTAAAAAAACCAAAACTTTATCTTGTGTAATTAATTCGTTCTGTTTCTCAGAAAGCAGGAAACTTTATGTGTACAGTACAAACACTGAAGTCCTTAGCATGCAATTGTCTCGTATCTGAGGAATATTCCAGGAAGTACGTGTTACTGCTGTGTGACAGCACACCAATGCAGAATGCATGTTTCATTTCAGTGAAATCCTGGGATGTGACGCTGATGAGGACTTTAAGAAAGGCTGTGGGTTCGTTACATGCTTGAATTTCAACTAATATTTGATTATTGTGCATCTATAAACCTTTTTCTACTGCCAATTTTTTTTTTTTTAAATTTTGCTTCAGTTACATAATCCCAACCATACAGCGTCACGGCACATAGGTTGAGAAGCTGGGCTCTAGGCCACAGTAGCTTGGCCACATTGCAATTGCAACTAAATCTGAGAAACATGATGCAGCTGTTTTAGGAGAAAGGAAACAGTATTGAATTTTGAAGTGCAACTATTAATCTCGATCACAGCCCTCTAAATTAAAAAGTATAGATTTCAATTCTATTTAAAACTGTGTAGACTTCAACTCTGTTTTTAATCTCATTAGGTCAAATTCTGGATCAATTCTGATTACTATTTAAAGTGTGTCTTAGTGAGTCTTCGTTCTGGTCCTAATATTGGCATGGTTCAAGCCTCCACCCTTTCAGCTTCCTGGACGATCTCTACCACCTCAGCATCGTTTCCATCTTGCAGCAACTGTTCCCGTCCAGGCACTTTGCATGAGGCTTTCACAGTTCCCCATCACAGATCAAAGCCTTCCAGAACCCATTTCTAACCCATTACATTTAATCTCCTCTGACACACTTTTTGGAGCTAGCATACATACTACCGCACAGTTCAGAACTGACCCGACTCCTCCTTACCTCAGTCCATCTTGATCTCTAACTCCCAAGCTTCTGCACTCTATTTCTGCATCCCTTGGGTTAGCTGAAGACATCACTAATCCTGTCTTGTATTGTGTAATACTTGTTTGTGTGTTTTATAGCATTCTCCAACACTATGCTGTGAGCTTCTTGAGAAAAAAGATGATGTCTAGCTTTGTACTCCATAAAATCTCAGAGGTTGTTCGGTTCACACGAGGTTGTTAACCCATAAATTCTTGGTGAATAGGCTATCTTGGAGACAGAATTAGTCATTATACTCGCTTTATATAATTTCACTTCCTAAAAGTGTCAGTCATATTGACAATTCATTGCTACAAACTACCTTTTATTTATGGAGACCTATGCTTAATTACAGTTTATGTCAGAGTATCTCAACATAAACTGATATAAACTAGAGACACTTAAAGCCTGGGAACTCATTTCCATTAGTTGTTTCGTTAATTTAATTCTGATCCATGCCATGGAGAAGCTCATGGATTTGAAGAGAAGCCAAAATACACACGCACTGTGATAGTCAGAATTTTAAAGAGTGTACAAAAGAGTTCTGCCCTGTGCTGTACTTGCTCTGTGTGATTCTTCTGTATGTATGTGTGGAGTCTGTAAATAATATAGACTATTGCTCCCACAAATGATTACCTTACTGGACAGAAGGAATTGAGCAGATCCAACCACGTCTTTGAGGAAACGGAGTCAATCCCATGGCAAACTACCTTTGGTGGGCTACCTAACTCACCTCGGTGAGTCCCGAGACAACAAAGTAAACAGCTTAGAATAAGGCTGGAGGAAAAAGTAAAAGCTGTAACCAGGAGCAGCTACAGAGGGGGACATCTGACTAGGCTCTGAGGACAGTCTCTGACAGGCAGGAGGCACACATCTAAGGATTCAAAGCTAACTAACATCCACACGTGAGCAGCCACATGACGCTTTTATAACAACAAACCGGGGATTTGAATGTACCAATGCCATTTCATTTCCTTCCCTTTCCCAGAGCCAGTTGATATAAAGAAGGCAAAGGCTGGCATTGCCTCATCTGTTAGCAAAGACCTATTCAGGAGATCATTTAACACAATCATTGGTGTTTGTTAGAAAGTCGTGCTTCTTTACTCTACATGCTAGCAAGCTTAATGCATAGACTGAGCACTGTCTTTTGGCTACCCCACTGGAGGAGAGCCAAGCAGACTTCCTACTCTTTAAAGAGAAAGTGGCTCAAAGGAGGTTGCTGCTTAGCAAGTCCATGGCACTGTGGCATACCAGGCTTGTTTCCATAGTATATGAGCAGTGCTGATGCGAAAACTAGCCTTGGGGTGAAAACAGAGAAGATGAAGAAATCCTATCTCAAGGAGTGTCTTGGTGAAGTGAGAAGTCCCGGAATGTGATTAGAGGTGTGGCTTCTGCTGGTCCTGGGGTGAGGGAGGGGCCCCTGGAGTTTGCTAAGTCTCAGTTTCCTTACGAGCAAGTGGGAAATTGAACTAAAGGATTCTCAGTTCCCTTCAGGCTTTGGTATCAGTGATCCACCTGACCAGAGGTGGAATAATGAAGAAGAGAAATGAAGGGACTTACTCAAGATAAATAATCGGATATTTAATAGTAGACAATGATGATGGGGGTGATGGTGGTAGTAGTGGGGGTGATAATGATGTGATTTCTGTGCTTAAGTCTATTGTGTGCTATCTATTTATTGAACTATGTTGAACGAATCTTGCATCCCTGGGATGAAATCGACTTCATTGTAATGTATGATCTTAAATTTAGTTTGTAAATATTTTACTGAGAAGTTTTGCATTTATTCCCACCGGGGAAAGTAGTCTACGGTCTTTGTTGACTTGTTATCATTTGGTCTGCAGTGCTTTTCCATTTGTAGTTTCCAAGCTGGATACCTTCACAACTTTTCCATTCTCCTTTCACTTAAGTTAGAGCTGGGACTAAGCCTAAGAATTTCGAGAAAAAAAAATAGTTGTAAGTAGTTAGAGGATTGTAAAGGCTTATAAATGGAAAACCTGAAGACATGAAAAACCTGTGCAAAGAGGAAAATGGGAGGGTTGGGAGAAACACTGAGAATATTGTCAAAGTAATTACATGACCAGGAGCTATATTAAGTCTTTGTCTATGACAACTTATTTTGCAACCGTGATGGCAAAGAAAAATGAAACATTAGTTCCCAAATCTCAGAGTTGACCAATTATAAAAATGAACTTGCCACTAGAGACTGACTGAAGAAACTACACCATCTCTTCTGGATGCTGCTGCATTGTACAACGCAGGGATGGGCAAGTGAGTGGCGTTTTGAAGCCAGAGGGACATACACAAGATCACCTTCCTAGTTGTAAAATTAAAGCAGAATACTTGGGCTGGAAACCAAACTCAGAGAAAACAACTCAGGAGGCCAGGAGAGTTTAATTCAGTTACACTTCTCCATTTTAGTGAGACACAGGAGAGCAGACGCTGTGAGATTAACCACACACTTCATAGGAGTAATGCATGAGCCTGGAGGTTGAACAGAATAAAAGAGAGTCAGAAGGACCATAGAAACAGATTAAAGTAGCTTTAATCGTTTGTTTATCCCCTGTCTCTGGTATGCTGTGTCATTTTCCATTTTTCTAGGTTGGCATGAGTTGCTGAGCAGTGGTACTTGCCTGGGCCCCAAATGCTCCTACTTGTCTTTTTTCTTCCTTCCTACCAGGAAAGGTATTTCTCACTTCTGAAAATCAAGAGTAGTCATGTCTTGATGGTCATCTCAGGTATCTGATATTTTCCTAGTATGCGCAGCATAGCTCATCACAGCATCTCTACGATGCCTGAAGTTTAAGTGTTGTCACTTTTTACTCGAGGTTAAGAAACTAGAAGGAATAAGAGGGGAGTAGTTTTGTATGTTCATGTGTTTAGGTGCTATCTCCCCTACACAATGGAAAAACATAGATGAAATATGTACAAGCTCTCGATTTTTTGAGAAATTTGCGGTGTCAGTAAGATGTAATAATCAGACTTATGACAGTAAAATTATGTGATCAGGAGAGTAATTAAAGTATAGAAAATATATGTTAAAACCAGGTAGGAGAGAAGGTAGGATACAGTGAATTGGACATAAGACGGGTGTTACAGTAGCATAAAGAGGGGATTAGAGGTCGCATCTCTCTCCTACAGCACAGAACTTTGCACAGTGGGTTAATGCTTTTGGGTGGGGCTTCCCATAAGGCAATGTGCCTAACAACTGGCTTCCACGCATAAAGCAGAGGTAGGTGTCTAAGGACTGGCGTTCCTTCAGAGGTGGCACATTGGGTAAGTCAGGGTGATTGGTTTTCAACCATGGCTTTATGGTATATTTTTGAAAGCTCTTGTGATAGTCACTTGCCCTCCTTGTTTTGTAGTGTCCTTGTCTTTAAGATGTCAGTGGGTATTAATTTAGGTAACCCGTTTACAAGTGGATGGCAAGTACTTCACATGGGCAAAGCCCTGTGAGTGACTCCTGGCACTTGGTAAGTGATCTAAAGCCCGCTAATTACTATGAGTTATCACGGATCAAGTAGCCAGTCGCCCTCACTGGAAACACTGGGGACCAGAAATGCTGTAGATTTCAGTCTTTCAAATTTGGGGATTAAATAAAAACAATTGTATTTTTGGATTTTTGTGGGGAGGTGTGGTCATGCCATGGAGGTTAGTGTCCATATGGAGACCAGAGGACAACTTTGGGAAGTCCATTCTCTCGTCCTGGCATGTGAGTCCTGGGGAACAGACCCCAGGTTGTCAAGCTTGGTGGTAAGTGTCTTTCCATGCTTAGCCACCTCACTGGCCAAACTTTGGCATATTTTATATGGACTTTATTGGTTGAGTTTTCCAAATCTCAAGAATTGAAACCCCGTATCTTGAGTGTCTCATATGATACTTGAGAAGTTTCAGATTTCGTACCATCTTCAGGTTTAGGATTTTGGGGGTTCTTCAGCCTGTACTTGTAAAGGCTGTTCATCGAACTTTCCCTTGAGGTGCTCATTAAACTTTAAGAATGACTTGAACTCTTATCCACCTTCATCGCTTTGTCTTCAGGCATTCCCCTGCCTTAGCTCATTCCAGACAAAGAGCAAAGAGAAACTTTAAAACACAAGGAGACAAGAGGGCTCTGATGAGCTCCCATGACCTCGTCTGCAGGTACTGGGGAGCATCTTTAAGCAAGGGTTCATGGAGATGGCAGGAAGCCTAATGCGAACTTTCAAGTCTTCTTACTCCAGAGCTGTTGTATTTTTAAACATGCTTCTGTGTGGGAGCTGCCCTCCAGCACCTCTGTTTTTCTTCATGAAGAATAATAATTCTGTTCCATCCTCTGCATCCCAGACTCCAAATGTTCTTTTCTTTCTCTCTCTTTCTTTTTTTTTCTTTTTCTTTTTTTAAATGAAAGCTAAGCTCCCAGGCTACATCCCGTGCAACTCCAGCAATGCAAGCCATCTTTTGTTCTTAGCGTTGGCAGCTTCGCCCCTTGTTTGTTTCCTTGCCTGTCTGCTGGTCTCAGAGCTGCTCTGCAGTCGGAGATTGCAGGAAGCTGGTGGACTCAAGCCATCGGCTTCTTTTATGAGCCAAACACAGAGAAAGGAGCCTTTCACTGGCTTCAGCCTCGAAGTCAGGTACTCCCTGGTGGGGCTCCACACAAAGCAGAAACTCTGGAGCTGCTCCCTGCAGTTTGCTTTTGTTTCTTCATAGGCCACATTCCTAGCCATGGGTAGGTGAAATGGCAGCCCAAGTCCCTAGCTCTTTGCAGCCACCGGAAACTGGTTCCATGCTTAGACCTCAGAAGTCTCTGGTTTGACCCAGTCCTCCCAAAAGCCAGGCTGAGTTCTTTATTAGTGAGCATGAAAAATGCTCCAATCATAGCTCCAGATGGTACCCAAACCAATTTGGGTTTTCAGCTGTGGCCTACTCGTTACCAAGGACTTTGTCTAACATCAATGCTGTTTCCCTCAGTGCCTATCTAGCTCTAAGAGGTGATCTTTCTCAGATGATTTTGATGAGAAATAATATTTTCCTTCACCCAGCACCACAGTCGGTATATCTTTCCAGCTTTATTAATTCACGCAACAAGCTTTTATTGAGTGCCTGCTGTGTGCACTAGGCATTTTTAGTGTGTGCCAAGGAGGGATTCATTTCTGCTTGATAAATATTTGCTGAGGATCTACTAGATCCACGACAAGCACTTTAAAAGATAAGGAACACGTGATATCATTGAGAGGCTACAGCTGCCTTTAAAGCAATCACAGTTGTAGTGAGAAGGACATGGTCATCACTCAGGATGTATCAATGTGAGGGATGTGACCTTTTCCATGTTTGCTATTTGGTGCCCAGATTTCTGTGTTCTCAGTCTTCCTAAAGAGTCAGCGTCATTAGTGCATTGTCCCCGAGGGCCTGTAGCACCTAAGTAGATCCCAGGGCAGGATGTGGGAAAAAGTCAATGTCCTTGTACTCTACTGTCTTGCCTTTCAGAGAGTGGCTGCTCACGTATCTCCTGGGAGCTTGTTAGAAAGTTGATGCCACTCTATACCAAGTGGCTTAGAGTGTGCAGTTTAATATGTCACACAGGTGATCTGTGTACCTATCAATTAATGTTTGAGAAGCACCACTCCGTTAGTTATATTTTTCTTCTGGTGACGCAACAATGTTAGTGGGCTCATTGATTGTTCTGGAGAATATTAGTTATACACGAATAACTCAGGACTTTCTAGTTACACAGTATGGCTGCTCGTCACTGAGCTTTGGAACATGTCATGTGACATGTGAGCCAAAGGGAATTGGATGGGGATCTTATTTTAAGCCCCAAATAGCCATGGAAATACCAATGACCTTTGGGACAAGAGAACACTATCCAAAGAAGGAGGCTTTATATGCAGCGGCTAATCAGTACACTAGAGGAGTTTCCATGGGGAACTCAATGGGTATTCAGGATTGTCATTTGTCTCAGGAGTGGAGAGACACAAGAAGAAGCCAGCCGGAGCTACACAATCATGAGACTGGGCAGGTAGGGAAGTGCAGAGCAAACTCATTGCTTTCGTCTCTGTGTAGGAAAGTACTGGAAACTTCACGTAGATGTCCTGCAACCTTCACTATACCACGGGACAGCAAATGCCAACTGTATGTTCTTCAAATGGATAACCAAAACTAAGAAAAAAAAAGTAACAGTTACCCATGAACGCCCAACTAGCAAACTAAAGCCAGGGTCTGAGTTAGGTTCAGACACATTTCAAAGCTCAGAGATGGCAAATTTTCATACCAACCTCTGCCTCCAGCTTATGGTTTCTGTTTTGTTCCACTCTGGACATTAAGATATTCTGGGGTTTCTTGGTTTAAGAGACATTAATGGACACATATGACTTTTCCCAGTCACATAAGGAAAGAGAGAGGCTTAGTGTTTCTTGGTGACCCAGGAGAGTTGATCTCACAAAACCTGGTGAGGGCAGTTTGGGACAGGAGACAGGAGTCCTGATCTGTCCCAGTTTCTTCAAGGAGTTTAAGTTTTTCTGGTAAAAGAAGAAATCAAACTATTTTTAGAAAAAGAATCCTGACAAATTAATTGATTAGCCATGAGAAAGTAGGCATGAGCATCCAGAAACTTGACGTAGGACTTCGGAGCAGAGAGAGAGAGAGAGAGAGAGAGTAAAGAAGACCATTTTAGGCTGGGGGAACAGTGTGAACAAATGCCAGAGATGAGTCTGTTAAGGTGCAGGAGGGGAAACTGGGTCCTGTGTTCTCTGTTCCCAGTGTGGAACAACACCTAGTTCAGAGTGGCCGATGTGTGCTGTATGCAGAATCCTGTAAGTAACCTGTAGATCCAGTGGGTAACTGGAGGGAGAGTCTTAGGGTACAGAGGGCTACCCCAATCTAAGCCATAAGAAAAGAATGCCTCAATGGGAGTAGTCTGACAGAAGGCGTATGTTTGACAGGGGTGTGGTCAGCCGTCCTGTCACTCAGAGAATGTGTGGACTACGAAGAAGGATGCTCAAGGTCTCTCCCTTACCCCCTATTGCTGAGATAGAGAGGTTTCTAGAAGGTAATCACACCATAGTGTTTTCCCCTTTGAGGAAGCCCAAGCTCTAACATTCCTGCTGCTCCAGTCTCCGTAATCACTCGATAGCTGTTAGTTCTCCACTGACATCCATGCATTTTCCTGTCTTTCTACCCTCCCACCCCACACACACCCTCTAGAGGCTAAGAGGTGTTTGCTGTTTGCTCAGTAGGATGAAGCAGAGACTACTCAGTGCATTCAGGGTCGGGCTCTTAATATCGTATTCTCCAGTCCCCTCTCAGTTGTCAGCAATGATCTGAAGGTCGTCTAGAGAGAGAAGCTGTGGGTGGAGGAGAAGGGCCTCATGGGAAGTGGACTTGGCATATTCTTGTCGAGTTGATGAAAGTTTTGAGGTTTGTTGTTCCAGCCTTCTCAGACTTACATATCATATATTATGTTTTATATTTATTTTATATGGTCCCTCTCCCACGCTAGCTAACAAACGTAAGTTTCTAAGTTTGTTCACCAGTACATCCCCAATTTTTACTCAACACGCAGCAGATACTCAAGAATTTTCACTGAGTGACTGCGTGAATAATCGCCTTAGTGGTTGAGACCCATTTGGATTGGATTTTATTTTTAATCTGAAGTTTTTTACTCTCAGAAAGCACAGTCACCTTTGAAGGTCACTCTTTCCCTTTCAAGGTTGCTGGTATCGTCCAAGACAAAGTTGGGAAGAGTGAATGGATAGAGTGATTTCTTTTTTTCTCTCACTTGGTTGCTGTTCGGGATCCTTTGGGGGAGAGCCCTCATCTTTGGGGGCTGCCCTGCTAAGTAAGTGAACCCCATTTATCACTCAAAAGTTCAGAGCCTATATTTGCTGTGCTGCTTCCCTTGCCTCTTTAAAGACTGAGAATTCAGTCAGGGCTCCCTCCAGAAGACTCTGGCGAATCTCTGTGGCCCACTTGTCACTCTGCTTAACGTTTTCCACCCAGTCATGTCAAGCTTCCAAGGACCTAAAGGGATGAGCTCCTGGCCACACCAAACACTCCTGCTGTGCGTCAGGCTCCAATCTGTGCAGGACTTAAAAAGCAAACACTTTAGCTGGGATTCAGGGCAGAGAGAGGGGCTCCCGCTGGCTGACCCCCTTTCCTCCTTTCCTACATGTAAATTTTGCTCACTTAGCTTCTCACTTGGAACAGGATGAGATTTGTTTGCTTTACAATTAACTCCTGAGTAAAACTTGGTGGAACTGGAGGCTTTGGGGACCCATGTTTCCCACCAGGCTCCTGCCCCCTTTTTTTCTTTCTGCTCAATATTGTTAACCTCCCGGGTTCCTAACGAGCTGAGTGATCTGGTATGTAATCAATGACCTATTTTTTTGATAAGCTTTGGCATGGTAACGTAGAAAGAGCAGCTTGGACATTCGTTTGTAGGGAGATGTTTTGGAGTCAGGGAGCACATTTATGATCAAACTGTACCATTTGATAATTGATACACCCGGAGAGGAATCATTTTACCAAAATTTGATAATTCATTCCAAAAAATCCACTCGAAATGATTCCATAGTGTTCAAGATACAGAAAGCTGTTCCCCACACATGAATATCTGAGACACTTTCCCCCTGAGAGTTGGAGCTAGCGACTTATTGTTAAGGGGCAGTGAAAGACACCAGGGCCTCAAACAACAGCAAAATGGGGGTGGGGCGGTTGCTGTTACAGGAAGTGCCAGGTTCAGAATCACGTCTTCATGCTGCCACTCGCCAGCGAGGTGACTTTCTCCCAGTCCCAAACTTTTTTTTATTTTAAGTAAATTTATTTATTATTCATTTTACAACCCAGCCTTCCTCTCCTCCCAGTACCCCTTCAAGAGAGAGCCCCACTCTCTGGGTGTCAACACAGCAAGCCCGTCAATGACAGGCAGTGATGGGCTCCAAAGTCCTTTCCAGTTTGAACTATTGACTGTTTTCCAGAGAAGTGAAGAAGTTTCTGGAGAAAAGACCGTATGATAGTACAACAGAGGAGAAGGGGGCCCCGCTGTTGAGTGACCTTGTGTGTGCAGATGCTGTTGCCTGGGAATGTACATTCAGAGGCCAGAGCAGGCTGTGGGGTGTTCTCTCTGTTTTATTGTCTAGCTCGACTGGCCACCACATCCCAGACATCCTCCGTAAAATGCTGTGGTCATAGACAATGGCCACCCCTGGCTTTTTAGTGAGATCAAAACTCAGCTTTTCATGTTTGCACCACAAGCCCTCCTACCCACTGAGGTATCTTAATTTAACTCAGCCTCACTCCAAATTTTAAGACAAAGTATCCAAGTGTTGCCAGACTGCCAGAGTTTCGGCCAACTTTAGGTTTTCTTTTCATTATTTATCTCCTGGTGCCTTAACGAGGGCACACAAAGACGACACAATCAGACCGTAGCTTTCTTCTTGGGCCTTCCCTTGTGAGAATGACAATTACCAAAAGCACCTGGCCCAGGAAAAGTAGGAAAGAGTGCTTACAGGTCTGGTTGGCTTAGAATAAGCTCTCGGTTTGTATAGACTCACGGATGAGAGGCCAGCGCTCTGGGACACTGGCTATGTTCCTCTGGCTACATCATTACCGTGAATTCCAGTTTTCATTTAAATCCAAGGCTACGGAGTAGATCCACTCTCCACCCTGGAGCCTACTTGCCCCATCACTGGTCCCTAGAGTGGGAGTAGCAGTCTGGTTCCCTTCCACCCACTGGGAAGGTTTGCCACAGAAATCATCCTGAACGGATGGGAAACACAGCCAAGTAGCACCGTATGTGGCAGAATCTGTTCCTGTTTTTCTGCACAGTGGGGGTTTAAACTTTTTTTGAGGGGGAGGCCTATGTCTATAGCCCAGCTCCCCACTCCTCACAGAGCAGTTAGGCAGTGAGACACAAGTATTTGAGTGGGTCAACCAAATTCGAGCTTGTATTGATTATATCGTTTTAACCCTCCCCCCCCTTTTTTGGCTTACACATAGCGTGATGAATACACAGCTGCAGGGGCCGTGCCAAGCAGCTCAGCCGGCTTGTACACACTGCCATAAGTGGAAAACCGTTTTTCTCTTTTCCTGCTTGAGGTGTTATCATTGGGCACCATGTGGATGCTCCCTGGGCCAAGCCGCCATCTCTCCGGCAGATTCACAATAGCTGCTACTGTGGGCTGAGATGTTCCGGGAATGGGGGAGGGGGGTGGGGATCCCCGTGGGGACTGGAGCTGGTAAGAAGAGGAAGGCAAGATATTGTGGGACCTCCTCCACCGGTCACACAGAGAATAGCATAAGAAATAGAGACTAGCCCAGGCTGCACACAACACCAACATCCCAGCTCAACACAGTTTTTCTAATCCCATTCATAAAAAAAAAATGTGCTCAGATCTCTGCCAGTGCTCTGAATGGGCACAAGTTTCTAATGTCCTCTGTTGCTCACTTGGAGTCTATGACAGACACAATAGAAACATTAAAATCAGAATACATTTCACACGACTCAATAATTCAACAGTGATACCAGGAAATAAACGATGATATCATACACACACACACACAAACACACACACACACACACACACACACACACACACTTCACACTGTCTGTTGTTTTCTTTTGTGTAAAGAATACATTTCTGGGTTGGAGGGATAGCTAATTGGGGGAGGTGGTTATGGCGCAAGCCCGAGCCCCTGGAACTATGTTCCACAGTTGTATTAAGCAGCCTGTAGCCCAGCTGTGGTGGGTAGAGACAGCTGGATCCTGGGAGCCGAGAGAAATGTTGAGTTTCGGGTTCAGTGAGAGCTGGGGACCGAACCCAGGGACTTGCGCTTCCTAGGCAAGCGCTCTACCACTGAGCTAAATCCCCAACGAGAGAGCTTCTCTTAAAAATAAGGTAGAGAAATGACCCAGGAAGGCACTTGATCTCTGGTCACAGTAACCTTCATGCTAAGGTTCTGGCCCTTCTCCCCAGTTGTTTCCTCCCAACTCCTGGACTCTAGAGCAGTGGTTCTCACCCTGTGGGTTTTGACCCCTTTAAGGGTGTGTTGGACAACCCCTTCACAGGGGTCACCTAAGACCATCAGAAAACACAGATATTTACATTAGGATTCATATCAGTAATACAATTACAGTTATGAAGTAGCAATGGAATAAATGTATAGTTGGGGGTCGCCACAACAAGAAAAACTGTATTAAAGGGTCACAGCATTAGAAAGGCTAAGAACCTCTGCTCTAAAGCCTTCTTTTTTAGAGTCGTTTCTTTTTTCCCGTGTACCTACATGTCCTATTTACACATGAAGAATTTCTTGCCCTCCCCTAGACAAGCCAACACGGGATGCCTCTCTCTTATCCTGCACATTTCCCCTCCACCAAGAAGGCTCGATGCTTTCCTTTCCTCTCAGTGGACCTCACCCATCCTTCATGGTAACACTCTAATGTGGTTTTCTTTTGCCCTGTCCTCCAGAAGAACTTTTTCCTTTTGTTTAGCCTCCAACAAAGTTGACGTTCTGTGCCTCCGAGTTCCCTTGGATTTGACTCCTACGTTTATAGCTCTTTGTCTATTTCTGTCTCAGTCTTCTTCTATCCAGTTTTCTCCCAGATATTAATTCTGTAGAGAGCCAAGACCACCCTGGAGCCCTCCTAACAATTAGATCAATGCTTGGCAAGTGAATGTTTGCTAATTTATTTGGAAAACATTGTTCTTCTAAAATCAAAAAGTATGTATGGACAGAATGGGGAAAAGATAAAAATAAACACAGAATGCTTAAAAAGTGGAAACTCCTGACCATCCCTGTCCATTGTAACTGTGTGTATAGATGTGTGCACATGTATATGTGTATATTTGACTTTTAAAACAAAAATGGCTCAAAATGCACATTATATTTATTCCCTCATGTCACCAATCATCATCTCTCCAATACCGTGCATAGAGATGTATATCATTCCTTATACAGTTTTAGATTCTAAATTAATAAGGCATGAAGGGCTGGGCAGTGGTAGAACGTACTCTCTTAGCATGTGTGCTCCTAGATGCACTGGGCTCAATCCCAGCACTTAAAAAATGAGATGATTCAATGCTCCAGAGTCCCAACTGGTCAAGATATCAAAGGCTGCGGATAGCTAGAGAGGCCTGAGCAAAGAGGAGTCTGGAGTCTGGCCGAGAGAGATGGTAGACTGAATTTTACAGAGGAGAGTAGAAAGGGGTGAGGTTGCCTCCCCAGTGGAGGAAGTAAGGGGGAAGACATAACTAGTATGGTTGGAGAGGCAAAGTAGATGGCCTGTCTTAGAATGTTCCAGAAGGCACTGAGCTAGAAGGGGCAACAGTACCTGGATTGAAAGGAACATTAAATGCCTGGGAAGTTTGGACTCCCCAGATGCTGATGGTGACAGTACAGATGGGTGACCAAGTGAGAATGACTCGGGTACTCTGTCTGGTGGTATTTGGGATGTAGTGTGGACCCAGGAGGAAGAGCTCAGTGGCTTCAGGCTCTGCTGTTTCTCTATCAAAGGGAAGGAGATAATGCTTCTCTGTTGGATACCTTCCATGACTACGTCCATGGCTCCTTTTACCAGCTCAATGAGAAGGTCATTGTCAGCTATGACCTGTGACGACACAACGGAAGCTCAGATCACTGTGCATAGGACCTGATGCCAGTGGATTTCAGTGGGAGGTCACACCTAGTTACTTGAAACTAGGATTTCTTTTCCCCAATGGGGAGCGCTGTGGAAAAGGGAGGGGTGAAGGAGATATTGGTAAGGAAGTGACTGGGATGTGTGGCAAATGTAACTAGGAAAGGGAGACTGGAGTGGACTCTGGTCCTTGAGAGATTTATGGTGGGAACTCACTGAACTCTGTCTTTGTCTCCTATCAGCCTTTTCTCCTTTGGTCTGGTACTTGTGAGATTATTTTTGAATTTAGATTTATTGAGGACATTGACTGAATGTCATAATATAGGTTCCAAAAATATTTCTTATGCTACAAAGTATCCTGATGTCTCTCTCTCTCTCTCTCTCTCTCTCTCTCTCTCTCTCTCTCTCTCTCACACACACACACACACACACACACACACATTTATATATGTATGAATTGTTATATATGTATATATATTTTTTTTCCTAACTGAAACTTCGCATGACATAGCAGTCCATTGGCAAGTGGGCTCAGTTAAAGGCTTCCTCACAGTCACTGGAGTAAGCCTGTCTGGATGGATACTCAGTCTGAAGAGGAAATGAATGGGATCCTCCCCCTTCCAGGCCATCCAAAGCCGGGGGTCACCTCCGCTTAAACTTCTTTTGTTTGACTTCACCTGCATGTGGACTTCACGCCTCTAGAGGGCAGTGTCTACCTTGAAATGAAGTTCTTAAGTTTCAATCGCCTTTCCCTCTGGGATCTATTGTTTTTGCTGTAGAGTAGTACTACTTCGGTTTTCTCTCTGGAGGGTTTTTCTTCCTATTGTGCCTGTGGGTGTTTGTGTGACTCGTGCATGTGTGTGTCCTTTAAAAGTGAATGCAGTGTTTCTGAACATGGCAGATAATGACTCGGACCAAAGCCTGTCTCTGTCTAGGCAGGTCATTTGAAAGCTCTTCCTCCTCTTCCCCGCCATGTCTTCTTCCTCTACCCCTTAGTCTGACCCATGGTGCACCTCCCCCAGCCCCAATTATTTCAGTCTGGGGGTCACCGTCACAGCTCAGCCAATGCATCTCAATCCTGCCTCACAGCTGCCTGGACTAGTCCAGCCGGGGGTTCCCACTCAGGACAACTGAGCCTTGATTTATGACACCCCTTTCCACTGGTCCTGGACTCTCCTGGGGCGAAACTGCTGATCATGCCACATTTTCAAATTGGTTCTGCACTGCAAACCAATGTCATGAGGGACATAATTTGGTCCTGAAGCCCATTTTCAACAGTGACCTCCCTTGTTCAGGGGCTGATCTCTCTGCTCTCTGGACATGAAAGGTACCTTTTCTAGGTTGAAAGGGGTGGGGTTATATATGGGTGCTGCTTCTCTGTTGCCTCTGCCTGAGATGATCCATCCGTCTGTCTGTCCATCTGTCTGTCTTTCTGTTTTCCTCTCAAGTCATTATGTGCAGTGATACGCAGTACTGGGAGTTCTAGCGCTTTGCACAAGGGTACACCTGCACACTCCTCTTCTCTTTCCACTTGTCAGAAAGGCCATGTTGCATTTGCACACACAGGGAACAGGAAAATGAGTGTCAGTAACTGGTGGGAAGAGAGTGAGTGGTTCATGATAGATGTGAGTGTCCAGGAGCAAGGGGAGATCTTGCTTCTTGGTGAGGCAAAGGAGGCTTGTGTAGTGCCTTGAGGAGGACACAGAGCATAGCCACCTTTCCAGGAGTGGACCTCCTAGTTGGGAGGGTCTCATCCGGGTACCACATTGTGGAAGCGACAGAATTGGTTTCTGTGACCTCTTGGATGTCCCTGCACCCTGCCTCTTTCCATCTTCAGTGCTCTCCTTTCCCAGTTGTCTTGGTCCACTCTATCGGGAAGAAGTCCCATCAGCACATGATGTCGCCGTTTAGAAGGATCAAGAGATACTGGACAGGTGGACACCTGGAGCTCATCCTGTGGCAGAAGTGATGATAATGATTGAGGCTATCACCTAGTGTCACCTAGTTGTGTTTTTTGTTTTTTAATTCTTGCGTTGGGAACAACTTATTAATGCCTTTTGGTGTTTGTGAGGATAGTGTTGATAATATAATGACACTGTTTCATAAATATGAAAACTAATGAGGAGGTCAGCTATATTTTCTACCTACAGAGTTATTGAATGGCAGGACAATCCAATATGAACTCTCAGCCTCCCATACCATGTTTAACTGTATATTTTAAAAATTGTGTGACTTATGGATCATGTATGTGTGTGTATGCATTCAGTACTTTAGATAAATTATTAAAATTCTTTAAATAACTCTGTTATGTGTCTAACACTCCCATTACACAGAACAGGATCTGGTCTGTATAATATATAAAGTTGGGAAAGTGCTTGCCTTGAAAGCACAAGGGCCTGACTTTGGTTCACCAGAACACAGGTTGAAAAAGACCAGGGCATAATTGCTTAGCTGTGAGATCTTATTGCCAGGGGGATAAAGGTAGACAAGACACATATTTCCCACACCTATGGGGAGATTATCCCTCCCCACCATAAAAGTAGATAGCACTTGAGAAAGGACAGCTGAGGCTGTCTTATGGCCTCCAAATGCATATGCATGCATACATGTGCATGTGTGTGCAACTAAATGCAACTGCACTTATTCACACAGATATTAAATAGCTTTATATGAATAAGCTGAGTGTTTAAGGTTTCAGAGTTTAAGTAAGTTACATTTATTGCAGGGTCCTCAGAGGTGACAACCATATCCCAGTATATTTAGAGCTTAAACTGGATGCCTGGGAAAGAGCTATGTTTATCCAAAAGCATTACTCTGTGGTGGTAGACTGGCAGAGATCACAAGGGGGCAGTTATAGAAAATTAACATGTGGAGGACTTTTTTTTGAGAAAAGATTGGAGTCTGTAGCTCTTGATCACCTGACCCTCAATAGCACATGTTACCTCAAACTCATGACAATCCTCCTGCCTCAGCTTCACAAATTCTGAGGCTAGAAGTAGGAGCTACCCCAGTGGCTTTGGGAGGTATTTTTAGACGTTTATAATGTATCTTTAGACAGCTGTCCTCTCATCAGCACTCTGTAGGGGGAACACAGGGTACTAGAGAACACACAGAACACAGAGGAGAGCTAGGATCCAGTCAGACTTCTATCATTATCTGTGGCAAGTTTTATGGGCAATTTAGCAATGACTGAGCTTAGTTTTCTTATTTGTACAATAGTAATTCTGGCTCTGCCCATCTCACAGGAGGTCTAAATAGTGAGGGTAACAGACATCATTTATGATTACTGTTGATAATCTGGGAGGTGGGACCCAGAGCCGAAAAGGTCAGTGTTCTCTATGGGGGCTGGAGATGAGAAGAGTGAGGGGCAGTCTTTAGAGGTTGATGGGGCAGTCTTTAGGAGTTGAGGGACAGTCTTTACAGGTTGATGGGGTGTCAGTTACTTTTCCTGTGGTTATGGCAAAAGCACCTTAAGAAAGGAGGGGCTTATTTGGATTTAAGGTTCAGGGGAACAGTTATTGAGGCAGGAGCATGAGGCAGCTGTTTATGCTGCAACTTTAGTCACAGAGCAGAGGCAGGGCAACCCATGAGATGACGTCACCCATGTTTATGGCTGATCTCTCTGTAGTTCAGTGTTTCTGGAGTCACCCTCAAAGACACATTCAGAAGTATGTTTCCATGGTGAGTCTAATTCCCATCCAGCTGACAACCCTAATCAGGTGTCTAATAGGGAGTCAATTAGCTTCACCTTGGCTAGCTAGTCAGAATGGGCTGGTACTCAAGAACCTTGAGGTACAAGCACCTCTCATACAGAAAAACATACCCAGGAAACGAGATCAGATAGATTAATGTATGCATTGTAACACACACACACTAATTTCTATTTGTTCTGTAGTGGCTGCTTTCTATCTGAAAGATAATCCGCACAAAGGAGTCCCTTCTTTGTAGTTCAGCTGATGAAGTCGTGCTCACTGGGCAAGGACCACACCTTCATATCATTTTTAAATGAACCATCGGTTCTAGAAATGGTAATCTGAAATGGGTGAAGCTTTCTTCTGACTTATTAGGGGTTCTCCTTGGGACTCAGACCAAATAATTGCCAGCTATAAGGCACCTGATGCATCTGTGTGGCGTGGGGGGCAGTGAGGAGATACAAGCTAAGTTGAATGCTTAGGTGAGCTGGCAAGGCCACACCTATGAACAGAAGAGGGTGTGGCGAGCAGACACCCTTGCCTGCTCTGAGTCTCTTCTATCAGTACCTGGCTGAGGAGAATCAGGAGGTCAAGGAACATCGCAATGTCTTGTAGTCTTTTTCTTGCTAGGTCTAACTGGTCTGCCATGTCTGCTGCTAAGGCTGTACTTTGATGAATGCGTGAGTTCAGGAAGTACCTCTACCCCATATTCTGTGGTCTAACCTCATCCCTGTCTGTGACTTTGGGTTCTGTATATAATCTTGATCTTACGATTTGGTTAGTGAATAATGGATGCCTCACATAACAATGCTAATCTCAGATTTTTCTTGAATAAGTTTGTCATTCTTGACCCAAATCAATGTAAAATAAAAAATCAAACAAGAAGTGGCACATGTAATGAGGCTACATGAATGCCAGGGAGGGCAGCCATATGTCCCTCATGTCATACCACGACATCGTCTGGGAAATCCTCATATACTAACACATGTGCTCCCTTTAAGAAATTAAGCTTGGCTCTGTTTTTTTTTTTTTTTTTCTTCCCCTTAAAACTCTTATTGCATTTGATAGTGTCTCTTTCATGAAGGTTATCACATACTGTTTCCATTTATAATACTTGGGACACATCTAATTCACAGTCATTTTTTGTGGGGAGAATGGATATATTTTATAAATTTCTGTTTCTAACATTTTCTTATTTTAAACACCGGAAATGCTCACTTAAACATTTTTGGATTATAAAAATGAACTGCTACTTTGCAAAATGGTCATACTATCAAATTGTCTTCTAAACATTTATGTTAATATGCGTAGACCCAGGTTACTCTCAACCTTGCTTAGCAAAGCTCCATTTTAGGACGGGTCACAGTCAATGGAGATAGGCACAAGTGGTCACCGTGCTAAGGCTAGGAGACTCAATGCTCTGGTGTAAACTGGACACCCATCTATATCAATACTGCCGCCATGACACAGAGCTCTACAGCCAGCAAGCTCAGACTGCATCTTGGGAGAAGTGGAAAGAATGTCAGACCAGAGGATGTGGAGGAAGGAATACTGGGACACGCTGTCTCATGGACAAGACAAGGCAGTTGCACTCATGAACTCACAGCAGCTGTGGCTTCTGTCACAAGGCCTACACAATATCAAGGCAGCCAAAATTCCAGCATAGACAGGGTAGATGATCTCTAGGCCAATTCCTTACTGAGGAGCTAATGGCACTTGATACTTTGAGTTGACAGTTAGGATGGGAATCACTCTATTTTGGAAGATGTGGCCCCCGGTAGGATGCTCATGTTCCAAGGAATGGACCCATATCATGCACATGTGGACAGCAGATTTCGTGAGTAATCAAAGCAAAACAACAACAACAACAACAACAACAACAACAACAACAACAACAATAGTAGCAGCAGCAGCAGCAACAACAACAACCCAGGGAATAGGGTGGAGATATGCCGGGGCAGGTTATGAGTGACGGTCCTCTGAGTTAAGCAATTGTCTTAGAGCACTCAGCTACGCCCTCTTGCAAAAGATTATCCCAGCTGTGCTTGTCGATGGTTTATACTACGTCCTTTTCATAGAAGAGCCAAGTGGGGTACAATATATTTTCCTGAGTAGCCAGCTGCTCCCTACCACCTGGCAGCTCTTCACATGGTTTTCGGAGTTGCTGAAGTATATAGAAACCTGGAAGGATTAGAGAAGAGCTCTAGTTAGGTGGCTACAGGGAAGCCCTCATCTATGTTGCATGAGGCTTTTCTGGTATGACTGACTGAGGGAGGAGTACCCACATTTTCTAACTCTTCACCTAGGCTCTCCAGAGCACACTTTGATGAAATCATAGCTTAGTTGGCCAGCGGGACTGTAGGAGAATGAATAAACATTCCTTATACCCCTATGTTGTTGTAAAAATATAAAAATAAAAAAGTATCGGTGTCTTTTACCCCGCTAGGTCCGCGCCGCGGTGTCCCAAGATATCTGCTAGATATCTTGGCGGAAACACAGCCCAGCCGCACACTTTCCTACACTCAAACTCTCACATAAAAGAACACACAACACAATAATCTTTGACCCAATTGGTAAGATATAATTGCCCACTTAAACATACAAAGCCCGGTACCATCCATCCCTTAGGAACATTGATAACAACCTGTAAATACACAGAGCAGAATCTTTTTTTTTTTTTGGAGCTGGGGACCGAACCCAGGGCCTTGCGGTTGCTAGGCAAGCGCTCTACCACTGAGCCAAATCCCCAACCCCCAGAATCTTAACATCACTTGCCATGGCTTTTCCCCTCTCTCCTCCTGTCTCCTGTCTCTCTGTTCTAGTCTCTTCTTCTTCCTTCAAACTTCTCTCCCGCCCATCCTTGCTTCTCCTCCAATGACAGGCCTCCTTCTATCCTGTACCTGCCCCCCACCTGTACTTTACAAAATCAATGGGGAGAAGGTTCTGGTAAAGTCACCTGATTCCTGAGTACTTGACTAGGTAGCTGTCCTTGGGGCAGTGGAATTAGCATCAAAATACAGATAACTTCAGGACAAACCACAACACCCCTACAAAGACATTTTAGCAAGAGGAAGAATAAGGGAAGAGTTAAAAGGGGAAGTAGGAGGTAGAAAATCATATAGTCATATTTCATTGCACTTTTGTGCAAAATTATCAAGACTATAGCACACACTATTTAATGAATGAAAGAATAGAGCCATAGCATCTCCATCAATGGTCTCTTCCTCTGCTCCAGCACCCCAATTTATAGTTCATATCCAGTCACATGCAAGCATTGTTTAGCCTACTCTACCCATACCCAAAAGAGATAGGGTGTTAACATATCCTCTTGACCTTCAATCTTTCTCTAGTCAAACTCTCCTGTTACCCATGCTACAAAGTCTTAGAACTGTTGTCCCTGTGATCAGTACAGCCCATGCTCCCATCAAGCTTTTGCCCACTCTTCTTTACTAAAGCACCTCCGAGAAACACACCCAGAACCCCACTCCTTGTAGTTCAATGCCAATCTTAGGACTTCTTCTGTCCTTCCCAGGACAGCATTTGACATGGTCGGTCACCGCCCTTGTTCCGTTTGGGATTCTGAGTGCCACACACCTCACTTTCTGGCGTGCTTGCAGATTTGCTGGAGATCGTTATGCCCCCTTCACTGGTTCACTCTTACCAGTCTTTAAACTCTAGAGTAGTCCACTGCACACTGGTCAGACCTTCTCTCCTATGTCCTTTTTCACTTGTCATGTGACAGCCTCCTGCCTCATGTTTCATGTGCTAGAAACCACTTGACTCTAAGTGTAATCCTGAGCTTTGCTGAGTCTAGCTATCTGGCCATTATCATGCTATCTCAGGTGTTGTAAGGATCTTAACCTTTGGCCTCAGTTCTTCCTATCCCTTTCCACTTGATTCCCCTCTATTCCCCCCATTCTGATAAATAACATTTTCTCATCTTCATTTGGTAGCTGGTGTGTGTTGTTTTTGTTGTATATCCATGGGGGTATCCAAATGCACTTGCCGATGGGCATGCATGGAGAGGCCAGAGCAGGATGTCAGATGTCTTTCCCAGTTGTACTTTGCTGTACTGTCTGGAGATGGAGTTTCTCACTGAATCAGAGACTCAGCATTTCAGCTAGGCTAGCTGACTAGTGAGCTCTAGGGATCTGCCTTACTTCACTCCCCAGTGCTGGGTGACAGGCATATGAAGTCATGCTGGGCTTTTTACATGACTGCTGGGAGATTCAAACTCAGATCTTATTCAACTGAATTATCCTCCTAGGTTCCATTTCTATATTTTCCCATGAATTAAAAACTCCAGTCCCCATCCTTAAATTATCTCATATTCATAATTATTTTATATTCTTTAGCTCATTAACCAATTCAGAATTCAATTGTATCTTCATTGTTTCTTCAAAGTGCACCCTGACTCTGGTCATTTCTTTCCCCCTTTGTCTCTCTGCTGTTTTAAAGCAGCAGACACATACACCTCGTTGCTTTCACCCTGTCTCCCTACAGTGGAACCTTCCGCTAATCATCAAAATGAATCCTTTGAAAACATCAAGTAAATCTATGATTCTCAGCCGACGATAGCAGAGAAAATAGAGACTCGCTAAACTGTATCCATTACTGAGGCTGAATCTCCAGGAAGAGGATGTGGAAGGAGGAAGTCCCAGTCCCAAAGTCTGTGCAAGTTTGGCTGGAGGGTTAGGTAGAATAGGCATGGACATTAGGCAGAGCTGTGCTTATAAAGGAGAAGTAGAGTCCTGATCTCACTGTCCAAACTTGGGATTTCTGTCAGAAGGTAGGTTTTGTTGGGAGGTAGGCAGCTCCCAACCTGGAAAGACATGGGGTTGAAATTATAAAAGAAAGACAAAATTCTTGAAGAAAGCTACTGGATGGCAGGCTGGAATGATTCTTGTGGGGATTGGGGAGCCCCCGTGTGTACCCACAGTTACGTTGGTTCTCATTTATCAGAGTAAAAACTTGCCTGGCCACATGGCTAGAATGTTCTGACAAAACACGCCAGATGTTACCAATAAAGAGTTCCCTTCTTTTTACATACTGTTATTGGCGTAATATTTTGTCTGTTTGCTGCTCTTGTGGAGGCATTGTTGACAGTTTGATGGACTAAGGACTCTCTCTGGGTCTGATTGCATCTCAGTCACCAAAACCCCAAACTGAAAGGAGGGGAAGAGCTAGCTATCTGTCTTGACTGAAAAATGTAATAATAGCAGCTCAGATCGGATACCCCAAGTAAAAAATTGTTTCACATGGGAATGGTCCCAGAGGCTGCTGTATAAGCCATAATAGTTGGCTTCCAGAGTTAGAGGATATGAGAGGTAGATTATGTGTTCTCAGCTGAAGATTAACTACAATGAGGAAAGATGAGGAGAGCAGAGGGAAAGCCGACATTAACTAGCAACGTGGAATATACACAAATCTATCTCTAAGGACATGATCATTTGTACATGTTCACTGCCATCTTGGTAATAATGATAAAATGTAAGGACTACCATTTGTTTAATGAATGTTTTTGCTAGGTATTCATGTCTATATTATTACAAATACTGTACATAAAAGATATATGTCCATGCATTATTCTACATTACATATGAAACACATCTTATAGGTAGAGGGATGTATAATGGATGGATAGATAGCTACATGGATGGGGGTTTTTCCCTCATGAACCCACAAGACAGACATCAGTACCCTCTTTCATTTGCTTCACAGAATTCCATGGTCTTCTCTCTCCATTCCCCTCCCTTTGCCTTCCTTCCTTAGGCATTCTAAGCTACTCATCTGTGTCATCTACAGAGTGTCAAGGGGCAAGGCTAAATGCCAAAGCATACTTTGGTCAGTGCAATGGAGATATTATTTTATTATTCTGAGGGTAGATATTCAGAACTTTAGAGTCTTTTCTCCTCTGCAGATTGAATTTGGCATGGAATGGTTGCAAAACTGAAGCTAGAAACACAACCCCCAAACAAGAACAAAGACTTTCTTTTTATTGGCATGTATCCATTCTGTAGAATAGTGTGTTTTATAAGGACATTTTCATGCAAGTAGATACTGTACTCTGGCCACATGCTCCTTTCCTTTTCCCTTCTCTCTTCTTCCCACTATTTCCCTTTGTTTCTCAAGATACCCTTTCATATACCAACAGTCTTATTTACATCCATGTGAAATACTTATTCTGCTAACATCATAATCTGCGATGGTTAAACTAATTTCCAGAGGATTGAGGTATGTAAGGGGTGACAGGTCAATCTTTGAAGATGAAACTGTCTTTTTTTTTTTTTAAGTGGGAACCAAGTTTCAGAACAGTTAGTTTAGAAGGCAAAAATGGTAACCAGGGAGAACGTACATAGAATTCAGGTCTGTTTTGACAGATACTTTCTTCAGCTTCTATTTGTAGCCTACAACTCACACATCTTAAAAACAGTCCAAATGAATGACCAGCTTTGATTCCTTTGATTTGAAGCCTCCTGCAGACCCCAGCAGCTGAAGCTGTGTCAGAGGTGGGAAAGGCAGCCCTGTGTAATATGTAGCACAAGAACCTGTAATTCATTCTATTATGAGACAAAAACTGGCTTGAAAACTGAGTAAGTGATTGAAACAACTTTTTCCACATGGAGCTGGATTCATTTTTCATCCAGAGGCTGTATTTTCCATTCCCAGTACCCAGTCCAATCCCAGGTATCCACATGGGCAGGCCACAGCCAGAGAAGATAGCTGATCTTATTCTGGGTTTGGATCTTGCACATGGGGGTTGGGCCATGTCCTTTTCTCTGGCACAGTGGGTAATGTTCACTACATTCAAAATCTTTTCATAACGTTCTCTCCCACTCTTCACTACTTCTCTCCTTTTATGATCAATACAAACATCAGGGAAAACATGTCATATTTCACTCTCCTTTCTACTTCATAACTAACATTCACTACGACTGAGCAGAAAGTGACCATTGCTCCATAAGGTGGGGAGCATAAAATAGGGTGAGATTGAACTCTTGGAGCCCCAGTTGAATTCTTTTAAGCCTAAACTGTGACTATTATTTAATTTTCATTAGGATTAAATCTTGTTCCTTTTCTTGGCGGTGCCCTCTTCATTCCTCATATGTCATCGTTTAAAATTGCATTGCCCTGACAAAGATCTGGGATGGATCAGGTACTGTCTGGCCAGCTATTTGTGCAGCTAACAGACTAACAGCTGGCACAAAAGTACAACTCAGCAGTGACTAGAGGAGTAGACATGTCTCGTTGATCTACCAGTAAGAAGATAGAAGGAAAAACGCCAAGTCACAACACACACCAGGAGGCCAGAGAATTGTTAGAGACAGAGGAAGAGCAAATGATTTTGGTTCTCTTTAAATTAGAAATTAGAGAAGAACAGAATTATTCTTCCCCATGGGAATTGTCCCATCAGTAGACATAACCCAAGGAGCTTCAGAGATTTGATAGTCAAAATACCCTCAGCTTCTAAGGTAGCAACGATTTGTCCCACATATCTTTACAGTTGAACAACCATAGCTGTTTGAGTTTCACATTAATGGCTTTTCAGTAGAAATGATACATTCTGCAATAGGCTGTCATCTTCACAGGCTGGTCCTTCCTCCCTAAGCTCAACTTTGAGACAAAAGAGTTTAAAACTAGGCCCAAAGTACATAGTCTATGTGCAATTTAAAAGTTAGAATTTTGTTTCTTGTCAATTTAGAAAGTAGTTTAGATGTGATTAAGGTGCTGTTCCTGAAATTTGGAAATCATTTAACTTTTGATCCTGTTGTAACCTTTGGTCCAGGTAAGTAAGACCTTGTCAGAAGCCATCTAGGAAAAAGCTAAAGGCATGTAAGTGACTTTTCCTGAGATGTCTACCATTTTGCATGGCTTGTGATGTATGAGCTGTGAAGCAAGGACCCACAAGACTTCATCCCAGGATTGCTTCTTGCTGCTGATATGCCATTTCCTGTCAGTATTATATAGCCTAATGATTCCTGGGCATTAGACCCCTGTTGGGCAGGTTTTATGCAGATTAACATGAAGATGTAACATAAATACTGTGAAAAGACATTGATGATTTCATAATTCTTAATAAAGACTTTATAAAGTTCCAAAACTTAAACAATTTTTAGACCTCTAAAAGCTGCAAGTAGGGTTCTGTAAACCTTCATGTATCACAGGCTAATTGCACTAGGATAAGAAAGCAGACTTGTGACAAATTTATGTTCAGGGAAAACATTCCTTTTGGGTTAGTTGTGAAGCCATTGTCTGATAACTGAAGGTTGTAAACGGGGAATACACAATTTATTGTAGGTATGAGGACAAAAAAATTTTTTGACTGGTTTATCTATGCAAAACTTCAAAATAATAAGACACTAGGCAGATGATTTGTCTAGTGGCAAAGCCATGGTGACTTGTGACATAAAAACTATTGCTTTAAACTTATAATGAACTTATGGGTCTAGAAGCTAGAAAATAAATGTTTAGTAATGTACTAGTCTTAATGAAGGGATATGTAAACATTTCTTCTGTACCTCTTTGGCATTTACTTTTGCCCTTGGATTTATTATGAACTTATGGAATATAAAGATGTTTGGAAAACCATGTGATCAATTATCTTGAGAAAGTATAATAAGTAAGGATGATAATAACATGAGGGTGCAGTTTTCTTCAGCCTCATCCAGTATGTTTGTCTTCTTTCTTTCTTCCTTCCTTTCTTTCTTTCTTCCTTCCTTTCTTCCTTCGTTCCTTCCTTCGTTCCTTCCTTCCTTCCTTTCTTTCTTTCTTCCTCCCTTTTTATCTCCTCCCCCCCACCTCCCCAAAGAATTAAGAAACTCCAAGTCTCTCACTTGGCCAGTAAGAGTCCTGAGTCAAAGAAAAAAGAACCAAAATAATTAAGTCTTAATCCCCAGCTGCTAACAGGAGGAGCTAATTACCAGAAGCCAGAGGCTTTGGACCTTAGAATAGCAAAGAGTTATAGACAGAAGAATAGCCCAAACCAGCTTTGGCCCCAATCAATTGCTTACTCTATACCCATTAATTGCTTTCCTCAGGAAACCCTAAGATGCTGGGCTGGACACTGACAAGACATCTTCAGAAGAATCAGATTCCAGTATGAGATTGTTAAAGTTGAAAACAATATTGATAGCAATAATGGTTTAGCAGTACTTAAACTTCCAAATCATAACTCTGTGACAACTTAATCTAATCTCTTCATTCACACATGCCTTTTTGTGTCCAAAATGGCTAAATGACCACTCCCAGCAGAGATACTGAGCTTTGGATAGAAACATTTGGTATCAGTGAATGGAAGGAGACTGAGCTATGTGTTAATGGGGTTGTGGGTATTATGACATGTTTGGGGCTTTGTAATAAAGTGCTGTTCTGAAGGCTGGGAGTTCAAGATCAAGTGTTGGCAGATTTTCTGAGATCTCACTTTCTAGAGTACAAATGGCCACCTTCCTGCTGTAATGTTACATGGTAAAGGGAGAAACTGTGCTCTAGTCTCATGTTCTTAGAAGGGCACTAGTTTTGTGAAGGGAACTTCAAGTTCATTAGCAGTTGTGCATACTTGAGATTAGGCCCTGCCTCATCTCTCCTTCTAAGACTCAAATCAAAGCCTCCTCCTTCTAATGTTATTACATTGGGTTTAGGAATTCAATATATGATTCTTTTAAAAAAAGAGAAACATTCCATCTGTAGCAGTGGACTGTACAAAGAAGACAACAAGAAAATTAAAATGTCACATGAGGTCTCATCATTCACAGTGATATTTAATCTGTCTGGAACCACACCATTTTTGTCTCTGTTTCTCTTCTGGTTGTTACTGCAAAGTAGTGGCTCCCTTTTCAAGCTACCAGCTTCCAGAGAAAAGTGGATGTGTTCACACAAGAATTTCCTCAAACTTGTATAGTGACTTCAGTATTTTGTGATATTCCATCCCTTAGTAACTTTTCAAAATCTAGGAAGTCATTTCTTCAAAATGAGCTCTGTGCATTTACTTCAGTGCCTCAAATTTCTTTAGCTAACTTAACTTTGACACTCTCTATTTTTGTAGCCTAGATCAATGAATCTGTGTCTTGTATCCTGGTATCCACACTGTGAATTTTACCAGCTCTAAGATTTCTTCCTGTGTATGTTTTAGTTCCAGTAGTTCTCCATTGAGAACTTTCTTTCTACTTTTATTACTTTTCTTTTCTGAAATGTTTATTTCTAGTTTTAATATCTTTGTTGTCCTTGATAACCCTTGTTTTCTTGGAGCCTCTGGGACTAATGGGCTTTCCCAATGTCCACAGAGGGTGCCACAGAGAACACAGTCACTTCCCAGGGGCTCCATGCATTGTTGTCACAGTCATTTCTGTCCACCTGCTCTTGTGAGCATGAAACAACAATTGTGGGCACAGGTGAGTCACTGGGTTTATTTTCCTGGATAAGGAGGCCCAGGGTAGGCAAAGACTAAGGATGATGAAGTGCTACCCTTTAATGGAAGTGTGGTTTGGGGCTGAGATGATGAGCTCAAAGTGATTTTTAAGCTTATGAAATGCTGTATGTGTAACTAGTCTCATACCTCTGGTTTAAATGAACCACAGACACCAATTAGAGGAACCATAGACAATTTCAAGACAAAGGGCTCCCTGGTTTTCTATTATCACAGGTCACCTTTACTCCTGTGGTGAGCAGCAGACTAACATCTCCTTCACCCTGACTCCCAGACCCCAGTTATTCAGTCTCAAACCAATATTAGTACCGGGTGAAGGATTTCACAAAAGCCATTAAAGTCTTAGCTCACTGGATGTTGGACAGGCCAAATGGTCCTGAATTAATGATGCAAGCACTTTAAAAGTAGTCTCCTTCTGGCTGGTAGAAAAGGAAGAGTGGTTTGTGGGATGAGAAGCATTTCCCATGTTACTACTGGCTTTCCTGGTGAGGTGCCCATGGAGAAGCAGGGCCTGACAGTAGCCTCTAGTGACATAGTGGTTTTTCCATCAACATTCAGTAAGGAAATAAAAGTTTGAGTCTAAGGAAGTGAGTTCTTCAGGCAACCTGTGTGAGCTTGGAAAGACAGGCTTCCTCAGTACCTCCAGGCAGCACATACCCACAGGAACCTACTGCACTACCTACTTTTTCAGTCAACAATCATTTCTTTTTTTTTTTTTCTTTTAATAGTTCTCAATGGAGAACCCAGTTCTTACCTCCATAACTGAGAGATAATTTGTTTGGTTTCAGACACTGGGACAGGGGATGGAGGTGCATATTTTTACATATCAAAGGAGACCTGACCTCTAGGTTCTCCCAGCATCCCTCAGTTCCTACCTGGCACATGTGGCCCACAACTGTGAAATTTTCCAGCCTAAAGGCTGGGCTGCTCTCCTCACAGAGGCTCTTCCCTATATAATCTAGACATTTTGGCCTCTCCTTCTCTCTCTCTCTCCTTCTCCCTTTTTGTGTACACACTTTCTTTCTTTTTCTTCACTCCTCTCTCTCTCTTCCCATGGCAACTTCCCTGGCCTCCTTCCCTGGGGCCAGTGAGTTTGCCTCTACTATAATCTAATCTGGCTTGAACTGGCTCTTTTCACCAGTGGAGAAATTCTTCTCAATGTGTGGTGTTTTAAGCCACAAAGCTTGTAGTAGTTTGCTACTCAGCCCCATCCTTGACACAGAATGAGAATAGAAGGAATCCAGAGGGCAGCTGGGAGAATGAAACATAGCAAAGCTACACCAGGCCTTGGCTCTGTGCTAGTTACTTTTTCTTTTTTTTTTTTTTTTGGTTCTTTTTTTTTTTCGGAGCTGGGGATCGAACCCAGGGCCTTGCGCTTCCTAGGCAAGCGCTCTACCACTGAGCTAAATCCCCAACCCCGCTAGTTACTTTTTCTGTTGCTAGTATAAATCCATGACCAAGACAATTTATAGGAGGAAGAGTTTATTTTGGGCTTCTTGTTTCAGAGGGAGAGAGTCCATGACCATTAGGGCAGGTTAGCATGGCAGGGCAGCAGGAACAGCTGAGCGATTACATCTGAAAACTACAAACTTGAAGCAGAAATAGTAAACTCAAGGTATTCAAAATTGTAGGATCTTTAAGCTCCAAAGCCCACCTCCCAGTGACTTAGTTCTGGAAAGGTCTCCTAAGTCCCCCCAAATAGTACCACTAATTGAGGACCAAATATTCACATGCCAGAGCCTATAGGGGACATTCTCATTAAAACCATCACATCCATTCTTATCTCTCTGAGCTCTTATCCCAAAATAAGCCAATCCTTCTATAAGTTGTCTTAGCCATCATTTTATTACAGCAATAGAAAGCTAACTTTCATTTATTGAGTGATTCCTTTAAGACTTTATACAACAAATGGCTATTGTGTGGCCCACATTGTGAAACAGATTCTGGCCTAGAAGAGCAGTGAATTTCTAGGGATTGATTCAGATGTTGATATGTACTGGAACAAGGTGCCAGGTCTTGCTAAGAACTATGAAACAAAGATGGGTGTGTCCTGTGAAGGCACAGAATCTGGGTTAAGAGTAAAGATGGAATAACTATTTTTTTTTCAGAATGACTAACACTTTGACCAAACCTATGTGTTCATTTGTTTGTGTGTGCATGCTCATCAAACATTCTCTACCTTACCTCTTGGGACAAGATCTCTCATTGTACACAAAGCTCGCCTGGCTAGTGTAGCTAGCCAGGAAGTTTCTCATTTCTCAATCTATAGACCTATAGTCTGTGTATCTGCTGTGCCTGGGTTTTATTTTTCATTTTTATGAAAAATTTGTGGGTGTTAGAGATTAAAGTCTGGTTCCCACACTTGTGTAATAATTACTTTTCCAATTTAGCTATCTCCTCCATTTGGAAATCTATTTAGAAAGAAAGACCAAGACCAGAAAATGAAGACTTAAGTGACTGCTGAATTAGATACCCATGCTTCACATAGCTCCTCTCAGGACACCTGCCATGCTGTGACATCCTCATTTATCTTTTAGGCTCATATAATCTTCCAGTCAGTTTTCCAAAGGCCTACTGTGTGCTGAGCACATGATGGAGACAGAGGAGAAAGGGCAATGAATAAAGTCTGGGTGTCTGACCTCAAGGACTTTACAATTGGAAAGGTTGAAACCAGAGAGACAGCGATAGAAGCTCGAGGCCACTAAGCTGAGAAGATGTGCTTGGTGTGTCATTTAAAATGTGCCATGTCCGCCTTTATGGGCTTAGAGCTGGATGTCTTAGCTTGAAATGGGAAGACAGGAAAGGAGAGGACTCACAATAATCTGTTCTCCTCCAGATCTGAAGCTAAAAGGGGATTAAGAATGTAAATGAGATCTTGGAGTCATTCTTCTCAAGCTGGGAGCTGTGCAACTCCAGGAAAAGATGTTGGGAAAGTATCTCTCCTGCTGAAAAAGCAAGTCACAGAGACTCTGTCTCCAAAGCTAGGATAGTAGAAGTTAACCAGGTGGCTTCATGTTTTCAGCCTGGACAGGGACAATGTGGTCTAGTTTTCTAGACAGACATTGCACTTAGCATGTCCGTGGAGACCTGAGAATTGGGGCAAGCAGAAACTGATGACTAGCCAGACCCTTCATTAAACATTTTTTGACCAGTGATTGGTAGGTATGGCTAGAACCTCCCTGATAAGGGAGAGGGGTGTCTGCAGGATGTGGAGTTCTGAATATGTATGGCCCGAATTTCTTTGTGTGGCTGATATCTGACTGGATATTTATTCTTTGAGATTATACATTCTGACTCAGAGGAACAAAGGGCTGGTGAGAGCTGCTCTCTGGTGCTTAATAATTTGAAGGAATTTACATTTCAATGCAGCCCTGTGTTAGGTTTCCCACACAGCATCTTCCCCTATGTCCTACTTGTTTTCTCTGCCCCACCCACCATTGCCTCCAATGAACAGAGGAGTTGATTCTCTGGGTGTGAACAGGCTGCAGGGAGAAGGGACAAGGTGGGGGAAATCATAGACACAGCATCAGAGGGAGGAGATTTATTGATATTCTACTTAGAATTTATTCCCTCAGAATCCTATTTATTTTATTTATGTTTATAAATCACATATTAGCAAGTACAATGAAATCTCCCAAAAACCCAGTGGGTTACTTGGCATTCTCTGTGATTGGAAAGAGGCAAAGGGGAGTAAAAAGTGAACGTGTGGGAGGAGCTCGGGGACAGGAGGGTTGCAGTTTTTGGAGAAAACATCTTCCAGAGACTAGCGGGTGTCACTTGGCTCGCTTTATGCAAGCGAGTGCAGTCCAGACAATCTTCTCTGTCCTTCCCCCACTGCCTTCCCCCAGAGGATTCCTTGTCAGGTAATTAACCATCAACATTACAGAATGTACATGCCAGGCAGAAGTGTGAAAACACATTTACACCTCATGTAAATGGGATAGGTGATGTTTTCTCCCCGTTTGAGTGACATCTGAGGAACCATATAATGCAAAGATAAAATCATCTGTGGTTGGGATTCTGTTTTTGAAATGCGGCACCTTTCCTCTCTTTATTCCTATGCCACAGAACACAGGAACAGGCCAGAAGACGTAGCAGCCCAGGCTAGACTCTAATAAGACGGTTTTTTTTTTCTATGTGTGTGATATCAATAAACTTGTAAGATGCCTCACTGTGCCCGGAAATGATGATTCTGTATGAAACTGTAGTACAACAAGAACAGAGAAGGAATGTTAAAGAGGTCGGGAAAACCGGAAGAGGAAATCATTAATGTTTCACGGAGGAGACAGACATAGCAAGGCTGGAGATGGAAGAAAGGCATGCTGGGTGATGGGCTAGGAACACAGAAATGCAGGAAGAAGCAAAAGCCGCACCTTCTACTGGACCTTCTACAAAGCTGATTAACGGACAAACTTCAGTGCTTGTGGAGGTCGTTGGAATGTTGCAGGTCCAGAGTCTGACCACCAGACATCGTTATCCCCTCTACTAGCCGTTCCTTTCCACTTCTATGTCTGCCCAACATTCTTGTGACTAAGAAGTACAACCCTTTAAAGTATATTTGGAGACCACTAGCGTAGACCAACTGGAAAGGCTAGCCATGTCATCAGAGAGGGTCTGAGAGGCCTATAGCAGAGATTTCCGGCTTTGCTTCAACCCTACTTAATGTTTCTGCCAACTTATTGGAATGTACCTTAATTTACGATTTTTTTTATTCTGTTTACATAAAAACTTTCTCAAGTTGTCGTCATATTGGAGCATGGGATTTGGAGTAACTTATCGTATTCCTGGCTCATGCTTCTTCCTAATTTGGCTCTGGAATGAACTCTCTCGTATTCTCTTTGGAGGTCGTATGCTACAATATGAGTCTTGGTAGATGGGGCTAGTTTATAGACACATCATGAAATGATCTGGAAATAAAGAAAGTCAGTCCATGGGTGAGATGAGCTGTGAGGAACAGGATAACGTGGGAATGATTTCTATGCTGACTCCAAGTACAGACCCCCCTGACACCACAGCACTTTTAGAGTTAACAATAGGGCAAAGAGATTTCTACTTCATCTCACTAAAGGATCAGGAAGAAAATAAAAATTATAATGAGCCGGGTGTACTATGCTTAGTTTCAATGAGTACCATCTTGACAAAGGGTAGCTGCACCTCTGGCCTTGGAGGCAGAGTCTTCGAGACTCATCACTGTGGCTTTGCATGGTGAACACAAGAGTAACTTTGATCTTGACCTTTCAGTCCTCGGCAGATGGTTTAGGAACCTGTAAATCACCACTGTGGGGACAGGAGCAGGTACTTCCCCCCGTAGTCAACTTTGAGGTGCGTCACTAGGTGGAAGAACCAACGGAAGGATGTGGGTCCTGTAAACAATGTTGATGGTACAGAATTTTGGTGCGATTTGGACAGCATTTAGGCATAGCAATGGGTTTTCCTTATGCTATTTTTCCCCTCTGCTTTGAAATGCAGGTGCGTGTAATTGTTCAGGCATGATAGACTGACATGCCAGGTGACTACTTCACTGCGGGATCCTTTCTCCAAAGAGAAGGGGTGCTATAATCCTGGTTTCCATGGAAAGGAATGGGCAAGCCAGACTTTGAAAGTTTAGGATTGGCTCGTATTAGTTATGAGTGGAGAAGCTGGTGCTCCAGAGTGAGGGTGGGGGAAATAGTGGCTGGGGCTGTAAGAATCAAACAAAGGGCTTGCTAGGGCATGAGGTTTTGACTGGTCGGACTATATAAACAGATGTGTTCTGGGATGGCCTCCAATTCTGTAGAGAGAAGCACCTTTGTAGCTAAATGTATCTGCGAGGATAAGGGTACAATGTAAATGTAGCAATGATTTATATTGGTCTAGCAAAGTGTCAGTAGTAGATTCCTTTCTAAGGTCCATGACCCATTATCCCTGAGAATCTGGCAGGATCTGGTTTGATTTCCTTCTTGTCTCGTGGGTCTTCAGTCCAGTTAGACAGCTGTTGCTCACCATGGACATGCAGATACCCCTTACTGCACCTTTGTGCATATCTCACGTCGTTCATGAATGTTGTAACTAAGTAGGACTGGTTAGCTGCTTCCCTCCCTTGGCAGCTTGCATAGAATTTTCTGGAACCATGGAAGCTTGACCACAGGAAAGAGGCTCTCAGGTCAGATCTCATTTGAATCCTCTGCATCCTGTGTCTTAAGTTTGCCATATCTTCAGCAGTAAGGGCTCACTCACCCTTAACCCTGAAGAGGGCTACACCTATAATCTATATTGTTTGGGAAGCTGTGTGGACTATTCTAGCCAACCATTCAAACAGAAGTTTCTTATGCCTACTATTGGGATATTTGTTAGTTTAGAGTTCTTGTGGGGAGCACTGTCTGCCCAAGTGAACCAAGTTAATTAACTTACTTTAAGATTGTGTGTGTGTGTGTGTGTGTGTGTGTATGTGTGTGTGTGTGTGTGTGTGTGTGTGTGTTATGATTCCTTGAGGCTTTACTCAAACAATTGTGGTATTATATATATATATCTTTTCTCTTGTCTTTCCTCCTTTTCTATTGACCCCTGACTCCCTTTTCCTCATTTGAGTTAATCACAGAAAATCACAATTGGACACAATGCAAAAATCAAGAGACTATTTTTTTTTAAAGGTGTGTTTGCAGACAAGCCCTCTCCTGTGTATACAAACAGACAATTTGTGAGGAGTGGTACAGTCCCTCCAGAGCCAGCAAGGGCTCAGGTTTAAAGCACCAGAAACACAATTAATACCCTTGGTGGCCTTTCTCTTCTTTTTCTCTTCTTTTCTCTTCTCCCCTCCCCTCCCTCCCTCCCTCCCTCCCTCCCTCCCTCCCTCCTTTCTTTCTTTCTTTCTTTCTTTCTTTCTTTCTTTCTTTCTTTCTTTCTTTCTTTCTTTTGGATGCTTCCTGAACTGTCTACTCAGAGTCTAGCAAATCTCTCTTTCTAAGCCTATAATAAGACATTTCTACATGTGGCTTCCAGATTTTTATTTTTATTTTTTTATTTTTTATTTATTTTTTTTTTGAGGCAAGGTTTCTCAATGTAACAGTCATGGCTGTCCTAGACTTGCTTGTAGATCAGGCTGGCCTGAAACTCACTGAGGTCCATTCATCTGCCTCTGGAGTTCTGGGATTAAAGGTATGTGCCACCTTGCTCAGTGACTTTCAGATTCCTACTACACTTACTGGAATCTTTTTAGGAGACATAGGATCTGGTGGCTTTGTGAGTGGGATAATGGAGTGGCCTTGATTCATCTCTAACATTGACTCCTGTGTCTTATTGGTCTAGACAAAGAAGGAGCTACTGATCCAGTTATTCATTATAAATGTATATATGAAAAGTTCCTTTTGGGGCTGAAGAGAGGACTCAGAGGTGAAGAGTATTTGCTGTCATTGTGGGAGAGCTGGGTTCAGTTTCCAGCACTCACATCATGGCTCACAACTGTCAGTAACCGCAGTTTTGGGGCATCTGGCACTCCTGGCCTCTTTAAGCACTAGGTGTTGCACAGTGCATATAATACATGCATGAGGAAAAACACTCACATGCACCAAACAAAATAAATCTATCTGAAGAAATCAGCATGCATATTTTCAGTGTTGAGTGTGGACTCTTCTCCATCATGCCTCGTGGACTGAGTTTCCTTACTATACACATGAGGTTTTCTGTCCCCAAAGCATCAAGCACGGAATTCTGACTATCAGCCTGTGAGGAGATCGTAGATAGTATTTAAGAGCAAATTCATCTTAGACATGTTTAAGCAAAGACGTTGGATTATTTGTGTAATATGATCCATTAAAGAAGGGGGTGTGAGGCTTCAGCCACATTTCTGAGGACCTAGCTTCTTTCTTCTGTGCCATATCTGGGGGTCTCATGGGTCTTGGGTCGGCTGCCCTAGCAGCTTCACATATCATATTTAGACAATGGGAAAATAGAAAAGGAAGAGCTACAGCTCCTAATTTGTAACTCTTGCAGCACATTCTAGCAAATAACTAAGCTTATTACAGTCATTCTGTCTGTGTGTCTCTGTCTCTCTCTGTCCATGTCTCGCCCTTGCTCTTTTTCTGTGTCTTCTGCTATTTCACCGATTTAAACTCCATTTCTCATTCAGTACTTAATTTGGATGAAGCTTAGATCCTTGATCTTTACATATTTTTTTCTGATATAAGATACTACAAGCATTTAAAACCACACATTTCATTTTAAATATGTCCCTACCAGTAGGCATTTGTTCTCTAAGTAGAACTAGAGATCAAACCCAGGACCTCACAGTTACTAGGCCAGCACTCGACCACTGAATCACATACTCTGCACTCATTAGAGTGCACCCTACATATCTGTGTGCACTTGTTTTCAGGCCATTTGCTGGAAAACATGTCTTTGTGCTTTCTACTTTGACACACGGGTTATTTTGAGAGTATTCCTTAACTTCTTACTACTGACCACTAAACAGGATAAACATACGCTTGTTTTCTCAGAGAGTACTGTTTTATTTAAGTGCTTTAAATATACATTGGGTTGTTTTTTTATGTTATAGCATTTGCTTCTTTCAAAATAGTTCATGTAGACTGAAAAAAAAAGCTGTACTCTTAGGATGTTGTGGAGCGATCTAATTAGCTTAAATTGCTGGTCGTTAGTGCTGTTCAGATCTTGGTACCCTTCCTGAGTTTCTGTCTGTGTTGTCTGCTATTGAGACAGCAGTGTCTGAAGCTCTACTGACATCTGTGGCTTTGTGTGTCTTACCTTACTTTTGCCACCATGTATTCTGACGTCATGTCATTAAGCACACTGAGGTTCAGAGTCACCTTTTGATGAACTGGCTCCTGTATTGTCACGAGCTGTTCCTATTTAGTGCGACTAAAACTTTCAGTGTTAGCATCTGCACACAACTGCAACATTCTTAAGATTCAACAGAGCACACTTTCCAAAGTTTCCTTTTTCATTTATCAGTGCACTTAGAGTTAATCTGAAAATCTGGTAAATCGCAAATAGTTATGCCCAAGTTAACATTTAAAATCCAATCTGAAGATCTCTGCTTTTTAATATAATGTTTTCTCTTTTATATTTAATACATTGATATGGTTGGGTATAAGACTGTTAGACTATTGTTTGTACTTGGTTTATTTCATTCTTTTGTTCTTCTGTGTGTGATATGAATGTGTGTGTGTGTGTGTGTGTGTGTGTGCCCAGGGAGACCAAAGGACGTCATGAGAACCCTGGAGCTAGAGTTGTAGGTTATAGTGAACCACCTGATGCAGGTACTAGGAACTGAACTTGGGTCTTCTGCAAGAGCGACATAGGCTCTCAACTACTGACGTATCTCTCCAGCCCCATTAACCACATTTCCTCATTATTATATTTATTTATTTGTATTTCTGGTTCAAGGGATAATTACAATGTGCACTAATAACTTATTCTAGTAATCCCTGAATTAATATTATGCCCTTTTGTATTTAGTAATCTCAGCATGTATATTTACACTCAATCTTATCCCTCTTTGTAAAACTTCTGATACATGTTTTATATGTTTCCTTGTCATAAATTGAATAACACATTTATTGTTATGAAGTGAAATGTATTTGAATTTGGTTTCCCCCAACCTTGTCTTCCTAGTCTAAGGTTCCAAACAGGACACTCTGTTCCATTTAGTCTTTCTGTCACTTTGTCTTCTCTGGTCTGTGTTTATCTGTCTAATTCCTTATGTTTTGGAGCAGGTCTGGCATTGGTAGAATGTTTCTCAATGTTGTCCGAGTAATGTTTTTCTCATAGTTATACATGGGTTATAGGAGCTGAAAAGAAGACAGAAAGGCCAGATTCCTTTTTAATGACATCACACATATACGTTTTAATTATTTGATAATGATAGGATTGGATCAGCATTATGGAGTTTGAGGTTTGAATGGCTGCCCTTTCTGTACTCAAAAGTTTAGAAACACATCATAAAGACAGAACATATTTGGACGTAACTGTAAGAGTCTTTGTAAGATTTTTGTACAGTAATTTTGTCTTCTCAGTCCCTGATTTTTCTTTTCATTTATTTCTTCTGGATTAAATGTGTGTTTTTCCTGCTTCCTTGAATTTCTACCATCTTTTATTGCAATGAAGACTAATATATTGTTTTGTTCTCTTCCTTTAAATAATATTAAGCTTTGTTCTGGAAGCCAAACATAGCAAAGCTGATCTGATCCTCTGGAGTGGCCACAATGGGGTGAGTTGTGAATAGCTCTTCTCTGCTGCTTTTTTCCTCCTCCTCCTCTTCCCCCTCCTCCTCTTCCTCCTCCTCTTCTTCATCTGCATCATTTGTGTCTGCTTCTGATTAAAATTTTTTCTTGAGTAGCCCTTCTTTTAAGGCACAATCTTTCTGGGTTTCCAATGAAATGTTTGGGGTATTTCTTCACAGAGGTCTTCCTACTTTTGCTTGTCAGAACTTCTTCTTTGCTGTGCACCCTTCAGGATATCCATTCCACCCAATCCTTCTTAAACTCAACCTCTGCTAGTTTCAAGGAGCCTCAGCCTGTGAGGCTGGGGAGCTGTGGGATGTGGAAGAGTGGGCCTGGAGCAAAAGCAGAGCTGAGGCTCTTCAAACTCCAGAAATCTCATTTTGAGATGGCAGGGATACATCCCTGAATTTCTGGCACACATAGCTGGTAGGCTGTCGTGAACCCTATATAGTGTCAAAACCCAGTGACTCTAAACATCTAAAAAGGAGGCAGCCTTAGAGTCTCTAGTTACTAGACTCATGTCAAAGTCACCTACTTCTCATTCTTTTGCAGGTTTCCTTATGTACTTATTCATATAGATAAACATTTCTGAATCCTTGCTGTGTGTATAGCATGTGCTGGGTTCCCTGGAGTGTGGTTCTAGGCTCCACCACTTAGAAAGTTGTCCAAGCAAAAGTTCCTGGTCTTCACATCAGAGCCACTGAATCAGAAACTAAGGGGAGGGTGCGATCCCTCTAACCTGTTATCATCAGCTATTCAGGTGTGTCTGAGAAAATGTGCAATACTCCAAACTTATTATATCAAATAAGAAATCTAACATTCCCAAAGGTGAAATATTTTTCTCACTTAAAGTCTCACTTTTAATCATAGTATGAGTCACCGCAGTGTCTGAGGCCAAGTCAGGGTTGTTGGACATTAAATTGAGGTACTTTGCTTTCCCTATCCAGAATTTATAGCTTTGAATTCATGTGCATTTAGATCAGGGTATTGATCTTCAAAAAAGTGACTCTAGGGAAGGGATCGGAGAGGTATGGTGGTCTGATTGAGGAAGGCTCCCGTAGGTTCATGTATTTGAAGACTTGTTTCCCAGATGGTAGAGCTGTTTGGGAGGGACCACTAGGCGTGTCCTTGTTGGAGAAGGTGGCATTGGGAGTGAGTTCTGTGGTTTCAAAAGATTAATGCAATTCCCAGTGCTCCTTTACTGTGTCTTGGTTATGGACCAAGATGTGAACTTGTTGTCCCTTTACTCTGCCATCATGGCCTTTAGCTCTCTGAAACCATAAGCCAAATTAGAAGTTGCCTTGGTCATGATGACTTATCACAGTGCTAGAAAAGCAACCAAGAGAGGAGGTAAAGGTAGACCATAGTTGTCAGTCTTGTGAAGAAGAGTTTCCTGGTCTCCAGCCACATGCTTGGATATTAGTAAGCAAGTCAGGTACTCAGGAGGGCATTTGTCCCTACTATGTATAACATATTATCCTTCAGGTGGCCTAGGACTGGGTTCATGAGAAGAAGAGGAAACTGTTCTTCCTTTTATAAAAGTCATGACAAGGGGGTATGGTAGAGAATCACTACAGAGGAATAGGTGGTGTATGACAACAGCAAGGGTAAGATAATATGCACAAATGAGCTAGGTATTGCCAAGGGAATCTCAGGTCCTATTGCCAAAGCTGGGAGAACAAGAGTCCATCACCCTCACTAACTCACTAGGCAATTTCTGCCTCATTTCGTTAGACAGAGGAGATTGTTACCAGAAAGCCAGGAAGGATATACCATCTGGGACTGCGTGAGCTTCCAGACAGATGGCTGACTCTTCCAGTTCTGTTTTATTTCTGGCTGTGGATCACACACCCCACAGCTATCCTGTAAAAATAGGATGTGACGGGACATGGGATGTTGTCAGAGTGTGGTTTCTTTCTTTCCTCCCCCCTTTCTCTTTCTTAAGGCCTGTGGTAAAAAGAAAACTTAGCAATATTCTTGCTTTTACTGTTGTTGCAGTTAAGCCTTGGGTTGGAAATGTAAAGGAATGATGGGGCCGTAGAATCGATTATGAGGTCCAGGCCTTGATTGAAAGTTAAGTTGACCTTTAGGCAGGAGAGGGGGAGGGAAGAGAGGGAAGGAAGGAGGGAGGGAGAGAAAAGAGAAATACAGAGAGAGGGGCACAGAGAGAGAGAGAAAGAGAGACAGAGATAGAGAGAGACAGAGAGAGACAGGGAGACAGAGAGAGAGAGAGACAGAGAGAGACAGAGAGACAGAGACAGAGAAAGACAGAGAGACAGAGACAGAGAGAGACAGAGAGAGACAGAGAGACAGAGACAGAGAGAGACAGAAAGACAGAGACAGAGAGAGACAGAGAGAGACAGAAAGACAGAGACAGAGAGATAGAGAGACAGAGACAGAGAGACAGAGACAGAGAGAGACAGAGAGACAGAGACAAAGAGATAGAGAGACAGAGACAGAGACAGAGAGAGAAAGACAGAGACAGAGAGACACAGAGAGACACAGAGAGATACAGAGACAGAGAGACACAGAAAGACAGAGACACAGACACACACATACAGAGAGAGAGAGAGAGAGAGAGAGAGAGAGAGAGAGAGAGTGTTAGAACACCCTGGTTAGATTGGAGCTCTTCCCTGCCTTCTCTTCTACATTAGTCTTGCTTTCTCCCTCCTCCTATGCTGTTTCTGTCCCATGATGAACTCTCTACTGGCCAGACAGGGATAGACTGTGCCATGAGCAGAGCCGTTGCAGTCTGTCTGCCTCTTGTCTTTGCCAGACCCTGGGTTTTAAAGTCTGGGATTTCAAGGTTTGGCTGGGAGGAGGTTCATATAAATGAGGATCCTTAGCTGCCAAGAGTTGTGAGAGTTAGGGCAATCACTCAACCTCACCGCACAGTATAAACCATTGGCTTGTTCAGTAAACATTTATTGATGAAGTACTGCATTGGAGAGATGAAAAGAAGTAAAAGATGATTCCCTAAAGCCAATTGAATTCACCAGAAAAGGTCTTGACACCAAATCCTGACTTACTGGCTATGTGATTTGCGACGAATGACTGAATAAATCTGTTCCTCAATTCTTTATCCACAAAAATATTTAATATTGCTGTTTCCCAAGCCTCGACTTCCATCTGTAACTCCTCTGTGATTCCCAAACTTTGGAGTGCACAACAGTAGCCTGGCAGATGGGTTAAAATGCACATTTTCAGGCTCCTATGTAAATGTGCCAAAGAAGGGCCCAGGAACCTGCATTTTTAAAAATCCCAAAGAAAGACATCTCCAGTGGGTTGAACATTGATAAACCCTACATGAACAGTTTTGCCTTTTGTACTTAGGTTTAGTCAATAATTTTAATTGATTTTATGAACTTACACAACACCAAAACCTGTAAATACTGTTGTGGACATAATAACATTACAACAAGAGGAAGAAAAGAATCACACTGTTAGCCCCATCCACAAACCAGCTGTTCACAATTATATATTTTTATAGTTCTAATTGCAATATAATTATGTTGCTTTCTCCCTTTCCTTCCTCTAGGCCCTCACAAGTCCCCTCCTTCCATTTTTTTCCGTGTATGTACGCATCTGGGTGCAGCCAATGAATGAAACGATTACTATGGAGATCCAGCGGATTGAAGTGTCAGTAAAGAAAAGTTCCATTAAAAGAGTGGCTAAATAATACAGGGCAATAAATATGGCAAGAGACAAGTCCATAAAACAAGTCCAGTAAATGAAAAAGAAAGGTGTGAAGATCAGGGAAGCTGGGGTGTAACTAGATTGCACTGTTAGGAGAGGTTTAAATACTCATTACTCTTGCTGATGAGATCATTTGGACTCCCTTAACAACGTGTAGCATTGCTTCTCCATCTGTAAATTGGGAATAAGAAATCCAAATCTATCTTATTCTGAGGCTAATGCACCACATAGAATCAGTATACATTAAGCACATATATCTCTCAAAGTTTTCATTTTGATCAGGCCATCAAATGTTAAAGGGCATACTCACCCTTGTGCTCATACATGCTACTCTTCTCATTATGGTGACAGTACACGTGGTCAAAACAGCTTAAGAAAGGAAAGGCTTATTTTGACTCGCTGTTTGAGGATGCAGTCCGTCATGGTAGGAAAATCACAGCAGTGGAGGTGTGAAACATCTGGCCACATTGCATCTGCATCCAGGAAGCAAAAAGAGATGACCCCTGATGTTCAGGTCCTCTTCTGTTTCTCATGTGGTCTAAGGTCTTAGCCCATGGAGTAATGCGTGCCAGCTCAAATAACCCAATCTGAAAACCAATTGCAGACATGTCTAGATGACAATATTTGCTGTCATAGCATCCCAAGCTTTTACCTGGGAGGTGCTTACTCAGTAAATGTAAGTAACCGATTTCCAAAGCCAGAAGAAGGAACAGAAATGAAGGATGGGGTTCTGAATCTTATAGAACAGATCTCTGCAGATGCTTGAATATTGGTAGAACCAATTACTACATTATGATGTTTGAGTTCTGGTCAGAGTCATCTTCTATAGATTCCCATGAGAGATTCCCATGATGCCCTCAGGTAGCTAGGGGGTTTCTAGTAATGCTGCCTGTTTTGGTAATTTCCCCCACTTCTTAGCAGAATAACACCCAACATGAAAGCTTAGCTATCTGTCCTGCTTGGCCATTCTAAGTAAAGATGTGGAAGGAAGTCCATGAAGTAGGGTTAAAAATGATATGTTGCCTTCTGAAAATGTTTAAGTTCTAAATTCTAACGATGTCAAAAATTCCAATCTGTACTCTCAATATAATCCTCAAAATAGAAAATTGATTCCATGTAAATATAGATATGAATAGGAATCTCTGAATTCCAAACCAAAAACCAAATTTCATCCTAGAGTGGGGTACTTTGGGTCATGGAAGCTGTGTTTTCTGGGCCTTTGGCCCTTTGTCATGCAGGCAGCAATGCAATGTCTTGCTCTGCTCAGTTATTCTTCACTGCATCCCCTGGCTACAGCTACCCATCCCTTAATCATGTAAGATCTTGAAGAGGTTACCAAAAGCATTGGCAGGAGCTTCGTTAATTTCAAAGTCTAGTAGATAGGTAGGCAGTGATGATAATGGAAGCTTAAAATGAAAACATTCATAGAATTGTCCCCATCATGCACGACAGTACAACTCTGTGGGGAATATAGTCTCTGTACCCATTTTATTCATGGGGAAATGAAGGTTTAAGAAAGGGAAATAGCTTACCTTAATATGAACCAGGAATAGATTTGGAGTATGGGAATCCATTCATTATCAAAGCCTAGAGCTTATCAACTAAGCAGTGTTCATACTTTACACCATCTTGCCTTTATTTACACAGTAGGATGAGTGAAATTAGTGAAATGGTATAGATGATGATGGGGGTGGGTGTAGTAGAGTGATCTCTGTAGAAATTTACCCCACAGACACAAGAAAGGTGGAAGAAACGCACAAGATTTTTAATTCATGGAGGTGTGGAATTGCCTCACTGGGTGCTACTGAGTCAGCATCTGCTCCATGCTTGTTCCCTTTCGGATGTGGTCAGTGGCTTTAATAGGCTAAGCCAAGTCTGGCCTCAAGTGCCACCTGATATCAGTGTCTTTGATGAGAGTTCATTTACTGATAAGGCAAGCTGGAGGGAATCAGAAAGTTCAGTCAGGGAAAGATCAAGGCCTGCATTAAGGAGGAAAGAAATGTCAGTCACTCTGATAGGGAAATAGATTTTTGTGTTTCATTGCACAAGCGTGCACATATGCACTCAAAGCCTGCCACATTTCAAAGCAGCCTTCAATGCCTTAGTGTTCGCTCGGGGTGGGAGAGATCTGAAGCCTCTCAAAGGCTGCAGGTACGGAGCAATTCACACGGGACCTAGCCAACAACCCTCTCTCTCCTTCCTCCTTTCTGTACTTCTCTTCCTTCTTAGTCATCTGTGGGGTTTTGGTGGTGCTGAGGAGGTAACTGTGTGTGTGTTTGTGTGTGTGTGTGTGTGTGTGTGTGTCGCACACACATTTAAATCCAAACTTAAAAGGAATGGGGGAAAAAAAGAAAAAGTGACAGGCCTAGACCAAAGCAGTGCTTATTCATACTGAATGGGGGAGACATCATGAAAGAGCGGACCCGTTAAGAAACGCACATCTCACAGAGGAAGACAGCCCTGTGGATGCTGTTGAGGTTGGCAGCTTAAAAGGCCCTTCATATCTGAGCCAGCAAGAGGCAGGGCAAGGATTTGATATACAACACAAGCTTTTTGTTCTCTCTCCGCTTCTCCCTTTCCCTCCTTCTGAATCTCATCTTGGCTGAGCCATGGCAAAACTAAATTAGAAAAACCTGCAGAGCATTGAGAGTCTAAATGAAGCACACAACCAATTTATCACCACGGAGCCCAGTTATCTAATAAAGCCCGTATGTAATAAATGTGCTAAGTGCCTACCTTGAACTTTAGCGTACCCAGAAGCAGCCAATGGCAGGAGATGGGGAGTCCTTGACAAGGGGATGATGTCACACTCAGCCTGAAGCACTCAGCGTCTGGCTTACATCACGAGTTCTTAGCCAAACCAAGGTAGATGATACCCAGGTCTCCAAAGGCAAGGCCAGCAATTGCCAAGCATTTTGAATTGAAGCAGAAGTCTGCCTATAGATAGTTTTTGCAGGTTGGGAAAACACTGAACACAGAGCTAGAAGAAGTGAGGAGAGATGTCCCTCTTCTGGCCATTCTGTTTTGGGAAATGGATGTTTTCAGGAAGAAGAAACTCTTCTGAGGCTTCCCACCTACAGGTGGAGCCAAGGGTTCTGAGGGCTTGTTTGCTGAGCCTCGTGTGCGCTTACCCAGTAAAGAAACAGAAAAAGATGTCATCTGACAATGCCACAGGGGTGGCTCTTGGTACACCTGTGGGAAACCTGGAGGCATCAAGGGTAGAAGGACCAGAGCTTGGGGATCTAGCAAGAGAATCAGTCTGGCATCACTCTCTTAAGTTTTAGGGTTAGTCGACAACATAGGGTCCTCTTGATAACAGGACAGAGCTGGTGGAGCCCCTCGGGTCTACTAGATCTGCAGATAGAAAGAGGTAAAGCATTAGAGAATAGCCCTGTAGAACCATGGGCTTCAATCTAAGCGCTCCAGCAGAATTCCCTAGCAAGCTTTAAGAAATTCTGCTGCTGTGTTAGTTCCAAGCGATTCTTCCTACTCAAAGAAGACCACTATCTTTCAGCATCTGTCTTTAACCTATATGTATGGCAATACCTTTTCTTAACTGTAAATATTGTATTTTGCCAGCACCTCTATTTTTAATTAAATGTTTAGTAAGCATACAAAACAATAGGTTTTTGTATGGCACAATTATACATGTGTATCACTGTAATTTGCTTGTATTTTATGAATGTATTCAACATGGCAATACAACCTATAGAATTATGGTTCGTAGTGACTGAATTGTGGACCAGTCTAAATGAGTGTCCTGAATGAGCAGTCGTGAGGATGCGTGAGTAATAACAGCCACATAAGGACTCGGCAATTTTAAACATCTTCATAAACTTTATTATAAAACTCTTGAAAATAAATAAAAATATCACACAGCAAAATTTGAGTTTACACCACTCAATGAACATCTACACAGAACAGTCGATCGGGTTATTTTCTTATTTCCACAACTTGATCATATTTCTTAGATGCTGTCCTTTCTAGTGTAGAGTGTTTCACTCTCTCTGCTGATTCACAGGCACCTGATTTGCCCAGTCTCTCCTTAGTCGTCAGTGTTTTGGCAGAGCTACAACACACACATCCATTCAAATAACCAACTCACCGGCGCCCAGTTATGCTGTGGTTGTTTTCAATGTTGCTCTTTTATTTGTTGAAGGGTAAGGTAAGGATTTTAGGTGTGGGGTGGTGGGCAGAGAATATTTACATTCTTCTCAAATGTGTCGAATATGCAGTTGAGTCTGGAAACCAGTGTAGCAGAGCGAAAATTTAGGCCAATGCATACAGAATAAAGACATAGCAAACACACTAAAACTGACCCACAGGAATCAGAAATTAAGATTAAACAATACTACCACCCCTATTGGCAATAAAACATGATGGTTACTGACAATTTCATATGATTAAAATCAATAGACTGAGACTGGGAGAGATACTAATGTAACAGGGTTACTCGCCTCATTCCAAATAGTGCTCAATCGTACTTTGTATTTCTCTTTCATTTAGTGTATGATTTATAATCTGCCTGTGTCTTGTATGGGCTTCAGATAGCCTGCAATATAACAACTACATATGCAAATACGTAGGAGTTGTCAGAAAAAGAAAAATGTTACGGAAACTAACAATTAGAAGTGAGGTATTACTATCACGGAATATATACGTTTATGATAACTTTTGTTCTCCCGAGAATCCTGGGCGAAAGTGAAATTTATCCTCTCTGTCTCAAAAGAAAATGCATATTCATTAGTTAGGGACAACACCAGATCCTAAGTGGAGTTTATATAGTATAGATACTAATAACAAGGGCCTTGAGTACAACATAGACAAATGTTGTTTTCGTTGTAGATGCAGTGGTAATTTTAAGGCTATTATAGGAAGTCACAGTTCAGTGAAATACTTTTATGCTGGCCTCCCAGAATTCAGTGGGGGCACCTCTTTGAAGACCATCGGCAGGCACAGTGACTGAAGAATGTGTGCAACTTAAGTGGTTGAACATCAAACCGGCATGTTCTTCTCCCTGACTACTTGAGATCGAATTGCTGTTAATATTTCACCATTAATAGTTCTTGGGCCATTTACTTTGCAGGGCTGGAATGGGTTTATGATCATCTGCTCTGTCCAGCCCTTCTCCTTGTCCATTGTTTATATTATAGGATTGATTGGTGGGCTTTGGTGGGCTTTCAGTCACGGGGAACCTGCTAGGATTGATTCAATTCAACTGAAGAGGATTTCTCTGGTCATCAAATTGATGGAGAACAGGTCAGGTACCTTTCACTGAGCCAATCACTGCTTCCTCAGCCCTTTCTGGCACAGAATGCAGGGCACTTAGATACAACCCAAACATCTTCACATACTTCTCAGTGCCTCATGGTAGAAAGGAAGAGAGTAGAGAGACAGAGACTAGGCACAAAGAGAGTGGAGTTTGCCCTCAGAAAAAACAAGGGACAGCTTTCTAGACTAGATGCAACTCAGGGAAGGTTTGGGAAGATGAGCCCAGATTCTGAGGTAGACTCTAGGAAAGATAAGCCTGGTTAGATAGATGGGTGATGGCTTTAGGAATCAGCAAATAGCTTGATGCCTCAAAAATTTCAGGTGCCAAGGTGGGAAACAGAAGCCAGTATGGATAGCCCAGTGACAGTGACAGTCAAGGACATACAGAAAACATATCCTAGTATAATGTCACATTAAATTTTGTTGATTCCACAATTCAGGCGCCAAGTATACTGAACTTGAAACATTGTTGTCGTTATCTTTCCACTGCAAGCTAACCTTGACTCTGTCTGTCTGAGGGTCCTGAGCAGGGACTGTATGGCTGAAGGCAGATCTGTGCGATTTAGGAGCCCCCGTCTTGTTCCCTGTCCTGTTCCCATGAACCACTGAGAAAGAGACAGAAAGGAAAGTCTGCCTTGGTTATTGTTCATTCACGGCTTCCATCTGACTTATTTTTCTTTGAGGCCTCCCAGGTCCTTGCTAATTTCGTATGGTGAGTTGAGCCAATTCAGTTCTTACCAATCTGTGCATTGTTGTAACTGGTGAGGGTCACTGTCTGTCACTGGGGAAGGCAAATAGCAGAGAGCAAGGAGCAAAAGAGATGGATGGGCCCAACCTTGTATTCAAACTGGAAAGAACAGAAAATAAAAGGGGGGATCCTCCAAAGCAGCCGATTGTATCTGTAGACTGGTAACGGCACAACCTGCCCCAGGTGGCTGCTCAATCTTGCCAAAGTTGCATGCAGCGACCACTTTGCTGGGTTTCTGCTTGAAACCCGTTGTGAGCCTATGACATCGGGAGTGTTCCTCTCATTCCATAAGATCTGGTTCCTATTGTCTACAGCCTGTGCTTCTCTCTAGCGCTCAGAGTAGATCGCATTGTAATTGTGGTCGTAAGTATTATTAATGACAGCAGCTAGGACAATAAACTGAGCTGGGATCTCTGGCTTTGATGTCAACAGAGAAGAGGGACGTTTGCATTTGCTTCAAATGGAAACAGATGCATATAGACAGGAGCAGTACACAGAGCAGAGGAGATGGTGATTTTACATTTAAAGATTCCAGGGGGAGGTTCCCCTCTACACCAGCTTCTCCGTTAGGCTAATCTCCCTTCCCTGAGATGATCAGGGAGTCTCGTCCCCTCCAACGTCCTTCTTTCCTCGATATCCTTGCTTTTCCTGTGTTCACCTGAGAAGGGTTCATTTGAGGGGAGGAAGGTGTAAGCTGAGGTATCCTCATCACATCTGTGTCCTCCTGGATTGGATCGCTGTATTTGTGTACGGTAAGGATGATTTTAGGAGTGGGAGAGATTTCTGTTTACTTCGCCGGTGTCTCTGCTGTACGCCAGAAGCATCACGAGTGGTGCCAATCAATTGTGCTGACTCCCAGGCATAATTGCTGGGTGCCTGTTGTTGTCATAAGCAAAACACAGGGCTAGATGAAACTACCTGCAGCCAATAAGGCAATACCTTAAAAGTCTGCTGGAAGTTCACTCCCCTGCCCCCTCCCCTGTTTGGATCGTGAAAAAAAAATGTGGACCTCATGAAGAACTTAAGATCCATTAGATACAATCATTGCTTTCAAATTCACTGTCAAGATGGGGGATGGTAACTGAAGGACTTGTCCTACCCGGAGGAAGACAATATTATCAATGATGCTGCCTAACCCTAGGTCGTTTGGCTCCTCCTACCTTATGTATCCTGTTCTGCTTCTCTGTGGCCTCCTGGAGCTTTTGCCAGTTCCCTGTTTGCCTCCGCTGGTCCTTTAGGCTGCTTCTTTCAACTGTTCAGTGCCTATGTCTCTCCTACCTCCTAATCTTCTTAAATTCCAGCTGTACTCTCATATGATCTAAATTGTCCCCTTCCCCATACCTATCTGCCAGTGGATGCTTAGATTCCTCAGTCTGCTGGGAGTCTGAATGGAACATCTTAGCAGAGACCTGCTCCTCCCGTTCCTCCTCAACTCTCAGCTCCCCCTCCAGATTGAATCAAGCCTTAGCAAGAAGAGGTTGCCATGTACTGCCATTGTGTGTGTGTCTGTGCATGTGTCTGTGTGTGCATGTGTACGTGTACATAAATCCTCACCGGATCCTTTAAGCAGTGGCTTCATTCACTTCCTTATGTCTGACTTCTAAGTCAGTCCACTGAACTCCTTCTATGTTATGTCTCCAGGTTGATTTTTCTGGGCTCTGGATTCCAGTAGCCTAGATTGAATTCTGAATGTTGTTGAGCAAATTAATCTTTATGCCTTCATTTCTGATTTTATAGTATAGAGAGAATAATAGTCCATAGCTACTGCTTTGTGTCCTTGTGAAGATTTAGTAGGATAATCAAAAACGTAAGGTGCCTTAACAGTGTTAGACATAAACATATATGTTTATTATTTAAGACCTGCCGAGGGAGATATTACCAGGCCAGGAGGAATGCTAAGATCCTGCGTGCTTTTTTGGCTTCAACTCCTATTCCTTTGTGTCTGCAACAAAGAGCATAAAACCCAGGGTGGTAAATGCAATATTGGGTTCCTGTGGCTTCAGATTTTTTTTTTCCTGAAGGTTTATGGCGGAACCAGAGTTGTCTGGGAAGGGATTAGAAAGAACTCACTGTCACAGGCTTCTTGCATCTATGTAAATTCTAGCACAATAATAAAAACATGTGGTAATTATACTTGGCCAGGTTAGGAGTACAATTGTCTTCATACAAGCAACACCCTGACCTTGAAGAAAGAAGTTATTGGGTCTTTACCCTCAGGAGTGGCATGCAGCTTTATCCACAGAGGCAGCTAGAGATTAAAATGCTCAAGTCGACGGAGGAGGGAAGACAGAGGATCCAAACACTGTTTAAAATATTATTTAAACTTCATGTTGTATTTATACGTTTAATTCATTTTTATTAGCTGCAAAGATATTTAACATAAAATAATTAGAGTCTCAAGATTAAAACCAAAATGGTCACAATTTTAATTAAGCCATCTCACAGGGAATTAGGCTGCATAATGAGAGGCAGCCTGGTGTGGTGGTGAATATCCCAGAGTCAGGGGACCAGAGTCACTGTCATCAGCTTGAGGATTCCTGCGAATAGTTCCCTTGTTTGAATGAGTACCACGGAATTTGTCTGTAAAAACAGGGGCTGCTCCCACACTTTCATCCTAAGACCATTTTTTCACCTAAAGAAAGCATTAAATAAAATCTTAATATAGGCAAGACAGTAAATTTAGCCCCTGCAGAGTTCCTTTTCTCTGTGCCAGCTAAGTCTCTCCCTGCCAAACCACTTAGGCCCCTAGACAAGAGAATTCCCCAGAACACACTGGGAAAGCTTGCCTCGAGGGTCTCAGTGTTTCCTTCCAGCTATAAAAGTCTGTGATTCTGAGCCTAATATGTCCCCATCCTACATTTCAAAGTCTAGTGTCCCTTTTGAATTTCATTCAAAGATATATTTTAAAGGGTATCCATGGAGATAGATTTAGTAAAAAGGAGAGGATCAGAAGGAATCTCCTGTCCCCCAAATCGTTTGCCTTCTATACCCCCTCACATTTATGTTTATGTTCAAAGCTCCAGTCAGGACTGTGACTGCAATCTGTGCTTAGCTGCTGTTTATTACCGGGCTGTTGATATGTCGATATAGGCAAATTGTGTCTTCCTTCACTGGCCTGCTTGGTTGCTGATTGCCAACTGAATTTTCCTTTGTGGGCCAGTAATTTTTAAACAACTCACACCTTGGTTCCTAGATTCAATTGGCCAAGATTACAGGACCAGGGGAACCACTGGGACCAATCTCCCAGTGACTTACTGAGCTAAACGTAGTATCAGAACCGCATATTGAAGTACAATCAATTATCAGTTGACTTGGCTGTGACTAATCAGTTATATAAAAAGAACTTGGTGTGGTACCATGTTTATAACAGAAAATCAGTAAACAACTTCTTTATCCATTTCTCTTCCATTTGGGTCTACTCACGGAAACCATTACTGTGGAGAAGGCCTACAGGAATTCAGTGAAGGAGGCAGTTTCCTTTAATGCTCCTCTTAGTCCCTAACCAAATTCAAGTGCTAATCTCTATGTGTATGCATACCGTGATCATACGACAAGAGTTGTCAAGCCAGAGTGGGGAAGATGGAGCAGTTGTTAAAAGCATAGTGCAAAAGAACATGGATTCCAGAATGTACATGATGTTTTACAACCTCCAGAACTTCTGGTTCCGGAGGATCCTATGCTTTTCTTTGAGGTCCTAGGGCAGCAGATACATGTGGTACACACATATTCACGAAGACAAAACACTCATACATGGAAAGTAAACTAAGGATTCTGAAGTTGGCTCAATTGCAGAAGTCTTTGCTGCACAGACATAATGCCTTAGGGTTGAACTGCTTTGAACAGACACCATGACCAAGGCAACTCTCATAAGAACAACATATAATTGGGGCTGGTTTACAGATTCAGGGGTTCAGTCCATTATTATCAAGGCAGGAACATGGCAGTATCCAGGCAGGCATAGTACAAGAAGAGCTGAGAGTTCTATATCTTCTTCCGAAGGCTACTAGCAGAATACTGGCTTCCAGGCAGCTAGGATGAGGGTCTTAAAACCCACATCTACAATAGCACCCCACATCCACAATAACACACCTACTCCAACAGGACCACACCTCTAATAGTGCCGCTCCCTTGGCTGAGCATATACAAACCATCACATTCCACTCCTTGGACTCTATAGGCTTGATCAAACATGTGAGTCTATACCTAAACATAGCCTAATGCAAAACACATTGAGTTCAACTTCAAAAGTCCCTATAGTCTATAGCAGTCTCAACAATGTTAAAAGTCCAAAGTTCAAAGTCTCTTCTGAGATTCATCCAATCATTTAACTGTAATCCCCAAAGCAAGACAGGAAACCAGGTGGGCAAACTCCAAACTCTTCATCTCCATGACTGACGTCAAAGCATTCTCAGATTTACAACTCCTTTTTCATCTGTGTTGACGGCAATAGACTTCTTTCTCCTGGGTTCGTTCCACTCCCTGTTAGCAGCTTTTCTCAGCAGATAACCCACAGCTCTGACATCTCGAATATCTTGGGGTCTCCACAGCAATTTCAGTATTACAGTTTCTTGTTTCGATGTCTGGGATCCACATATGATCTTCTGGGAACCTCCAAAATACTGGTGTTACTTCTCCAGTCCTATCCTCTGTAGCGCTCTAAGCTCAGATTGGTCCACTCCACGGCTGCTGCTGTTCTTGGTGATCCTCCCATGGTACTGGCATCTCAAACACACTGGGGTCTTCCACTGCTACTAGGCTCCACCAACAGCCTCTCATAGGCTCTCTTCATGGTGCCAAGTCTCAACTCCTTTGCATGACCCCTTCAGACCTGGGCTGTCAACTGCAACTAAGACTGCAACTTCACCAATGGCCTTCCCTAGCCTCTCACAGTACCAAGCCTCAGCTGTTCTTTATGACTCCTTCATGCCTTCAAAATCAGTACCATCTGGGTGACTCTTACACATTACCAAGTACAGTTGCTGCACAAGGTATAACCTTGGCTATCTCTGAAACACAGCTTCTTTGTTTGCTCATAAAATACTTCCCAGAAGATTTTACCTCAGTAATGTTGGTCTCTTCTTAATCACCACTAATTTCTTAGCTCCAGCTAACTAGCATTAGTTGTCTCAGTTATCCCTTCTATTCTGGACTCTGAAGCTAGAGGCACATGGGCAAAGCTATTCTGCTGTCTGGGGCTGGAACATGGTCCCTTTGTTCTATTATATTGTCACCAGCTTTCTGTTTTCCAACTTCTTCACTGCCTAAGCTTGGCTGTCCTGGAACTTGCTCTGTAGACTGGCTTTGAACTCAGAGATCTGCATGTTTTTCTCTTAAGCACTGGGATTAAAGGTGTGGTCCATCAAGCCTGGATTTAAGTTTTCTTTGCCCAGAACTTGATCTGTTCTAGGCTGACTTTGAACTCTGAGATCTGCTTGTCTTTGCCTATTGGGATTAAAGACCTCTACTGCCATGCCTTGGCCTAAATATATCTGGACTGGATCTTACTCCAAGGTCACTAATCCCTTAATTCAATTCAGGATTCTTAAACACAGTTCCATTTCTCTTACTGGTGCCCCTTTAATACTTGAACCATGTATTTTATATTTTTCCTTTCTAAGCTTGTTATGCTCATTCAAAATGCTCTTCGTGAGACCTCACCAGAGAACAAAGGCTCTGCTGGTCTTTCTTGAGACTTCCTTTGTCAATGCAATTAATCTGAGTCTCTTCACCTTAGCCTCAAGCAGAGTCTTCAGAGAAGGTAAAAAACTGCTCACCTTCTTTACCAAAACACCACAAAAATAATCTCTTGGACAAATATCGAAATTCTCCACTGGAACCTTGTGGCCAGGTCCCCACACTCTCAGTAACAAAGTCTTCCATATTCTTACTGGGATAGTCCATTCAGCCCCATTTAAAGCGCTCCACTGCTTTCCAAATCCAAAGTCCCAAATCCCTATTCTTTCAAGCAAAAGTATGGTCAGGCCTATCACAGCAATACCCCAGTCTCTGGTACCAACTTCTGCCTTAGTTAGGGTTTTATTGCTGCGAGCAGACACTGTTATCAAGACAAGTCTTATATAAAGGTCAAGATTTAATTGGGGCTGGCTTACAGGTTCAGAAGTTCAGTCCATTATCATCAAGGCAGGAACATGGCAGCATCCAGCCCGGCAGGCATGGTAGAGAAGAAGCTGATAGTTCATCTTCATCTGAAGGCTGCTGGCAGAATACTGGTTTCCAGACAGCTGGGGCCTTAAAACCCACACCCACAGTAACACACATACTCCAACATGCTCACACCTTCTAATAGTGCCGAGCATATACGAACTATCCCAGTGAGAACGTAAATTCCATCTCCAACAGCTGAACACAGCTATAAACTCTAGTATTGCCCAGGAGGATGAGGCAGAAAGATTTCTGGAGTTTGCTTGGCGGCCAGTCTAGCTAAGCATTCGAGTTTCAGGTTCAGTGAGACAACCAGCAGCAAAAGAAGTGAAGAGGGGATGTAATGTGGGACTCCAGTGTTGAATTCTGTCCTATGTATTCACACATACTTAAGGACATGCAACCACAAACATGCACAAATACAGAAATACATCGAGCGTATGTGCACACATGCACACACACACACAGACACACACACAGACACATGCACACACACACATGCACACACACACACACACACAGAGGATTTGCTAAACAATTAAATAAACAAACAGCTTATTTCTCTGTTATCACTTTGTGCATAGCCACTCTCTCTACGTGATCATTTTCCCCTGAGTTCAATCGCCCACATGTGGGTTTGGAAGAGGAAAGGATGGGCCATTGGGCGGTAGTTGTTAAAGTATTCAACTCAAACTTAGCACTCCTGTGCAGTGAATATGATGTTGTAGGGATACTGGGTAGACAGAAAAAAGTCTCTTCCTTTGTGAGGTTCATCCCCTGCCAGGGACCCAGGGAAGTCAATGTGATTGGGTTTCAGCCTCCACATGCCTCACTGCAGAGCCTCTCACATAGGCCCCTGGATGAGGCTGCTCTGAAGCGCACAGGTAGTTCTCACAAGTTTAGTTTCGAAGAGAAGGTAAGAGCACACTGAAGCTACCTTACTCTCCTCCACTAAGTTCATGGTTGTAGCTCTCACTGCACTCTTCTGTGACTGGGATATTTCTGGCATCTTGGTTAATTAGACAATTTCTGTAGGTTGTTCTTTTAAAAAAAATGCCCTACATACATATGTGTGTTTGGGAGTATGTACATGTATGTGTGTGTGCATGTGGAGATCAGAAGTCAGTGTTGGGTCTTTCCTCCATTGCTCACCACCTTTTTAATTTTAATTTAATTTAATTGAGACAGGGTTTTTAACTGAGCTTGAAGCTCAGAGACATGGCTGGACTAGATGACCAGTGAGTTCCTTGTGTGCCTGAGTTTGATGCATGCTTGTGCCTGCATTTTTTCTGTAGGTCCTGTGCATACATCTTTTCTGTGGGTCCCAGGGTTTCAAACTCAGGTTCTCATGTTTGCATGGGAGGCACTCTACTGAATGTGTCATTCTCCCAGCTATGAATACAAAGTACAGCCTACCACACAGTGACCCCTTTGCTGAATGAAACAAAAATCTCTTCTTCTGAGGGGAGGCTAGATTTGTAGGGCTCTGGTTAGAGATGCACAACTCTCACATAGCAATAAAGGCAGGATCCTTGCATTTTTCTTTCAGGTGTGTTTTGGCTACAGGTTCTCTTTTTTGCTTTAATTAACTAGATCAATCCTTAGCTCCCATCAAGAGCCTGTTAATTGGGTCTTACACTCATAACCCTGTAATATTGATTCCAGCACCTGCTTCAGTGGAAATTTGGGAAGCACTTATTTTAAGTCTGAAAAACAAGAAAGTAGGCCATTGCCTTATTGGATTGAAGTTCATGTCTAGCATTTATATTTTGATCACTTTAATGCCCAATTCTTCAAAGGTAATACTAGGCATGTGTTTTGGTTGAATCACCGTAGACTCTTTGGTATGACCCCAGAACCATCTGGATTAGGGAGATTATCTTAACAATTTTAATATACCTTTTTTGTTTAAACCTTTGACGAAACAAATAAATTGTGAGCAAAAGGGAAAGCTAAAACACTAATTACTTCTAAGAACACGATTCTTTTCATTGTTCCAGTAACTCTTCTAAAAGCTGCCAAGCATTTGCATGTTTATACATGTATGTACACTTCAGTATTGTTGTCTATTAAAGACAGAGCTGCACATGGTAGGACATAATGACATTTCAATGCTTAGGCTACCCTTAGCTCTAGAAAGTTCAAAGCTAATCCAGGATGCATGAGACTCTATCTCTAAAAGCCGAAGAAAGAGGAAAAAGGATCAGGAGGATGAGGAGGAGGCTGAGAAGAAAAGAGTGAGGAAAAGGAGGAGGAGGGGAATGAGAAGAGGCTGAGAGAAGAAAGGAGATACTCAGAACATATACTATGGTGTCATTTGAATGTTTCCTTATTAAATCTCAAGTTCATATGAATATATGACTACATTAGACAAAGACATTTTGTCAACTATTTTTATGGTTCCCAAAGAAGACTGTGTGTCTGTGTGTGTGTGTGTGTGTGTGTGTGTGTGTGTGTGTGTGTGTGTGTTAGAAATACAGAAGAAAGTTAGTCTTCTAAGCCCAATTAAAATTTAACACTCGTTTCCGTTTAGCTGACATCCTCATTTTGGGAGGAAGAGTGAGGAAATTCAGTGTGCAGATGCTTTTTACAAAATAAAGATGTTTCTTTCTTTCTGCAGCTTGGGTTTTGCTCACACAGAGGAACATAGGACATGCTTTGAGACTGCAGTGTGCTTAAATTCCCACGAAAAGCCTCCTTCCCAGAACAGTCACTTTTCTATTTCCTCTAAAGATATGCTTGGAGGCTGGCAAATTGGTCTGCTTCTAGAGATTCATATTGGCGTCTGTCTGATGGTCTCTATTACCCAATTTAAATACACAATGGTCGGAAGGTTTGAACACACCATGTTAATCCAGCAACAGAGACCTCTGCTCGGCTGTTTGTTAAAAGAAAATTGTACCTGTTAGGCACTCGAAAGGGGCACACAGTTGCTGTTAACTGCTTTACCAAATTGATTCTGACTCACTCATTTCAGAGGGAAAATGGAAGTGCTTTTGCCTTTTTGTGTGGTAGGGAATTGGCTTTACTTAGCACTAAGTGGTATCATTTCTTGTGATTACAGAAAAATGCATCATAACTTTTGATTACGCCACTATTAAGGATGCACGGTAGCAATTGCTGGTACTCGTAAAGTACTGCTGGTGGGTTCTGTGTAACTCATTTTTATTTGGAACTGAGTGGAGGAGGAGGGTATGGTTGAAGTCGTTCAAAGCTTGACTTGTATAATGAGATCATCCACCTGAGACAGGAAGGGACTCAAGGGAGGAAGCTTTGCCTGTGGGCTTTTTTTTTTTAAATCCATCCCACCCCCAATTCCTACTGCCCTGCCAGGCCTCTTGGAAATAAACAAGTCAACATCCTTACATTTATTTCTTTTTAGTAAATGTGTCCAAAGCTCACCATGCGTCAAGCACTGGCTAGTTATGCTGGGGCTCCAATGAAGGGCCCATTCGGAAGAAATTTATAATGCAGTACAAGTGACATGCAAGTAACTTATAGATAGAATAACAAAGGCATAAAATGAAATTGGATTCCCAAAGAAGTGACTTTAATCCGCCAATTAGGTTGTCATATAGGAGAGGAGATCAGGCCAATTGCGTTCCCTATGGTATCTTGGTAATGCAACTTAGAATACAGTGAGTGCTTAATAAGCAGGACAACAAATGAGGGAATAGCACATGGTGGTGTTCCGCATTTAGCTCACACCTCTTTGTAAGAGCTAATTGTGTCTATCTTTTCTCAGCTCTGGGTTCAGTGATACCCTGTTGACAGATTGAAATTGGTTGTGGTTGTGGTTGGAATGTTTACACCACTGAAATCAGCCACTGTGACAAACAAATGATTTTTCCCTAATAAAAGTAGTTGGTTCTTAAACATACCAAGATATTTAGAGGGGAGAGAGAGAGAGAGAGAGAGAGAGAGAGAGAGAGAGAGAGAGAGGGCGAGCTTGCTATCCTGGAGCTAGGCTGGCTCTAGTCTGAAAACCTCATTCACCTGTGTCTTAAGGCAAGTGGACTATCTCATTCCCCTAGGTCTACAATGCTGTGTCTTCAATAGCAGAAAGAAAAACCCATACACCTGGTTATGAAGAAGAATAAACCAGAGTGTCTATGTTCTGTCTTGTATATTCTGTGTATCTCCAGTGTTTCCAGAAGACAAATTAAAATTGCTTCTAGCTACAACTGGTAACAGTGTGAAAGACTGAACCCTAGAAAGATCCAGTCATCTGGAGGACAGTTGAATAGCCACAGTGAGTCCTTTGATTTCAACATTGTGCCCTAATTATGTAACTATCTCTCCTTGAGTAAGGAAGAAGCTGGAAAACAAGGAGAAAGAGAGAAAGCAATGGCCCCGACGTGAAGAGGAGTAGTGTATGTCCCATGATTAGCCACCTCTATAGAAGGATAGTGAAGGCCTTCCTGAGAATGTATGGGAGTCCCTAAAGGCCTATGATTTCCTTGGCTATGTGGCTAGTGGTGGTGTGCAAGGTGGTTTGGGTGGAGCACAGGAAGACTAGAGGCAAGAGGCTGGGTGTCCTGTCCAGGCCCAAGATCTCAAGGATCTGAATTAGTGTCATGATCTCGCAGTTAGGAGTAAAAGATAAAAAGTTTGTGTGGAAAATGTTGAATGCAGGATATGAAGGACAGCCTAGGACGAAATCAAGTTTTGAAACTGGCTATTGAGGTAAGCAATTTTTCTTTGAGTTTTTAATTTTTTTCTTTATCAGTATGGGTGTTGTGCAGGTATGGTTTCTGTGCGACCCACTTACATTCCTTGTGCTTTCAGCAGCCAGAACAGGCCATCAGGTCCCTGGAACTGGAGTTACAGATATTGTGAGCCACCATGTGGTTGCTGGGAGTTGAGCTTGTGTTTTTGGAAGATCAGTTAATGCTATTAACTTAGCTTTCTCTTCAGCCTATGGTAGACAGCTTTTCAATGAACAAAAATGCAATGAAAGAAAAGGAAACACATAGGATGTCTAACTTCATGGTGGACACTCTAATAAGAGTCTGTTTTAGTTTCTTTCCCTCTCTGTCTCTTTTTTATCATCATGGATGAATAGCTAAAATGACCAGATTCTGATGTTATGTGACCGAGTAATCATGGTACTGGGATGCATTTGTGTGATGGGGCGCTGGCCAATAGCAAGTAAGTGGAATTCTATATGAGTTTTGCAGTATGACCTTGTGTGTTCCTGAGAGACACATCTTCTAGACTCTGCCCGTGTTTCTTCTGCCTAGACAGCAGGTGTGATGGTCAAAACTGTGGTATCCTGTGATCATGACAGAAGGACCAATAGTATCTCACAAATTATAGGTCTAATATGCTTGACCCACTAAACCTGAGCCAGAGCTGTCTATCTCTGGGTTTCTTGTTAATGAATTAAGACCATCACCAGCAGCAGTAGTGATATCAAGAACCAGCACACTATGCTAAGCTATTATGTTTCTTCTTAGCTATAACAGAATGCACTGTTGACATTGTCACAATGGGCAAAGGTAGAAAGTATGGATATATATATATATATATATATATATATATATATATTCTTAATTTTGAGAGTAATCACAGAACATTCAGGTCAAAACTTTCAGCTACAGTTTGAAAATTGCATTTTAGTGGCAAATTACAATTGTAATTTTTTACTGTGGATTTGTTTCTTTAAAAAATGACCTTAACCCTGATATATTGAATCAGAGGCTCAGGGAGTGGAGTCGAAATGATATATGCTGTGCGGGCTTAAAAAGTACAGGGTTTCAGTGGGAACTCCCAGATATGTGAATCCTGTCATTTCTGTAAGAGTTAGAGGTAGAGACTTAATGGAATATCTGTAAGACTGAGAAATCAGATCAGGAATTCCTGGAGTAAATTTGAACAAACAGTTGAGGAAGGAAGGAGAGTGTTGAAACCCTCAAGTGTTAAGGAAACATCAGTAAAATTGGGTTGCATGTGGAGCAGTTATCATGTACTCAACTTTCCTCCCTACTTCAAAATAGATTTCCTTCTCAATAAATTCATATTTTTAAACCTGACATTATTTTAATCTTGTGTGCAATGCAGTGGGCATTTCTCATTTTCATTTCTTAAAAGTCTCTGTCTATTGACTTACATTCTCTACCTAGACTCTAGCTTGGTTCTTCTCAAATAAGAGCTGAGATTTAGGGAATATGTACCAGGTATAGCTCAAAGTATACATATTAACTCATAGACTCCTGACCAGAGCTGTGATGCTGTTACATAATAGCATAACAGGGAAATATAGGCACAGACCAGCTATAGAACTGGTAAGTTGCTAAGGTAGGCTTTAACTAAGCTGTATTGTATTGCTCAAGTTGATATTGTTAATTATTGATCTGTACTACATAATGCTTACAAATAAATGCTTTGGGCTCACATGTGCCCAGATCACATTTCTTATTGCCATTAGCTATTGGGACTGATATGAGCTACCTGACTTCTTAGACAAATGGATGAATGATTAAGAGGCTAGAGTAGGAAGTGATGGGTTCTTGCCCAAATCTCCCTATTTTCAGAAAATAAAGAACTAAAATTATCAGAAGAAATACTAACATTGAAAACTTGAGAAGTGTTGAAAAATTCTTGGAGGAAATGTTTTTATATATCAGAGGAAACACTTATAATGTTTTCAAGGACCTATGGTGGGAGATAAGTTAATATGGAAAACAAGGACCTGTGGTACCAATGAGTGACTGAGAGGTCTTCTCCAGTAGGTTTTGAAGGCCTAGGTTTAGAAACACAGAAGATTAGTAGTTCCATAGATTAGCATTGGGTCATTGAATGAGGTGGAAAGACAAGTAGACTGATGAAGACATTATGAAGAGAGAGATTGTTACTTTGAACCACATTTTGTGACCCAGAGAAGAAATAAGGAAACAAAATGAAGGAAAGAAAGCAAACAAAACAGAGAGAAATTTGAAATAAAGGAAATGATGTCTGGATAAAAATTGAACAGTTACTGTAGGAGCTGAGAAGATAGAAACTCAGAAGATTAAAATACGACTGATGTCAATGATGATGTTCCATCAAGAGGGACAAGAGCATAGCCATTTATGTGAATGACTCCAGTAAGGTTCAACACAAGTAGAATCAAAGGCAAAAGGCACTGAGACAAAGCTGGAACATGTTTCTTTTTTCAGGGAAACTGGAGCCAAGCAGGAAGATCCTGAACTCAAGATTAGAGCAGTTAGCTGAACAAAGTATCAAATATTTCAGTCAATATGAAAGGCTGATAGGAGATGGGCAGGTGATAATTGGTTAAAAAACTCACTAGTTGCTGTAAGATTTTTACAATGAATAAGAGTAAGAAGGATAAAGACAAAGTGTCCAGAAAGGACAAATACTTTGTAAATATGCTGTAAAAATGAAGCTGGACCTGAAATGACGAACAAAACAGAGACCTCTGAAACCTCTGAAATAGGAAGATGCTAGCCAAGGCTCAATGTTCAAGAGGCTTCAAAGTAGAACAGGACTATAGACTCCAAACTTTATGTCTCAAAGAAGTAAAGACTCAGGGGCCAGCTGGTCTCAAAATCTTACCTCTACTAAATAGAATGTGGGTTGAATCATCTGTAGGCTTTTTGTTATTAATTTATCATGGAGTCATTATAGTGTCAAAATCTAGGGATCCAAAGTAAACAGATCTTAACACATGTCCTCAGGGACCCAACATGAATAGATGTTAGCACATGTCCTCAACACACCTTAACATATGTCCTTAGGGACCCAACATGAATAGATGTTAGCACATGTCCTCAAGAACCTATAGAACATGGAAGTATTAATTACAGGAAAGGGTTGTAAAGGCCAGCAGAAGACCTAACAAAGGATGCTGTGGAGTCAAAGAAGAGCTTGGGAGAGAGGGGAAAATGGAGTTGGTTGCCTTCTCTTTGAGTCTTTTTTGGCAAAATTAGAGGGATGTAGCTAACATATACAAGGTGCCCAGGTGGATTATACAAAGATTCATTTTTTTTGTGGGGACTCTGCAATCCTTATTTGGGCACTAAAACCTTGGAACCTAGCTCTTCTTAGGTACAGGCATCACCACAACATAGTTTCTCTAAAAACAAATACCCCCCACCCACAGATAAATGATAACATGTGATAAAACTAATAGCATATGATTAAAATGAGAAGTGATTAAAAGTCATTAAAAGTAAAAATCAATTAAAATGAGAAGAAAGGCTTCATTAGACAAAATGAGATTATAGTAAAAGTGAGTTACCAGATGATAATAGACCAGGCAATGTGACAACACTTCAGTGCCTTAACATATCAGCAGTATCTTTTGTTACTTTTCCATGTCAAGTTAGGTAGACACACCTTTTTCCATCATTCTATACTCAGAGGTGAAGACTGCAGACACTCCAATCATCAGGGTACCACTGAAGCAGGAGTTAGGTGTGGAATATGAGTTGCTGGTATGGGAATAAATATTTCCATCCAGAAGCAAGCGCATCATTTCTGATCCATTTTATTGGTCAAAAAACCCGTGTGGCCAAACAAGCTCAATTTCTGGAGATTACAGCAGTATAATCCTGCTGAACAAGATTATTTCAGCAATAGAATTGAAATATTTGTTGTGTCTAGTTAAGACTGCCTAAAATATGTGGCATGGTGGTGCACAACTGTAATTAAAGTTCTTAGAAAGGTAAGTAAGAAAGGGGAATTGAGAACAGCAGGTGATCCTGTGTTAGATAGAACCATTTCAAAGGCAAACCAACCACCCACCAACCAACTAATTAATCAACCAACTAACCAACCAACCAACCAACTAGCCAAACAAACAATCCCTAATAAAGAACAAAACCAGAACCTAACACTAGCAGCTTTCCGCAGCATCCTGAGTTGTCTACTAGTGGTCACTCCTGTCTTTTTCAATTCCAGGAACATCTGCCCTGGTGAAATTATTTGCTACAACTCATCACAGACCCTCTTTACCTTCTGAACCAAGGTCTAAGCCATAAGCCCTCTATCTCTGCCTCATCACAATCTATTTTCCACGTTGTTCTAGAATGTCCTACAACAATTACTACTTAATACCCACTTGTACCCAACCTATTTTCGGCAGTTAAGTTTGATTCACTTTTCAAAAGTGAGCTTAACTATCAGTATTCTCACAAAGTATAGAGTTTTTATAGTCCTTCATTTTGCATTATAGCCTTGTTAGTGTTTCCCAGTAAGCATTACTTATGGATCTTTTTTGCATAATAGACATTTATACCCATGTCTAGTATACTTTTTTTCTGTGGGGACAGAAGTGGTGTCTTTGTCTTAATTATACAATTTCTTTCTTGCCTTTGCTAGAGCATGCCACATAGTGCTTGCTGTGAGATGGTAAGAATTTACTGAAGACTCTTACACTCTTCTCTTTGATTTGATCTCAATCCACACTCTCCTTCAGTCCTTGGGTTTGTCGCCTACAAGGACACTTACAGTCCATGTTGTGCTATCTTGCTTGCACTCTCTATTAATATTTGATTGGTTGGAGCTAAACAGCGACCACCTGTTTATTTGTTTGTTTTAAAGTATCTGGAAAGAGTTTTGTGAAGGTGGAAGAAAGGCAGAGAAAACCCTTCCTTGGTTAAAAAAAAAGTAATGACAGCAAGAAGAAGATTAATTTTTAATGAGTAATTTCCAATAAATTTTGCTTCCTTATTACACTGAGGATTCTTGGAGAACACAGTTTGTCTTCCTAGTCTATGCAGGCCTTCACAGTCCATTTATGTGTCTCAGTGCTGGAACACATGAATTTCTTCACCAGTCTCTTACATTTTTTTCTGGTTATGTATGTAAGCCCCATCCCATAGGCCTGTGGCAGGCCTATTATTTTACAGTGTTAGAAAAAGCAGAGGTGAGAAAGGTAGTCTCTTTGTCTCTTCTTGTCTTACACATGAAGAAACTGAGCTCTGGAGAGAAGCAGCATGTTTCATTCCAGGTATGTTCTATGGATACTCACAGATTCCATCAAGCCCTTTCCTTTTGACACTTCTACAACATGCAAAATGAGAATGATGACTAGTGACTAGATTGATCAGGGAGTTTGGGCTAATTGATTTCATGAGTTTATTGAATATAGGTTAGGTGTCTGCTGCCTCGCTAATTACTGGAAGTCAAAAGAAAAATGACATAATTTCCGAAAAATAGTTTCAACTCCAGTCTACAACATGTGAGAAGTCTGGAAGGACCAGGTGTGGGACCTGTGTGTCACCTTGTACTCCACAGAGGTCTTTTAAATGCAGTTAAACGATCATGCTTCAGACATATATTTTGAGTAGGTTAGTCTCTGTAGGGATCTAGTTCCTACAGAATTTTCTAGCTGTTTTCTTGAAAAAAATTGTAGATAAATTGGTTTTTAAAATAAACAAGGTTGCGGAGTGACCTGTAAGTGGACTGCCATTTGTCTTAAGCATAATTTCAAACAAAATGGACCCAGCATGGGGGAGCATTCAGAGAGCAGATGTTTGATTAGCAGCCCCTGCCTTCCTAGATGGTAGACAGTCAAAAGGCCTGTGAGCTGCTGAATGGTAGCAAAGGAAACAACAATAACTTTAAGACCTCAGGAGTTTTTAAAAATTACACGAGTTCTATATCCATCTATGTGTCTTATATTGGTGTTCTAAAGATAGCTATATACTAATAACTATATGTATTTGCTAATTACTATGTGCACCTTGAGTCTCAGAAGGCAAAAGAACCTCAAATACAAAATACCTAAAGCTATCTCTTCTCAGCATGGATCTCAGTCTGAGAGAAGATGCAAATAAGACTCTTGGGACTGTGCTGCACAGCGTGTCCTCAGAGGAGAGCTCTTGCTGAGGGAGAGGGACACTGAAGGTGAAAGCTGGTGGAACTACTCGGGAAATTAAAAACTGTAATAAGGTACCAGTGGGTTGTGTTTCTGTCCTTCTGCAATAACCGAATGTGAACAAAGGGGTCAGAGGGCAAAGGCCGAAGTTCACCTTAGAAAATGAGGGCTGTCATGAGGCTTCAGGGTGTGCATATGGCAGGTGGAACCAAGCTGACAAATTAGACAGCTCTGGGCAACCTTCACGGTTGAATATCCAGTCTCTTCTAGTCTGCTACAAAAGAGCCAGGCTGGCGTTTATAGGAAAGAGGAAAAGTAGCATCTCACAAAGTTTGCACATGCTGGCTTAGCCGGCAGGAGGGAAGAAAGGAATGCATAGGAGAAGTGGGTGTTCGGGATGAGATGGAGAGCGTGAAAGGGAAATAAAAAAGAGCATAAAGAGAAAGAGAGGGATAGCAGAGAGAAAAAGAATAGGAGAAGGTACAGATAAAAATGATTCCAGGGCCAGGGAGAATGAGAGGAGAAATAAATGAGATTCGCCAAGGAGCCCAAAGAAACTGTGCTGAGGGTCGAGTGATAGACAGCAATGAGTGGTGAGGAGAACACACTCAGGGAGAGGAGACAGAGAAAAGCCAAAAGGAAAAGCAAAACAAAACAAGAAATCTAGGCCTGCCTCTACACAGGCAATTTCAAGGTACTGAGGAGAGCAATCTCCTATCAGCAAGTGCCGAGGCAGCATGTTGCAGGGCAACAGAGAAGAGTCAGAAGGCAGAGGTAAGTGCTCAGTTCACAAACACAGGTCACTCTGCCATCAAGCTGGGCCCTTGTAAAAGCAGAGGCTCAACTGCCTCCTTCCCTTATCTGTGCTCTGCCAAAATCTAAGGCTGTTTTTCCTTGTTTTACTTCGAAGCTGCCTTTGTCTCACAAGCTTCTCAAATGTCATTAAAATGCTGCTGCAAAACACCATAGTTGTCCCGTGCACTGGTCATGATGTTCAGGCCAAGGGATTGTTACAAGGGTAGGGAACAATAGCTTTTCCCAAGTGGTGATTTCAGTAATGCCTAGGAGTCTGGGCCATCTGGTGAGTTCTGTGGGAAGCAAATTGCTGTTCATAGGCATTTTAAACCATCCCTACATCATACTAATTTCAGCGGACAAACTATTCCTTAAGGGGCTTTGCGTAGTCAAAGAACAGAGAGCACCTCTTCTGTCCTTTTCTGGCTTCTTAAGTTTTCCAAATGTCTTTGTGTTGTGGCTTGCCAGAGCCAATTTATGCTTTCCTCTCCCCCCTTTCAGATTATTTCCCACACATTGGTTGAGCACCTACTCTGGGCCAGATGACATCAGGTACCTGGAAAAGAGGCACAGAATTATAAGGTGCTGTCTCATAGGCTGTGGCAGTGAGTGTAAACTCACACTCACAAGTGTCCTGGAGGTTCATTGGGTGTTCAACACACAGAGAGGTTTGTCACAATTAGCACGGATGCATTGGAAAACCACCCAGCCCACACTGTGTTTCTTCAAATGAGAAAAAAGAACTTATGAATAAGTATAAAAACATATTTCCTGCCATATCTACTGAGATATTTAAAGGGTCACCGACTTGCAGTTGACTTTGAGATGCATAAAACAGCAAGATGGTTTGGTGATTAGAGATGACTACACAGATAAAGATGTGCTCAAAACGCAGGATCGGTAAATGATCAAATTCTAAGTGGTGGGCACATAGTTATCCACTGTAAAATTCAATTTTCCTGCACTTGACATGTTTAATTCACTTTGTGGAATAATCAGTAGACAATTAAAAGCTGTTGATTTGAAGAGTTCAGACAAGAAGGTAATGGTGACAAAAAGCAAAGACGGGAACGAAGTGGTGGAAGGGAGGGGGCTAAACGAGGATCATCCCGTTAGTTGTCTACTCACTGCAGCATAGCAAATCACTGTTAAATGAACTGGATTCGAGCGTCACACAGGTGCCAACACTGATGGCTGCCAGTGAGGAGTCCGGGAACCTGGGAAGGCTCTAGTGAGATGGTGTAGGCTGTGGTAGGCTGTGTGTCTGCACCTAAGATGTGTTAGGTAGCAAAGCCACCTGAATCTGTGCCTAGGACTGAAGGCAGAATGGCTCTCTCCCATGTGCTTCATGAGAGGACCTCAGTTTCAGTGACTCACTGTATTTGCTGCTGGAGGGTCCATGTCCCAGGCAACTAGCTTGTACCGAGGAAGTCGCACACTCCCTTGTATCTTCATCATATCGAGCCATTTCTGTCCTATTTTATTTGTTTTATGTATAGACACTAAATACAGCCAGTGATTCATGGGGGAAAGTTGTGAAGTTCTACTTTCTAATGGGAATGGGCTGGAACTCAGGAGAGAGTGTTTGAAAACCGCTGCTTAGAACTTGGGTGGTCCCAGGAGTGGTGGCTCACACCTGTAATCTCAGCATTTGAGAGGTTAAGGCAAGAGGATTGCGTTGAGTTTGAGGTAAGCCTGCTGTACAGTATGTAGGCTTGCCTACTCTCCATGCATAGTGAGGCCCTGCTTCCTAAATAAAACCATCACCACTATCATCGTCATTGTCATCATCATCATCATTATCAACATCATCATCAACAACAACAACAACATCAACAGTAACAAATATGGCCACAAACAAAACAGAAACCACGATACAAAACCATGTCAGGTGTGGTTTTAGTGAAATGCTAGCTCCCAAAAGCTGAGAGTTAATGAAGTCAGGTAGTAAAGCAAAGCCTAGCAATGCCTATGATATTAAAACCTCTTCACTGAGAAGATTGCAGGAGTCTCTTAGGACTTCTTGAGGCAGGGTTGGACAAGGCTGTAAAAAAAAGGAAAGACACAAGAAACAAGAAAACAAAACACAGAAACACAAATTCTAGCCTTTTCTTGCTGTTTATTTTTGAGATAAAATTAGAACGGCCCACCATCAGCCCTTCAGTCATTTTCATGTGCTCTTACTACATTCAAAATGTTAGGCACTTATAACTGCCCTTTAGTTCCAGATTGACACCTCAAAGAAAACACTGTACATGGAAGCAATTTCCCTACCTTACCCCTTCTCATGTCCTGCTAAACACTCATCTATTTTCTGCCTCCATGGATTTATCATGATTCTATGTCTTATAGTCTAAAAGGTAAGGAGAACCCTACCTGTGAAGACATTTTTGGGAGGTGGGGTAGGGATTGATGAGTCCTAGAGAAATCTACCAAAAGACAGAAAACAGGTAATAATGAAAGTAAGCCTGCAGAGAAAATTTGGGGCCAACTTGTGAACTCGAAAGCAGTGAGTTCAAATGTTCACGCATGCTTGGATATCATCTGAAAGTTACCAATGATTGTAGAATTTCAATGGGTTGTATATTAAAATTTTCACTTTAAAACTTTTCACATTATTTTTGGCAGTTGGCAATTGGCAGCAAATGGAGCTATCCAACTCAAACTGGTTATATTGTTCTAGCAAGAAATGGTGGGGGTAGTGCCTAGTGGGCCTTCAGCCTGGCTCAGTGGCTAAAGGCGCTTTCAGCAAAAGCCTGGCCACGTGAGTTTAGTCCATGAGTCCCAGGGAAAGGTAAAAGAGGAAATCCAACCCCACAAAGTTGTCCCTTGACTTCCACATGGAAGGCACACAAATAGTAATGATGATTGTAACAATAGTGGTAATCACTTTTGACACAACTGACCGGTGAGCTCAAGAACACAATTCAAGGTGTTATTACTTTCCTGAAATTTCTGGAATCTTATCCAACATTTGGACTCCAAGTTTGTTATCTTAGATGACTAGTCTTATGTCTGTCTTTGTTTCTTCTTTTGTCACATAAGCATGATCTAGGCCCTGATTTTTTTTTCTTTTTAATGAACTACATAAATCAACACACCAGAGACTGACCAACAGTGGCCTGCCCTCTGAAAGCACTACAGGGGTTTATACCCATAGAGTTTTGTTGAAGGAATCACACTCTTTAGGGGCCATGAAAGAGAAGTGATGTTTCTTTCATCCAGTTATTTTAATATATGAAATCCTACACATTTAACACTCTGTCCCTGGGCAGATGGAGTTTTAACTGTTCATGGCTGCAGTCAGCATGGATGTTGTTACTGCAAAGTTAGTGCCAGTGTCAGCCTGCTGACAGTAACTGTTTGCCTTTGACATTTGTCAAAACGAGGGCACCATCTTGAACGTTTCAAGTGTAAGAAAGAACTCAAAGACCCTCCAGGCTTTAAGAGTTCTAGGCTGCATCTGGAAGTACTCTTGAGAGTATTACATTTTAGGATACCAATACATCCTGGGATCTCCACGTCACCAGCTCCTTTGAAAACACTAGAACTGTGTAATAGAGAAGACTGTTCTATAAAAGCCAAAGCACCACGGCCAAGACTCGGGGAAAGAAAAGAATTGCTGAAAGATTTAATAACTGCAGATCTTCTGACTCAAAGCAGATAGTCAGCCTTTGAGTGATCTTTATGTGGCTTAAGTGAATTGGCATGAGTGCTGCCAGCAGGTCACATGACCCAGATTCACAGGGAAGCTGAGACTTCAAACTGGAGGGATATGAGGACCCTTTGGAAGAATAGGCACCTATCTTCCTAGTTCGTAGATGCAGGATTATTCTAATAGTGACCTGCTGACATCTATTGTCTGTGTACAATCAAAGCCACTAAAGAAAATGACTAGTCATGTATGTACAAAGTGCCACAGGCACTGAGGTAATCATTTATTTGGTAGCCTGTCTGTTAACCTATTGTCTTTCCCCAGTATGTCTAAGCTTCATCCCAAATCACCACTCATTCTTTTTGCACTAGAGATGGTTCCTAATGTACTGCCCAAATGTGCAAAGAATTGTTGAAAGAAATCGGGGAGGAGAAAGTGAGGGAGAAGATAGGATTTAAACATCTGAGTCCCACATGGTATGTTCCTGTCATCTGAGCATGGGGTAGCAGCCAGTACCACAGAGAAGCTCTGGCAGGTTTGTCATGTCTTTGTAGAGCGTCAAAGCCTCAACACTGGGTCCAAAGATTGCTCGCTGCTGGGCACTTGACATTCTGCCTCTGGCATTGGAACAAGCCTGCTTCACTTATGAGGCCCATTGACCTGCCCTGATAAAGCTGAGCTGGGTTTGCCAGCTCCAGTTCTTGATTGCCCGGGGCACTCACCTACCCTCCGACCCGCGCTGGTTTTCACTTGCCTATGCTCTGCAGTTATCGCAGACAGACTGCCCTTCTAATGCTGTAGCATGCCAGAGTGCTCCTTGCTCTCCAGATCACGTTTCCTGTTTCTACTGAGACCTGCCCAGGCTTAGGCTTGCTCTGTAATTTTCCCCACATTTGGACTTCCATTGTTGTCTTTAGATGGCCTTAGATTACTCCTGTGGATCTTGGCCTTCCTTTAAATTTAATATAGTAGTTTCTGTTTTGTCCTAGATACCCATTCCACCATCAACACACATACACACACATGCATGCACACACACATGAACACACAGACACACACATACATACATACACACAAATACACAGATGTACACATATATACATTCACATATAGACACATATACACACACTCATAAACACCTCACATCTTCAGACACTCATGAGCACACAGACACACACATACATACACACAAATACATAGATGTATACATACATACATTCACATACAAACACATATACACGTACTCATAAATACCTCACATCTTCAGACACTCATAACCACACACAGGTACATATACACATTCATATATATATATATACATATATATATATATACATACATGCACACACACTCATACAAACCTCATGCATTCACACACACAGGCAAACATAAAGACACTACAGTCATAGACACAAATGTACACATGTGTACACAAGCATATACACAGAGACATACACTAACACATGTATGGACACACAGAGATAACAGAGATGTGTGCATACACATACACATACAAACACATATGCACTAAATATATGTATGCACTTATACACATACACACATATGCCTACACACACTCATACACATGGGCACATGCATAAATGTATTTATACATTCCCACACATGAGTACATACCTATACATATATATATATACATGTAGATTTTCACATATTCATACACTTACCTACCTACACACACAAACACACACACACACACACACACAAATTCATGGTGAGTAGGTCAGCATTGGCCTCTTAAAAGAATTAGAAAATAAACTGCTTTTCCCGCAGACATCTAGAAATCTGTTTTGTCTTGAATAAGCAAAAGCAATACTAAATTGGTCCTTAGAAGAGGTTCAGACACAAAGGAGATAATATAGTCTATTTAGTAGTTTCCTTTCTGAGATATATGACAGTTTGGATGCCTATTTATTTGATTTCCAAGTAAACTTGCCTTAGAGAAGTAATTTCAGTAAGGACTAAAAAGACTTTTATTCCAACACAGTGGTATAGGAATAGATATATTTATTCTGATTAGTGTTAATGTGTAAAAGTATCAACCTCAGTTATTGAGAACTAACCCAAGTGTCTTATAGTCCATTGGAGTCAATCTAAGCAGACAGACTGATACTCAATAGTGTTATTTTTATAGTACGTGGAGAACTCTAGAATTCAAAGTCCATCTGGTGCTGATGCTGAGGCTAAGGTTGATGCTGAAGATGCCCTAGGATGAAGGCCATGGAATTGTGCCTGGTTGGGTAGCTTGGACGAGACATGATGCTTTTTAGAACTCTTGTTTGATGCATTAAAAATGAATCTTACTAATGAAAAGTGTCTCCAGTCCGTGGCTAATCATACTAAAGAAATGTGCCTCATAATCACTGTGAAATTGAATGTTGGCAAATATGCTGTTCAATGTGTATTCAAATAATTTTGTAAATGAGGAGGAATAAAGGCCAAGGCGTTGGATTCTGATGAACAGCTTTGGCTAAGAAGCCACTCACTTTGAAGGTCAATATCTAAAATGTATTTATTTATATATAAATAAAAATTTATTTTATGTATATGAGTACACTGTAGCTGTCTTCAGACACACCAGAAGAGGGTATTGAATCCCATTGCAGATGGTTGTGAGCCACCATGTGGTTGCTGGGATTTGAACTCAGGACCTCTGGAAGAGCAGTCAGTGCTCTTAACCTCTGAGCCATCTCTCCAGCCCTGAAGGTCAATATCTAATTGCAGATATTGCAAGATCTCTTCTAAATTCAGTTGTTCATTGTCATGTGATGCACTTGATATGGCTACACCAGAGCATCCATTGAAGTTCTTCTTTTACCAGACTCTAAAGAAAGGAACAGAGTTAGGCCACTTTTGCCCCTTCTTTGAGGTGCAGCCCACCACTCTTTAGCCTGTATACAATGGACTTCAGTAGAGCAAAATGCTCCCTACCTTCCTTCCTAAGCGTCATCCTTTTCTTGACTTATGAGAGAATCCCAAGACAGCACACAATGCATTCTCTCTAGAAATCAAACATCCTGATGATGATTTTGATGATAGGACTTACAGGAAATTTTGTTAATCAGTCTGACCATGAGTAAGAATTATGCCATAAGGTCACCATTTGGCAAAGTTTCCTGGCTAGGTGTGATAGAAGTGATTAGGAATCTCAAGGATATTGTGCACTCCTATGTCTATCAGCCATACATAAATACATAAATGATACATGCAAATTGTTTTAAATCTCTAAATAATTAATGTTGTACTCTAGAATATAGATGCCATGTAAGGAACAGTAATGGAAATAGACAACATATATTTTATAATGAAATATTTATTTTACACTAGAAAATGCATTTTAAATAAGGAGGGTTGAAGGAACATGAACATAGAATTATTGGGAATATTTTAACAATATTCCTTGAAAAAAATGAAGCACTTACGGAGTTACTATTGATAAGAGGTCCATAGACTAATGAGACATTCTCGGTAAAAGCGTCAAGACCAGGGGTGCTTTTTTTTTCCTCTGAGCTAACTGACATTATAAAGAAGTAAAGATGAGGCTATGATATTTACAAGTGATCGGGCGACTCGTCTGTGTCTGTAGCTTCATTTGTATTATCTTAATCCTTCAAATTACCCTGCAAGAAGGCTCTTATTTCATTTCATACAGGAAGGAACTGAGAAGTAAGAAGGGTAGGTAATTTGTCAGTATTTACAGAGTTACTAAATGCCAGAGCTGGGGTTTAAATCTGAATCTATCTGACTCATAGCCCATAATCTTTCCAGTGTGCAAAACAAAGTGATGCTGAGTAGATAAACAAAGAATATCCTTCCTGTTTCCTTCTGCAAACACACGTGACTGACGGGCTTGTAAAGACGTGCTGCTAAAGGTTTCTTATGAAGGAGTGCTTGGGCTGAGTATAATTGTAAATGTATTCATTCGGCAACATGTCCTGACTCTTTTTCCACACCTGTGACACTTTAGGGAGGTTTACCGACTGGTTTACCGAGGTCATTGTGCCCTTCACTCAAATTATGCACAAGTATCACTGAATTACAAGGATGATCTACCACTGAAGACTCAGGGAAGGCTGTATTCAAGCACCTCTGGGGCAGAGGCCCTGCTGGGTGCACATCAAAGTGAGGATGGCAAAGCTTTAGTATGAGAGCCCGAAGGCTGAGAGATGCAGAACACCTGATTATGAGTCAGTTGACATTCGTTCTTTTTAACGAATAATAAATTCGTTAAAAAGTCTTTGGGATTCCACAAAAGTATCTTGGTCTCAATGACTTGCCTTCCTTACTTGTGTTCCAGGAGGATAAGGCCTATATTCTAAAACTAATATAATTGTTTAAAGATTAAATTTTAGGAATTCAAAAATTTCAAGCACTAAATGAATGAGAAGGATCACTAACACTATGAAATTAATGTGCATCCTAAAAGCCTTCCATTATGATAGGGATGATATAAAGTGGATACAAATTAGGCTTGTGATCAAAAAATCCCTAATCAGAAGGATACTGCTGAGGGGCCATGATAATGTGGTTTGAAATGGAAAGTAGTCATTTGCTTAGAATTAGAGATAGCTTTTCACTACCCCCCACCCCCCGCCAAAGACTTAGTAGCATGTCACAAGCAATACTTGTTAAATACAAAATATCTACAGAGTGGTGGTGGTATTGTCTATTTCATACAAATGCTAAGTCATGTGCGCTCATGCGCACACTCGAGCACGTTTGTGTGTGTGCATATGCATGTGCTAAGTGTGTGTGTGTACATATGCATGTGCTGTGTGTGTGTGTGTGTGTGTGTGTGTGTGTGTGTTTGGTCAAGGAAGTAAGCCTCTGCTATTTTAGAAAGGAGGCATGTATGGTAAAGGATATCAGCACTGCATATGACATTTAAAACCCCAGGAGATGTACAGAGTCCACAGCTACACTTTGACTATTTTCTTCCCATGACTTTCTGGGGGAAGCTCATCTTGCAGTGGCTACCAGAACCATAAAGTTCCCTCTAGTATCCATCATTCCACTAGCTTCCCATTTCCTATGTGTGAACAATTCTCTCAGAGAGAGTTCCATTTAGAGGATGCTTGTGAAGATGATGTGTCAGCCCTATAACATGATTTTAATGCTTTTTTTCAAAATTATCAAAGTTTGAATGGTGACAAAAGTGTGTTCTGCCCTCTCTCACAACAGGTGGTTTAGAATATTTCAATTATGGTTTTCTAATCATCAGAACACCCAATTAATGAGAACACTGCTTTCCTATGCTGAATAAAAACAAGATACTATTTCATTAACCTAGAGGTGTCATAGATTGGCAGAAATTAAAGCTGGACTACTTTATTCAGGCTATAAATTTTATGAGTTAAGTGTCACCTAAAGATAGGACTCAAGATAAAAACAGGAGGTGAAACCAAGTGGCTAAGCTAGGAACTAGAAAATTCATACTTGTCTACAATTATCAAACCAGTCTTTGTTGTTCAGCATAAACTCAATAGCACACGTGCCGGAAGAAGAATGTAACAGTGAGATATAGATTCAGGACTAAGGCAACAAACTTAGCTATTGGTCTAAATCCCAATGTGCTCTGTGAGGAGAGGCTCAGTTTGGTGGGATGATAGAGGATTGGGAATCTAAACACTTTGATGGGTGGGTGGAAGTGTCATGACTCTATGAAGAGCGTTCTCCAGAACTCATGGTGTAGAGAGATAGAACCCAGTGTTTGGCAGAATTACAATGCCTCAGAAAGGCACACGGGAACGGAACCGTCAGTAGTGGCCATAGTGCCGCAAGTACACAAATACAGAGGCCATAATCTGAAGAGTCCAGACAAATGAAGCCAAAGGTAAACCTGGAACTTGGAGGACGTGAGAGCATCCAGATCGTCATCAGCACACTCACTTTCAGGAAAAATGCCAACTGTATACACCATGAAGAAACATATTCGGTCCTAAATTTGGAGGCTTTAGTGGCTTGGGAATAGTTTTCCAAAGGTTCATGTTCCAGACGCTTGATCTCCATGGTAACAGTATGAAGAGGTTGTAGGACCTTTCAGAGGTAGGACTTTGTGGGTGGTGATTAGATCATGGTGGCAGCACTCTCACACACTGGATAATATTTTTCTTGATAATATCTGGAAAACAGCTATCTTTCTGAGAGAGTAAGTTAGCTGGGTTTGATGTGTCAGGCTCCTGATACAATCCTAATGGGAATCCTAAGACTGAGTTGGTTAATGGAGAGCGAGGTCTCCTGGGATTGGAGATGCTGTTGCAAGTTGCTACACAGTGGGTTGGTTCCTCCACTTTGACACGCCGGCACTCTTGCTTCCTCTTTACACACAGCCACTTCACTGCCAAATTGTGATACAGCATGAGGATAAGAAGATGCTGGTGCCATGCACATGAACTTTCTCAGCTACCACATCATGAGTCCTCCCAATGAATCTATTTTCTTCATGCAATGTTTGGTCTTGCCTAGTTTTCTGAGACAACACTCAGTGTGTAGACCAAGATGGACTGACTTTGAAGATAAGAGGAGAGAGAGAGTCTAAGGGTCTTCAGTTCCAAGGATGGTGCTGCCCATCTCCTTAGTTATTCTGTTACCTATCAACTGTCCCCTCTGACAAAGGCTATTCTTTAGGCAGACCATATAGCCACTGGAGATACTGTTTCACCTTGGAGTTTTTCACAACTTTCTCTAGTTTTAACTTTTGATTAAGCCAAGCCATTTTGTACTTTTCACTATATTAAGGGGAGTATGGAGAGGTATGAGACAACACTGTAGTCAGGACAATGCTAGGTAGATCTTTGTTGTTGCAAGTAGGAAGTTATTACAAATGAGGACAAAAAAAAATCTGTACCTCATATACATGAATAGTTTTGTTTCTATTTGACCACAACTAACATTTCAGACCTATTTTTATTTTAATCTTCTGAAGCACGAATATAGCTTTTATTGAAATATCAATTTTTGTTAAGATGAAGAATTGTTTAGTGTGTGTGTGCATATACATGTTTATGTGCTACTGAACATGTATGTGCGTGTGCATGTGTATGTGTGTACATATGCCAAGGCATTCATGTGGAAGTCAGAAGACGACTTGTCAAAATTAGTTCCCTCCTTTCATTATGTGACTTATATCCAACTCAGTTTGTTAGGCTTATTGGTAAGCTTTCTCCCTAGCCCCCCCCCCCCCAAGTAAGCCATGTCACTAGACCAAGAGAAGTACTTTAAAAGATTTCAGGTTTGTGATGGTTTTATAATCATAAGTAGGATTCACTTTCCCTTGATCTTAAGGGAAATCAGAGGAGAGAGAAACATTTGTGATTTGATGGACAGACTGTGACAAAAATATCACCACCTGGCTTCTGAGATACTTTAAGAGAAGGTCACCTAGCAACCTAACAATTCTTAGTATCTTTTTGGCAAATTCTGAGAGCCTTGGTGACCATGTAAGAGGACCCACCACCCTGGGACAATGTGCAGAGGGCTCTGGAGAGGCAGATGTCATTTGTGAAGAGAAATGTTCAAGACGTCCCAACTATTTTGAACACAATCGCTTGAGTGTTATAGCTCCAACATCTAAGCCACCAAGAAGCCTTTGAGTTGGACAACCCAGTTGTACCCTGATACCTCAGTTGAACAAGAACTGTAATGCTGAGCCCTATTCAAAGCCCAGTCTATTAACAGCATGGATGTGGGTATTGTCTGAAGTCACCCTTTAGGGAGTTGTTATTGCTTAGTAGATAAGCAGAACATAACTAGATAAAGATATCTATGGACTCGATGAATGCTTGCTTCTATAGGGCGAACAATATTAGAAACGGAGACAGAAGAAGAGATAGTAGCTGAGTTTTCTGGGATAAAGTAAAAGATGAGTCTTTCTGCAGAACTGTGTCTTCTCTGCCATTCTCACTTACTGCATGAATGTTTCCCACTTTACTCTTTCCTTCCCCCACCCTGGTTCTGTGTCCATAAAACAAAAAAACAAGAAGATACTCATTGTTCTCCTTTTCAGAGTCCCGGGAAGGTTCCTACCAGTTTGGAGTCTCTCCTACAGTTCTCCAGTGATCATGTGCCCTAGCTCTATCTACACTCATGTCTCATAGACAGGGAGTGATGGAATTGCTTTAATCTGCCTTTAAAAGCTTTCTTTGTAGTCTATGGATACTTTCCTTTAAACAGTTTCCAGAGGGTCACATATTTTAGAAGATCCAAGGGAGCACCTTAACTCAAGAGGGCATGATGATAAATACACCCAAGGAGAGGCCATTTCTGCAAATGTATCACAAAAACTTCAACCCCTCCTCACATTCATTTCCAACCCCACTGAAGGCTATGGTAGAGAGAAGATGCTAAACAAGTCAGAACCCTTCTTGGGATATCAAGCTCTATTCTTTTTGTTATAAGCATCTCAATCTCATATATAGTCAGCCTCTAAGCTTTTCTAAAGAAACATATCACTTTGCACCTATACTTATATTCAAAGACTTAATAAGTAGACCTCAAAGCACAAAAAAGTATTTCATAATTAAATACTATTTCCCTCCGACGTTTCACTAATAAACTTTGAAAGCAGGAGATGTAATGGTGAGGCAGAATGAGAAAACTTCTATCATCCACCCTAAAGAAAATTGATCTTTCAAACACACACTGGCTTTACAGACTCAAATTAAAAGAAGTTTTCCACACATCAGTCAATTTCTGAATGGAAAGCCAGCTCAAGGAAGGGGGAGCCAGTGTCGTGTTGGAATGCAATGTCAGAATGCAGTGGCTGCTTGAATAAACTGATGGTATGGAAACTCCATGGTATGGTTGAGGGGGAAGTGTTTATTGTAAATATGAGACTGAGAGAAAGGGAGAGAGGGAGAGTGAGAGCGAGAGGGAAAGAGAGAGAGAGAGAGAGAGAGAGAGAGAGAGGCATCTGGAAGAGTCCAGTAGACTGGTCGGCAGTTTGCACTCTGTCATGAGAGTAGATAGATAGATAGATAGATAGATAGATAGATAGATAGATAGATAGATAGATATCAAGAAATAGAAGGGTTATAGGGGAATGATAAGTAACTGGGGGAGAAGGAAGCCCATGCCCTGGAGGAAGTTTAGGGGAGGGGATGGGGAGAGAAGGGCTAGGACCTAGCATAGGCTTTGAAATGTATACCAGGTACTTGTGACACTGAGGGAGCCTAAAGGCCAGCATGAACTTTGGTATGCTGATAGGCACCATTTGTTCTTTCTGATAGTGATAAGGGAAATGGCTCCTTTCGGTAGCAGGGAAACCAGTTTCACAAGTTCCTGAGAAATGCTATCTTTTGTCTAACCACCAGAACTCTCCCTGTAGTCCAGATTGCACCAATTTCTGGATATTCAGACTTCCTTTTAGGATTTGGGGAAATCAGGGTTCCTTTGGACCTGGCACTGTTCAGTCATCAATACATGGCAGCAGCTCTCTCCTCTCACAGACACCCACAGGCACTCTGTGCTGTGTTGTGAGTCTGTAGCTCACAGACTTCCTGATAGCAGGATCTTTTACCTGGGAAGTGAGTTTAGATCAAAAGTGAGTATGTGTGGTCCTACATCTCCTAGTTGCTTCCCTGCCTCCTGCCTCCTGCCTCCTGCCTGCTGCCTGGGAACAGAAGAGAGCCTGGCTGCAGGCTCGGAGTGTGAAAATGTCCCCATTAAAAGCATGCAGGAAGAGATTGTCACTTCCACTACATGGGCTCCAATTTCTTCTCTTTAGAGACCTCTGTCTCTGCTGCTGGGTCCTGAACTCTCCTCAGAGCCCCCACTAGGCTGTTGCCTGCCTGCCTGCCTGCTTACCTGTCTGTCTGTCTGTCTGTCTGTCTGTCTGTCTGTCTGTCTGTCTACAATGTTACATTAAACCTAGAGGTCCAAAGGAACAGGCTCTGTCTTAGTGTTCTCTCTCGGATCTGAGACCTTTCACATGGAGAATAAAACAGTGTATAAAAGTTGAGCGTGAATCTGTTGCTGCAGCTGGAGTGTTCTCAAGGGAGCTGCCATTTCTAACTACCTCTATTCTTTCCCATGAAAAGGGAAAGAAAGGAAATAATATCCTCAAATGATCTTGTAATTCTCATTCTCATTATTTTCCTCCCTCTCGATCTTTACTGCGTGCGAACACACACACACACACACACACACACACACACCATTCACACAGGCACACACACACACACACACCATTCACACAGGCACACACACACACACAGACACCACACTCACACAAGCATACACACACACACACCATTCACACAGGCACACACACACACACACCATTCACACAGGCACACACACAGACACCACACTCACACAAGCACACACACACACACATACACACACACCACACTCACACAGGCACAGACACACACACATACACACACCACACTCACACAGGCACACACACACACACACACACACACATAGAGACAATGCCATTATTAATCTTCACCAACACAAGAGAGTAACGACCAGACCATCAATGCTGTTGAAGGAAGCTAAAGGTTTTGGGGGAAGGGAGAGGGGACAAAGTCCCCTTTGCCCCTGGGAGGGAGCTCTTCTGGCCAGAAGGTAATAGCTCAACACTGCCCCACAGGTCAAGCCACCCCACAGTTAAGAAAAAAAATGCTGGCACCAGAGAGATAAAAGGCATATAATGAAAATGTAAACGAAAAACTTTATACCAGGCATGGCCTGACAGAGGGAAGATTGATATCCCATGATGCTTTGTCTTGATGAGACAATGAAAAATAACCACCACAGCAGCTGTGTCAATATCAGACTTGGTAATGCACCACTGGCTGTGGGTTTTTATTTAATCCGCTTTGCTTTAAGATGATAACCGTTGTTACTTTTCAGTGCCTGTCTGTCAGCGCCCAGCGTTGCAATATTCCTCCGCAGCTCTGCGAGCGGGTTTCATTTATTTTAAAATACCATTTCACACACTGCTGACTTTTAACAGTGTTCTGTGTGAGTTTGTGAGATTGAATAGTGACAGAAACAACACTTTTTATGAGAATACAGAATATTAAAAACGGGGCACAATATACAGATGGCAGTTTTCACTACAGCTTGTTTTCCCCCCTTGCTGCTGCTACTGAGCTTTCCCGCTGAATGCATTTGTAGTAACACCATAAATGTCACTTTCACTGACTGCCTTTTGGCATTTTATTTAAATGGAATTCAACTCTGGCTTACTGCTGCCAGGGTGGCTGCTGCTGCCACCAACTTGCTTTGGTGGTGGTGGGGGGGCTTGGGGGGCTCTACTTCACAAAATCACCCCATTGACTTCATTCCTCATGGAATGTCTCAGAACCGGAAGTAGGTGAGTAAGTGGTCTAACCCCGGCAAGGATCCAGGGCTTTTAAAAGAAGGACGTCTCCAGGGGATGTTACAGTAGCCGTCCATATGAGTTTGGCCTTTGCAGTCACCCTTGTGCAAAAGTATTTCTGAACTCCAGAATCACTCCTGGCAGAAGTTCACATGGTTTCCTTGTATTGGCTAAAATCTCAACCCAGGACCTTCAGCATCTCCATCTGCGCTTTCTCTGGGCCTTGTATCTACGGCACTGACTCGGCAGACTTTGGTTGGGATGTACTAGCACTTGCACCGTTTCTCTCTGTCGAGCCTATCTTGGCTTGCGCAGTAGAGCCCCTAGACACGATCAGGGGTGGCATTTTGCTGCCAACATGATGTTGACATGTGCAAATTCCCCTTTCTCTCCATTTGCTTCTTCGCGAAACATCCATTGCTTCATCAGTCCTGGAGACTAAGTAAACCAGACAGGGGTGGTGAAGCCTTTTCCTGGGAGAACCTGCAATTTGGGGAAAGCTAGCTTCCTGTCTGGGCCAAATGAGGCTGGAAATGAGCTGCGGAACACCGTCTCAGAAATGTGTCCACATCTCACAAACAAAGGCCCAAATCAGAGAGCCTAAGAGATTTCCAGCAGAGAGTCCCGATGTTCATAAAATTGGAAATCTTTACAGAGGCACATTAAACAACAACAAAAAAGTACAATTCAAAGGCTCAGAACTGGCAACGCTAGACAGTGTCATCCAATGCTTTTGTGTGTAATGTCCCTTAGAGACGAGCGAAAGATGGGACATTTGTTCGGTAGCTCCAAAAGCATTTTCACAGACCTCACTGGTTTCTAAAAACATTTAAGACTTGTCATGATCTCTTAGCAGCGTTTAATTAAAAAAGGTAGAAGAGTGAAAGGATGGGAGTCTAAGAAGATGAACACACACACACACTCACACACACTCACACACACTCACACACACTCACACACACTCATACATACCCATACTCACATACACACATTTACACACTCACACGCACTCATACATATACATACTCACGTACACACACTCACACACACTCATGCACACTCACACACACTCACACATATACACACATTCATACACTCACACACCCTCATACATACACATACTTACATACACACACACTCACACACTCATGCACACTCACACACACTCACACATATACACACATTCACACGCACACACACTCCTACATGCACATACTCACATACACACTCATACACACACACACACACACACACACACACACACACACACCTGAAAAATCTTTGCACTATCTATGCTTCTTCGAAATGAAATGTCTATAAACTTTTCAGAGGTGCTAAAATAAAGGTTATCTGGCAAGTTAGGCCATCAAATTATTTTAAATAAAACTTGGAAGTGAAACTAAGAACATCAAAATAAAGGAAAAAGGAAAGAGAAAATAGAATTGGAGCCAGGTAGGGCTAAATTGTTGTATATTTGCAAATCTTGGATAACGCTTAGCATAGATGTCTGTCTCTTTATACACATTCCGCACATCAGGGAGTAGAAAAACCATACCAGCAGTTTCCCTGGGTAGAAATCTTGGGTGCTATGCTTAACTCTTCCTTGCTTGGCAGCCCTTCCATCAGTCACTGAATTCTGACAGGAGATCTACTCCAGATGGCTGCAGTGTGTCTACTTCTCTTGTCCTCTGCTACTATGCTCATTTGGCTCACAGAAGATGCTTCTATGCTTTCCTTGTCTCCAAACTCCACAAATCCACCTTTAATAATGCTGCCACCATAATATTCTAAAGCAAACATCTAGCCAGGGCACATCACCCATGAAAGTGTGTGCTCCTCACTGGTCTGTCCTCGCAATACCCACCTTCTCTACTTGCCCATCTTTTACTTGATTTGGTCTCTGTCTCTTGTTTTTTTTTTTTTTTTTGTTTTTTTTGTTTGTTTGTTTGTTTTATTTTCCTTTTCAATTCTCATGAGTATTTGTCTTTTCCTATTCAAATGGTAAAGACCACATTTATATTTTTTTGGCATCCCACCCATTGCATAGTTGAGGTGTGGATCAGGTGACATCACCCCAATAAGTGGTCTACTGACATACCAAAAGGTTTCCTCGGTATTTATATCAATCTAGCATATATCATTACTGAAAGTTGGCCATAATCCACCCGTTGTAACTAAGGCACAGTAATGCACAGAGAATCAGCCCACTTTCTGCACCAGAAGAGCCAACGCGGCTTATGAATGGGGGAAAAGTCTCAAAAGAGAACTTATGCTCAGGATGCCTAGAAACTCTTGGGATAGAGGTGACATATCTACTGTCATGTCTGTCTACCTAAGTGTACTTATCTATATTTCTAAATTTTCTTTTCTTTTGAGATTTGAGAGTGAATTAAGTTCAGGCACGGCTTTTGAGAAGAGCTAGGCACGTTTCCTTCCTTATATCCATTCGCAGGTTCCTGATTAGCCTGGTTTCCAGGAAAGCAAAGATTGTGTTGGGTCTGTGGTAACTAGAGACTGTCTCTAACCCTACTTCCCACCCCCTGTATTTCTATTACTTTTCTACTTTACTTTTGAGAAATTCTTACTAATTCGACATTAGCGTCAACATTGAACTTACATCTATCATGGGCGGAGATGTCTTAGTATTTCTAAGGTAACGTTTCTGCTTCTCACAATTGGGAGGTTTCTCTTTCTACTGTCTGTTTCTAGCCGTTTGCTTTCTTCTCTATGTATCTCCCAGCTTCTGTTCCCAGACTGCATCTCAGTAACAGTCTCAGACTGCCCTGTCTGTCTTCACTGTCTCTACTTCTGATTAAAAAAAAAAAAAAAGTAAGTAAGAAAAATAAGAAGAAAAAACAGCTAAAACAAATTTAATTAAATAAAAAAAATGCAGCTCAAATCTCAACTCCCATTTCATTAGCATTTAGAAGTAGGAGCTGAAAAAGGTCACAGGGACTACATTTGTGTTTCAGTGTGAGTCAGTAGACCCATCAATAAAGGATAATAATTGCATTCTTTTCCAGGCAAGTGTGACCTATGTGAATGGCAGGAAGTTCATGTCCCCAGTGACCCTAGAAACACCATCAAGGTGAAGTTGTCACAGGTAAAAATGACTCTGCTTCTCTGGAGACTTCCTTCCAAGTACTTTTTTATTTTTAAGAGAACAAGAAATATCTCTCCCTCTGAGCTCATTTCCTGCCTGATTCTGGAAGAAAAAGAGTTTTGAAAGTTCTAGGCTAAAAAAAACTCTGTCTCTTAGACACTCCCCACATCACACACCCACATACCCACACACCCACCCATCCCCACACACACACCCCACACAGACATACAGACACACACAGAAACACACACAGTCCACACAGACACACACAGGGACACAGACACAGACACAGATACACACACACAATACACTCACACTCTATTGGGCTTCTAATTTCTAAACACATAGGAATAACTTTCTCCAGTCTCTCCCCAACCCCTCAGGCAACTCCAGGCCCCCAGGGCCAACCCCCACAGCTTCATCCATGCTGTAGCCACTACTCCTGCAGCCAGGATCTACCCACAGCCAGCATCCACACCAGGCACCGGAGTCGTTTCTGTCTTCTAGCTCTACCAGACTTTCCGGAAAATTCTAATTCTCTCAAATTAAAATATTTTTCTATTATTGTTTTTTTCCAGTCAGGCCTGGTCTTAACTCCTCCTGGCTGGCTGAAAACTTGCTATGATGCCATGCAGGACTAAAGCTCCCAGAGATCTCCTGCCTCTGCCTCCAACGTGCTTCGAATAAAGACTTGCACTACCGTGGCCGTGGCCTTCTTAACATATTGTTGTCAGGGCCAGATGAAACTGCAACTCACCAGACTCCAGAAAGCAGGGCATACGTCTAGACATGGCAGTCTTGGCTCAGCTCAAGCTGGATATAGGAGCGTTGCTAAAAGCCTATAATCAGCATTTCTTGGGAACCTGCAAAATGGGTTTCTGGCTGCTAGAAGGGAATGCTTTTCCTGGATACCCTGGGACTGCATATCAAACCTATGGTAGCCTGTAGGTTCCTCTACTTCCTACACACACATGTGCACATACTCACACGGACACATACACACACATGTGCACACACTCACATGGACACACACACACACACACACACACATACATGCTCATCATGCATTTCAGAGTTCACAGGATCCTCCTGGCCCCTTCCCCTCCCCCTCTCTTCCTATGCTAATTCCCAGACAGTTGCAGTTCAGGGGCTCTCCTCCTCCCAGACACCAGCTCCTGCTCTTTGTTCTCTGTGGAAAGGCAAGGTTCCTCTGCTGTTCTGGCTTCTCTTACGGAGATCCCTGGCCATGCCCAGTCTGCTTCTTTTTCTCCCTGCTCTAGACTCCTGCCTATGAATATTCTTTCTCTCTTCTCTACAATAAAAAGTCTTCCCCTCAACTCATAGATCAGCCATTTCAGTGGTTTCTTTAGTGACCCTCTGGCTTACAACTTTTCCTTTCCTCAAGACATGACTGTTCGCTCCCGTCACTTCAGTCTTTAAAAAATGACCTGGATATTTGGTAAAAGGTTTTGGCAACCCTTAAGCCACTTACGATTTGGAGGCAATTTGGTGGTCTTATTGTAATTTCTAAAATGATAGTCAGTGCCTCCAAGTTATAGGTCATTGTACGCTTGACTATGACTCCTACCTGTCAGGGCCTCTATGGGCAGCTATTTTCCCATCAGCTTTCATCTTTCTCACAGGTTTTAAATCTTGGTTCTCTTTCACATTTGCTCATGTCGTGACCTCCCATTTCATGATGTCTGAACACCAGGGTTATCAGAGACAGAAGCCTATCCGGCTTCTCTTCTTTCTTCTTCCAGGGCAGCCACTGGAATGCATTTCAAGTCCTTTGGTGGGAGTTCGCTCTCCCATCCGGCTCCCATGACTCCCTTTCTAGAGCTGTGCCACAAAATCCTTCTCATTCCTCCATCTGAGTTCTCCAACACAGCTCTTTTAGAGTTCCATTCTTTTTCTCAAATTCCTCCTATTAGCAGTCGACCTCTCCTACTGAGAAATAAAAGCTTGTGGGCTTCTATGGTCACAAATCAGTTCTCGAAACACCATGCATTTAAACCACCTTATACCCCAAGGGATTCCAAACCTGTGCTTCGTCTCCGTCTTGTTTCCTTCTCTGATATCTGAGATCCTGAACCCAACTCTTTGGTAGTCTCTATTGATTATTGTTCCTTGTACTCAATAATCAGAGCACCCTGAAGTGGGCATGTTATAATTCCCTCTTCCCAAAGGAACAGTGGGAAGTAGGCTTCATCCTGTATTCAAAGTTTGAATCATACCAGAAAAAAAAAGCTGATTATATAAACTATAGTAAGAAGTAAAATGAATAGGTCTTAACAACCAGTTGGCTCTTACGGAGAGTGAGGCTTGTAGGCTAAGCGGCAAGATTCTGTCTGGGTGACTGGCATTCTGAAGTTTCATATGACAAGGAGAAGTACAAGATTAAGAGTTGGGAGTGGGGCTGGAGAGATGGCTCAGTGGTTAAGAGCACTGACTGTTCTTCCAGAGGTCCTGAGTTCAATTCCCAGCAACCACATGGTGGCTCCCAACCATCTGTAATGAGATCTGATGCCCTCTTCTGGTGTGTCTGAAAACAGAGACAGTATACTCACATATATTAAATAAATAAATCTTTTTAAAAAAAGAGTTGGGAGTTTACAAAAGTAAGGTCACTTGTGGACAATAAGTAGGTAAATGGGTCTTAAATTAAAACACAACGTAACACATGACAATAAAAATGAAACTCAAAGGAACAGATAACAGAGTGGGAGCTTCTGGACTGAAAATCTTACCCAGCAGAGAGTTTATTCACTAACAGAAGAGCAAGAGTAAAAGCCCAAGGAACAGGTAGCAGTCACCTGCCCCACAATATGCAAACATTCCTGTTGCCTCTAAAAGGTTTTGTGCTCCTGTCCACTAGTCATTCCACCCCTTGCCCAGGCTTGGCCTCAGCTTTGCTCCTTTCCCTTTGGATGAGCTTTCTCTGGTTTACAGTTCCCTGTCCATGAGATCATAAATGTTTATTCTTGTGGCTATCATCAGGGTTTTGTAACTCTCACACTCTACTCCTTTATTCAAGTCATCATTTTTTAATACTCAGGGGTCTTTCATTGTATATGAGTATATGAGTCTGCTTCTTCATGTTGCATTTCGATGGTTCTCATCTACATACCGAAGAGAGGAATGACTGCGCCACTAGACCTGTGGTTATTCTAGAGAGTATATTATAGTGTCTCGTTAAAGTTCCGAAACATTTTTCCTCATGTTGAAATGGCCCTGGTTTTTCCGAAGTTTAATTTTTAATAATTTTTAAGTTAAGTTTCTAGTGGCATCCTAGGGTAAATTGAGAAGTACAGACAGCCTTTTATTTTCTAAAGGTATTTGTACAAATTTAGTAACAGACTATTCATATCCATTCACTAGAACTTACAATATAATCACTGTTAGCAGGAGCTTCCTTTGTGGGAAGGAATTAATAACATCAACTTATTAAAAACAACATCAACTAATTTAATAGATATATGGCTATTCTTTTATTTTACATTTTTATTAGTTATTTTATTTATTTACATATCAAATTGATTCCCTTCCCAGTTTCCCCTCCACAAGACCCCAATACCCTCTTCCCTCTCCCTGCCTCTATAAGGGTACTCCCCCACACACACACTCCTGCCTCAGTGCCCCAGCATTCCCCTATCCTCAGATATCAAGCCTGCACAGAACCAAGGGCCTCCCCTCCCGTGATGCCAGATAAGGCAATCCTCTGCTACATATCCAGCTGGATTCATGGGTACCCCCTGTGAACTCTTTGGTTGATATTTTAGTTCCTAGAAGCAATGGGGGAGTCTGGTTGATTGATACTATTGTTCTTCCCATGAGGTTTGCAAAACCATTCAGCTCCTACAGTCCTTATACTAATTTCACCATTGGTGTCCCCACACTCAGTCCAATGTTTGGCTGTGTACACCCCCATTTGCATTGGTCTGGCTCTGACAGAGCCTATCAGGGGACAGCTATGCCAGGCTCCTGCCAATAAGCCCTTTTTGGCGTCAGTAATAATGTTCGGTTTTGGTGTCAGAAGACAGGATGGATTCCTAGGTGGGGCAGTCTCTGGATGGCCTTTCCTTCAGTTTCTGTTCCACTCTTGTCCCTGCATTTCCTTTTGACATGAAGAATTCTGAATTAATATTTTTGAGGTGGATGGGTTCTACTGCCCCTCAACTGGGGACTATGCCTATCCACTGGATATGGTCTCTACAGGTACTATATCCCATTTGTTGGGTATTTTTGGCTAAAGTCCTCCATGTTGGGTCCTGGGAACCTCTTGGGTCCCTGGCATCTGGGACTTTCTAGTGGCTACCCTCAGTTCCCCCTCCTCCACTGCTACACACCTACTTTCAAATTCCTAACCCTCTGTACTTCTCCCTGATCTCCTCCCTTATCTGAACTGACACCCTTTTCCCGCCCCATCCTCCCTCCCTCCCAGATCCCTCTCTCTCTTTACTTCTCACAGATTATCCTCTTCTCCCTGCTGAGTAGTATTGTAGCATCTACACTTTGGAGTGCTCTTTCTTCTTGAGTTTCACATGGTCTGTGAGTTGTATTGTGGGTATTCTGAGCTTCTTTTTGGCTAACATCCACTTATCAGTGAGTACATATCATATGTGTTCTTTTGTAACTGGGTTACCTCACTCAGGATGATATTTTCAAGTTCCATCTATTTGCTTGTGAATTTCATGAAATAATTGTTTTTAATAGCTGAGTAGTATTCCATTGTGTAAATGTACCAAATTTTCTGTATCCATTCCTCTGTTGAGGGACGTCTTGGTTGTTTCCACCTTCTGGCTATTATAAATAAGGCTGCTATAAATATAGTGGAGCATGTGTCCTTGTTATATGTTGGAGCATCATTTGGGTATATACCCAGGAGTGATATAGCTGGGTCCTCAGGTAGAAGTATTTCCAATTTTCTGAGGAACTGCCAGACTGGTTTCCAGAGTGGTTGTACCAGCTGCAAGCCCACCAGCATTGGAGAAGTGTTCCTCTTTCTCCACATCCTTGCCAGCATCTGCTGTCATCTGAGTTTTTGATCTTAGCCATTCTGACTGCTGTGAATCTCAGGGTTATTTGGATTTTCTTTTTCCCGATGACTAAGGATGTTGAACACTTCTTTAAGTGCTTCTCAGCCATTTGAGATTCCTCAGTTGAGAATTCTCTGTTTAACTCTGCACCCCATTTTTAATTGGGTTATTGGTTCTCTGGAGTCTAACTTCTTGAGTTCTTTGTATATATTGGATATTAGCCCTCTATTGGATATAGTGTGGTAAAGATCTTTCCCCAACCTGTTGGTTGACATTTTGTCCTATTGACATTGTCCTTCTCCTTATAGAAGCTTTTCAATTTTATGAGGTCCCATTTGTCAATTCTTGGTCTTAAAGCCTGAGCCATTGGTGTTCTGTTCAGGAAAATTTTCCCTGTGTCAATGTGTTTGAGGCTTTTCTCCACATTTTCTTCTTTTAGTGTATCTGGTTTTATGTGAAGGTCCTTGATTCACTTGGACTTGAATTTTGTACAAGGAAATAAGAATGGGTCAATTTGCGTTATTCTACATGCTGACCTCCAGTTGACCCAGTACCATTAGTTGAAAATGCTTTTTTTTCAACTGGATGTCTTTGGCTCTTTTGTCAAAGATCAAGTGACCATAGGTGTGTGGCTTCATTTCTGGGTCTTCAATTCTACTCCACTGATCTGTCTGCCTCTGTACCAATACCATGTGGTGTTAATCACTGTTGCCCTATAGTATAGCTTGAGGTCAGGAATGGTTATTCCCCCAGAAGTTCTTTTATTGTTGAAAATCATTTTTGATATTCTGAGACTTTTGTTATTCTAGATAAATTTGAGAATTGCTCTTTCTATCTCTGTGAAGAATTGAGTTGGAATTTTGATGGGGATTGAATTGAACCTGTAGATTGCTTTGTATAAGCTGACCATTTTTACTATGTTAATTTTGCCAATCCATGAGCATGGGAGATCTTTCCATCTTCTGAGGGCTTCTTCAATTTCTTTCTTCAGAGACTTGAAGTTCTTGTCATAGAGATCTTTCACTTGCTTGGTTAGAGTCACACCAAGATATTTCATATCATTTGTGACTATTGCAAAGAGTGTCATTTCCCTAATTTCTTTCTCATCCCATTTATCCTTTGAGTAGAGGGAGGCTACTGATTTGTTTGAGTTAATTTTGTATCCACCCACTTTGCTGAAGTTGTTTATCAGTTGTAGAAGTTCTCTTGTGTGTTTTGGGGGGGCACTTATGTATACTATCATATCATCTGCAAATAGTGATATCTTGATTTCCTCATTTCCAGCTTGTATCCCTTAGATGTCCTTTTATTGCCTAATTGCTCTGGTTAGAACTTCAAATACTATATTGAATAGATAGGGGGAGAGTGGCAGGTTTGTCTTGTTCCTGATTTAAATGGAATTGCTTCAAGTTTTCTCCATTTAGTTTGATGTTGGCTATTGGCTTGCTGTACATTGCTTTTATTATATTTAGGTATGAACCTCGAATTACTATTTTCTCCAATATGTTTAGCATGAAGGGGTTTTGTATATTGATTGTTAAATGTTTTTTCAGCAGCTAATGAGATGATAGTGTGGTCTTTTTCTTTGAATTTGTTTATATAGTGTATTACATTGATGGATTTCCACAGATTAAACCATCCCTGCATTCCTGGTATGAAGCCTACTAGATCATGGTGAATGATCATTATGATGTAATTAGGTTTGCAAAAATTTTATTGAGTATTTTTGCATCAATATTCATGAAGGAAATTGGCCTGAACTTCTCTGTCTTTGTTGGGTCTTTGTGTGGCTTATATATTAGTGTAACTGTGGCTTCATAGAATGTATTAGGTTGTGTTCCTTTTGTTTCTATTTTATGAAATGCTTTGAGAAGTATTGATATTAGGTCTTCTTTGAAGGTCTGATAGAATTCTGCACTAAAACCTTCTGTTCCTGGGGATTTTTGGTTGGGAGACTTAATGACTTCTATTTTCGTAGGGGATATGGGACTGTTTAGATGGTTTATCTAATACTGATTTAACTTTGCTACTTGGTATCTGTCTTGAAAATGGTCCATTTCATCCAGATTTTCCAGTTTTGTTGAGTAGAGGATTTTATAGTAGGATCTGTTAATTTTTGAATTTCTTTAGTTTTTGTTATTATGTCTCCATTTTCATTTCTGATTTTGTAAGTTTGGAAACTGTCTCTGTGCCCTGGGGTTAGTCTGGCTAAGGGTTTATCTATCTTGTTGATTTTCTCAAAGAACCAGCTCCTGGTTTTGTTGATTCTTCGTATAGTTCTTTTTGTTTCTACTTGGTTATTTCTGCCTTGGGTATATTTGCTCCTTTTTGTTCTAGAGCTTTTAGATAGGCTGTTAAGCTGCTAGTGTATACTTTCTCCAATTTCTTTATGGAAGCACTCAGAGCTATGTTTTTCCTCTTAGCACTTCTTTCATTGTGTCACATAAGTTTGGGTATGTTGTGCCTTCATTTTCATTTAATTCTAAAATGCCTTTAATTTCTTTCTTTCTTTCTTTCCTTCCTTCTTTCTTTCCTTTTTCTTCCCTGACCAAGTTATCTTTGAGTAGATAGTTGTTCAGCTTCCATATGTATATGGGTTTTCTGTTGTTTTTGTTGTTGTTGAAGACAAGACTTAGTACATGGTGATCTGATAGGATGCATGGGATTATTTCAATCTTCTTGCTTCTGTTGAGGCTTGTTTTGTGCCCAATTAGATGTTCAATTTTGGAGAAGGTACTGTGAGATGCTGAGAAGGATGTATATTCTTTTGCTTTAGGATGTAATATTCTGTAAATATCTGTTAAGTCCATTTGGTTCATAACTTCTGTTAGTTTCACTGTGTCTCTGTTTAGTTTCTGTTTCCATAATCTGTCCATTGCTGAAAGTGGGGTGTTAAAGTTTCTTACTATTATTGTGTGAGTGTCAATGTGTGCTTTGAGCCTCGGTAATGTTTGTTGTACATATCTGGGTGCCCTTGCATTTGGAGCATAGATGTTCAGAACTGAGAATTTCTCTTGTTGGATTTTTCTTTTGATGAGAATGTAGTTTCTTTCCCAATCTTGTTTGATAACATTTGGTTGAATGTCTATTTTATTGGATACTAGAATTGTGATTCCAGCTTGTGTTTTGGGACCATTTGCTTGGAAAAATTTTTTCAGCCTTTTACTTTGAGGTAATATCAGGATCACAGGAGTGACAGGCTCCAGTCAGAGACAGCAAGGGCAGTTAGCACTAGAGATAACCAGATCAGCATCTGAGACAATCACAAGAACATAAACAACAAAAACCAATGCTACTTGACAACATCAGAACCCAGTTCTCCCACCACACCGAGCCCTGGTTACCCTAACACAACTGAAAAGCAAGATTTAGAACTGAAATCCCATCTCATAAATATGATAGAGGAATTTAAGTAGGACATAAATAACTCATTTAAAGAAATACAGGAGAACACAGATAAACAAGTAGAAGTCCTTAAAGAGGAAACAAATGAATCTCTTAAAGAAATACAGGGAAACACAGTAAAAAGGGTAAAAGAATTGAACAAAACTGTCTAGGATCTAAAAATTCAAATTGAAACATTAAAGAAAATACAAAGTAAGACAACCCTGGAGATCAAAAACCATGGAGAAGAGATCAGGAGTCACAAATGCAAGCATCACCAACATAATGCAAGAGATAGAAGAGAGAATTTCAGGTGTAGAAGATACCTTAGAAGACATTGACACAACAGTCAAAGAAAATGCCAAAAGCAAAAAGCTCCTAACTCAAAACATTCGTGAAATCCAGGACACAAAGAGAAGACCAAGCTAAGAATAATAGGTATAGAAAAGACTGAAGATTCCCAACTCAAAGTGCCAGTCAACATCTTCAACAAAATTATAGAAGAAATCTTCCCTAACCTAGCAGCAAAGATGCCCATAAACCTACAAGAAGCCTACAGAACACCAAACAGATGGGACTAGAAAAGAAATTCCTCCCGTCACATAATAATTAAAACACCAAATGCACAGAACAAAGAAAGAATATTGAAAGCAGTAAGGGAAAAAGGTCAAGTAGCATATAAAGGGAAACCCATCAGAATTACACCACACTGCCAGAAGCTCTTGGGCAGATGTCGTACAGACTCTAAAAGAACACAAATGCCAGCTCAGGCTACTATATCCAGCAAAACTCTCAATTACCACAGAGAGAGAAACCAAGATATTCCATGACAAATCCAAATTTAAACAATACCTTTCCACCAGTCCAGCCCTTACAGAGGATAATAGAAGAAAAACTCCAACACAAGGAGGTAAAGTACACCCAAGAGAAAGCAACTAATCTTCTTACAACAAATTCAGAAAAGAGAACCACACAAGCCTAATTCCACCTCTAACAACAAAAGTAACAGGAAGCAACAGTTGTTGGTCCTTGATATCTCTCAACATCAATGGACTCAATTCCCCAATAAAAGGCATAGACGAGCAAGCTGGGTATAAAAACAGGGCCCAGCATTTTGCTGCATATAGGAAACACATTTCAGTGACAAAGATATATGGTTATTTTTATCAGTACAGATATGCAGTTTGGTATTTTAGGTAACTTTTCAAAGAAATTTCAACATTTTCTGTAAGTTGTCAAACTCATAGGCAAATGGTGATTTTTCCCCCCTTACAATGTGGAGCTCAAACTTGAGACCTTGTACATACTAGGGAGACACTCTACCAATGAGCCACATCTTAAATCATCATAGACTATTTTTATTAATCTATTATCCTCTTGATAAATACTTCTTTAAATGCTATAAAATTTACAAAGATTTGAAAAGAAAAAAACTATGAAGCTCATAGGATTGAGTAAAATGATTTTAAAAAGTATAAGAGGTTTATTAAGGAGACAGGAAGTATCAGAAAGGAGTGGCAAAGAAATTCTGTAGCTACAAACACCAATGACTCAACCCAAAATGCCATAGAGAATTTCAACAGTAATTCAGTCAAGTAGTAGAATTAGCTCCTTGGTACCATTGACAATAATAGATAGCAGGAAACTAAAAACCAGGAAACTAAAATAAGAAGCAATAAAAAAGGATTAGTTTTCTTATAAAAAACTGATATGACTTCCAGGAAATCACTAAGTAAATGCATATATCCATTATGGGAGTCTTAGAAGGTGCACAGAGAGACAAGAGCACATTTAAAGAAAGAATGTCAGAGGAGTCCCCAAACTTGGAGGCAGTGGTGTAATACATTTTATGTATGAATGAAAATACTAATCCTAACAAGACTTCCTCCACAAATGAAGGAGAGATAAAGACAAAATCTGTACACCGTCATCTCTACTAGACCTATGAGCCCTGAAAAAGCAAGCTATTTGGCTTGAGCTGGAAGGAGGCTATCAGCTTGGAAGCTTGTAAAACATAAAACTCACTGCCAAGTAAGTGTGAGGTGTGATTCACGATACACCAACACACTATCAGAGGTGTATCTCACCGAAAAATAACTGACAAGAACATTAAGAATTGTCATCCAGTTCATGAAAGATGTGAGTTGCGACATTAATCATACAAAATATGGGAATGAACACAGTATATATTTTTTGCATAGTCATTTCACCTATCAGATTGAAATAGACTGTTACAACTATGAGGGCTCTATGATAGGTTTATGTGTTCTCTACATAGAAAAAAGAACTTGTCGTATATCCACATTTGTAAGAAATAAATAAATACACACCAAGAGAAACACTACAAAAATCTACTCTGACATGAAGAAAGTGGAAGAGGAAGAAGCCACCAACCAGAGAACATTTGAAATGGGAACAGCAAGGTATTGTTATCAGAATTTACCTTGAATTGGAAGGAGAAGAAAATCATCGATAGAGAAACACAGCGTGTGTCTGTTGTCTGTATGGGTAGAATGTAAGTTAAGCTGCTTACCTCTTTAAGGGATACAGGCTGAAAATAAGGGGATGAGATAAGGCAATGGCATCCCAAGTATGTGGAAACCAGAGAAAGGCAGATATGTGTCTGCATTCATGTCTTACTTAGACATTTGACTATATTACACCAGACAAAAAGACTTTAAGCAAAAAATTGTCACCAAAGATGGGGGATGCATAACAATAAAGATCATTTCATAAAGAAGATATAATCATTGTAGACATATAATTTCAGAGCCCTTAAATGTATAAACTAAAGATTAACAGAACCAGGGTAATAGTAAGCGGTACAACAGGAAAAGGGGTACACAACATCTCACTTGTAACAGTGCATAAAAGAGATTTAAACTATCAGTAAAGAACTAAAAAGGCTCAAATCATACTAAATACAAAATGTCTTGAGTACACATGTAGAGACTACTCCATCGAAAAGCTACAGAAAACAATTTTTGTAAAACACATGTGAGACCTTTCAGGGATGAAATATTTGTTGTATCCATACATAACTTTAAAAATGTAAGAATACAGAAATCATATCAATTAGATTTTCTGACCACAATGATGTGAAGCTAGATGTCCATTTCATGAAGAAAAGAAAAAAAAAGTGCACACAGACAAAAACAAAATCAACAAATCAAAGAAGAAATCCAGACAGCACCAGTAACATAGCTTCATGAAGATGAAAACAAAACTTGACAAATAGCAATTTGTGAGATATGGCAAAATTTGTCCTTAAGAAGGAAGCTTAAGGCATTAAATAAATGCATTAAGAAAAATGATTATCAAATATACATCCAAATTCTATGCCTCACAGAATTAAAGAAATAACTAAAAATCTAAGACCAAGGGAGCAAATAAAATTATAGAGAACACATCCAAAATGAATGAAATACTGACTGGAAAATCCATAGGATTTTCAACAAAATGACTTACCTTAAGTGGTAGTTTGAATAAGAACGGTCCCCACAGGCCCATTTATATGAATGCTCGGGTCTCTAATTGGTGGAACTATTTTGGAAAGATTAGAAGGCAAGTCACTGCAAGTTGGCTTTGAAGCCCATACCTTTCCAAGTCTCTCTACCTCTTTAACTCTCTATCTCTTCCTGTCTCTGTCTGTCTCTGTCCATCTGTCCGTCCATCCATCGTCTGTCTGTCTCTCTCTCCCTCTCTTCCTCTCTCTCTCTCTTTCTCTCTCTCTCTCTCTCTCTCTCTCTCTCTCTCTCTCTCTCACACACACACACACACACACACACACACACACACACACACACAGAGAGAGAGAGAGAGAGAGAAGATGTGAGCTCTTAGGCTACTACTCCAGCACCATGTCTGCTTGTCTGATGCCGTGCTCCCTCCTTGAGTGTCATGGACTCTCTTTGGAAGTTGAAGCCCCAAATTTAATGCTTATTTTATGAGATGCCTTGGTTATGGTGTAATTATAAAAGTCACAGCAATATAAAGGTAACTAAAACATTTTATTAAAAATGTTAAAATATTGACAAATTTTAGTTAGACTAACAAAAAAAAAAAAGAAAGACTATAAATTTAACCATAACTGGAAAAACAAAAACAAGTAATACTACAAAAATATGTAGGATCACTAGAGAATTCTGTGAGTAATGGCACAGTGAATGACTTAGAGGAACTGGTCATTTCTTTTCTCATTCATTCATTAATGTATTTATTTATTTATTTGTTTGTTTATTCATTTAATATGAACACACTCTAGCTGTCCTCAGACACATCAGAAAAGGGCATCAGATGGTTGTGAGCCACCATGTGGTTGCCGGGAATTGAACTCAGGACCTCTCGAAGAGCAGTCAGTGCTCTAAACCACTGAGTCATCTCTCCAGCCCTGAACTGATCACTTCTTAGACACATATTTACTTTGACTGCATAATGGAGTGACGACAACATCTGAAAAGAATAATAAAATTTAAGAAGACTGTATCAGGAGGGGAAGATTCAATTTTAAAGATTGGCATAAGAACAGTGTGGTGGTTTAAATATGCTTGGCCCAGGGAGTGGCACTATTAGGAAGTATGACCTTCATGGAGAAGGTGTGGCTTTGTTGGAGGAAGTGTGTCACCATGGCGTTGGACTTTGAGACCCTTTTCCTAGCTGCCTGGAATACAGTCATCTCCTGGTTCCCTTCAGAACAATCTGTTCTGTCTCTAGTGCCATGCCTACCTGGACACTGCCATGCTTTTTGTCTTGATGATAATGGATTAAACCTCTGAACCTGTAAGCCAGCCCCAATGAAACGTTGTCCTTGATAAGAGTTGCCTTAGTCCTGGTGTCTCTTCACTTCACAGCAATGGAAACACTAAGACCAGCTAGTTTCACTGATAAATTCTGTCTAACTCTTATACCAGGATCAATGCCAACTCAAAAGGAGTAATACTAAATTAATTTCAGCAGGATGACATTGCACACTTTCATTTGGTAGTGAAAGAAAAGCAACATAAGAAAGAACTTTAATGGTAAAAGAATTTTCCCACCAATGAAGAGGGATGTAGAAGTTCTCAATGAAATGCCATCAAATTAAATTCAACAGCACAGGAAAGGGATCATGTACCACCATCTAGCATGGCTTATCCCTGGGATACAAGGATGGTTCAACATACACAAATCAGGTGGAGTGATGCACCAGACAGAAAGGATTACATGACCCCCTTGAACTTTGAAAAGGTGTGGACCAACATTCAAAATCCTTTCATAATGAGGAAATATCAATATGTCTGTCTAGTGTAAAGGAAATACTCCAGATCATAATAAAGGTGGAGTAGGGCAAACTCACAGATAATACCATACTGAGTGGTGAAATCGCAAAAGCTTCGATTGTAAGGAACTAGACAAATGCTTGCTTTTGGCACTTCTGCTCTGTAATTATAAAAGTCTGAATTAGAATAGTTGTTCAGGAAAAAAGAAATAGAAGGTTGCAAATCAGAAAGAAGGGAAGACAGTGTGCTTGCAGGGAGGATCATCTTGTAGAAAATGTTAAACCATTCCATAAGCTTAATAAACTTATTTAGTAAAAGTTCATTAAAATCAGTTGCACTTCTTTTAAAAACTGTGTGTATGTGCGTGCGTGCATGTGTGTGTGTGTGTGTGTGTTTGTGTGTTTGTGCGTATGTGCACACATGTGTACGCATCTCATGGCATAAGTGTGGAGGTCTGAGGATAAATTGCAAGAGTCGGAATCTATAATTTATAAAAAAATTCTGCTTTTCATTTTAATCACATGATAGTGCACTGAGAAGTGATATTCTCTCTCTCTCTCTCTCTCTCTCTCTCTCTCTCTCTCTCTCCCCCCCCCCCCCCCATGTTCACTTTTCTCTCTCAACATTCTATTTCCTGGATTCAGAATGGGAGAAGTGTTCAACTTCCTTTAATTATTTCTCTTGACTGTCATCCATTTTTTCTTTCCTTTTCCTCTTTTTTCCCCACAAATTTGCTTCCTCAATTGTATTTCCAGATGCAGGGCAAAGTCTTTCCCTCCAAAGACATAAGAGTTTCCCATTATCTCCAGGAAGGAGTGAGAAAGGCAAGAGCTGGGAATGGTGATGTTTTGTAATCCCCAGATTCCTTAGCCTTCCCTTTCAACGAAGGAGTCACTCTTCATTATTATTCCTCTGACCCATTAAATTAAAAAAAATCTGTCACTAATAACAAAATGAAACACACCTTAAGTATTGGGCAGAGGTGACATTAGCTGGGACACCAAGTTATTAGTCACCAACGGGAGGGGGAAGGGGAAGAAGGAGGAGGCACCCTTACTATGAGGCAGAGCTTCCTTCCTTGTGGTGCCCTGGAGCAACTAACTGCCTTCCTCCTTTGTGGCAAACAGTGGAAGCAGATTCCATGAGAGAGTGTTGACATCGATGAGGGTCAGTTTGCTATTGAGGTGTCCACAGAACAGAGGGGTGGGTTCTACAGATTCGCAGGCCATTCTTGTCTGATTGCATTCTTGACCACAAAGGACCTGAAAAAGCAGAACAGTGATACTGGCCCCAGCAATATGGGACAGATATGGAAGGAAGGAAGGAAGGAAGGAAGGAAGGAAGGAAAGGAGGGAGGGAGGGAGGGAAGGAAGGAAGGAGGGAAGGAAGGGAGGAGGGAAGGAAGGGAGGAGGGAAGGAAGGGAGGAGGGAAGGAAGGAGGGAAGGACAAGGTCAATCCTCTGGAGAGTTACAGAACATACCAGACCAAGAGCATAATGGACACTGTACCGTGAGAGAAAAGTAGGGCCCAATGGAGGGCAAGAGACTGCCTAAAAATAAGATTTCTACTCTCAGCCTCACTTTCTAAGAGTGCCTTTGTTTCTTCTTCCTTTTTCATTACATATCATTTTTAATATATGGGAAAGTATTTAATCATCCAAGAACTTGTTTTTATGATGTTTTGACTTCTACATGGTTTGATAGATTTTTTTTTTTTTTTTGGTAATCAAAGTAATGCATTATTTTGTGTAAGTATGTTCATGTGTGTGGTGAGGTGAGCTTAGGCAGGCATGTACCATGGTGCCTTTTGCTTTTGTGGAGGTCAGAGAACACATTTCAGGACTTGCTTCTCTCCTTCTACCACATGGTGAGGATCAGATTCAGGCACTAAGGCTTACTAGCAAACACCTTCATCCACTGAGGTGTCTTGCCCACCTGTGGCTGATAAAATTCTGAGAGAAATGATAAGTTCCCAACCAAATAGTTTATATAAAGTAGCTCAATTTTCAACTATAGTATCTTCATTGCAGTTTTAAAGGTAAAATTAAGATCTTAGATTGGTAGAATTAAACGAATTATGGGTAGGCCTAGTCTTATCAGTAATCCCTTTACTAAAACTCTAGATTCTCTGGTCAAACAAGGACCGGCCCAACTTGAGACCCATCTCATGGGAAAGAGCCTACCCTGATACTATTAATGACTCTCTGCTTTACTTGCAGACAGAAGCTTAGCATAACTGTCTTCTGGGAGGCTCCCTCCAGCAGCTGATAGAAACAGAGGCAGAGACCCAGAGCCAAGGAATCTTGTGGAAGAGGGGAGAGAAAAGATCGAAGGAGCCAAAGAGGTCAAGGACACTACAAGACAACCTACAAAATCAACTAACCTGTGCCTATAGGGGTCCATTGTGACTGAACCAGCAACCAGAGAGCATGAGCAAGACAGACTTAGGAGGCCCCCTACAGGTATGTGATGTGCTACACATAACAGATGTGCAGCTTGGTTTTCAAGTGGGACCCCTAAGAGCAGGAGCAGGGCTGTCTCTGACTCTGTTGTGCCTTTGGATCCCTTTCCCCTAACTGGGCTGCCTTGTTTAGCCTCAATAGAAGAGGTGTACCTAGTCCTACTGTCCCTTGATATGCTAAGGCAGGGAATAGTTATGAGAGGCCTCCCTTTTCTCTGAGGAAAAGGGGAAGAGCAGGATGGGGGGAAACTTCAGTTGAGATGTAAAGTAAATGAATAATTTAATCGATGAGAGAGAGAGAGAGACAGAGGGGGTAGGGGGAGGGGGAGGGGAATAGGGAGAGGGAGAGGGAGAGGGAGAGGGAGAGAACTGCATCTGCACATTCTCAACAGAAAGGGTTTGAAGAATGAACGGATGGGATCTGAAACCTTGGTCATGGTTCACAAAGCCCACAGGGCTTGAAGAAGCCGTTGCACAATGCAAGAAAATAAAGAAGTCCTCCAACCACAACGGAATGAATTTTGCCAACTCTCTGAGTAAGTTTTGAAGCAGGCTGTTCCTCGGGTAGACAGATGAGATGTGTACCAGGGCCATCATGTGGACAGCTGACAGCTGAGTTTAGCCCCTCCCACCATTGCCTTCAAGCCCTCAAAAACTAACCTGATAGGTGAGCATTATTTTTAGCTAATTTGTTTGCATAAAAAAAAAAAAAAAACAAATGCACTGTTATTTCTTCCTCCTAAAGTTCTGGGTTTTTTTTTTTTTTTCTTTGTAGCGTTCCATATTTTTAAAACATTTCTCCACACAGGTCTTCCTGGTTGCTGCCGCTGCAGAGAGCCCCTGGGCAGCACCCCACGAGCGAACCTGAGCCTCGGGACCACAGGTAAGACCAAATTTTCTGCTGCAAGAAAGCTGCCTGGTGAGCTTGGGACACAAGGAAGCAGAATTTCTCTAGGACCGGGCACGTTCTGTGTTTACCGGAAGTCCCACACCCGCGGATCCCGGCCCACAGCAGCTCTCTGCTCCCAGACCCGGTGAGAGAGAGACCCAACCGCCTGGTAAGGTGGGCACTCCTAAGGCTGCAGAGCGGAAGAGACCACAAACTCTGCTCACCCCTGCCCACATCCCTGGCCCAAGAGGAAACTGTATAAGGCCTCTGGGCTCCCGTGGGGGAGGGCCCAGGAGCGGCAGGACCCCTGCCTGAGACACCTCCGGAACCTGAAAGAAACAGACCGGATAAACAGTTCTCTGCACCCAAATCCCATGGGAGGGAGAGCTAAACCTTCAGAGAGGCAGACAAGCCTGGGAAACCAGAAGAGACTGCTCCCTGCACACACATCTCGGACGCCAGAGGAAAAAGCCAAAGACCATCTGGAACCCTGGTACACTGAAGCTCCCGGAAGGGGCGGCACAGGTCTTCCTGGTTGCTGCCGCTGCAGAGAGCCCGTGGGCAGCACACCACGAGCGAACTTGATCCTCAGGACCACAGGTAAAACCAAATTTTCTGCTGCAAGAAAGCTGCCTGGTGAACTCAAGACACAAGCCCACAGGAACAGCTGAAGACCTGTAGAGAGGAAAAACTACACGCCCGAAAGCAGAACACTCTGTCCCCATAACTGACTGAAAGAGAGGAAAACAGGTCTACAGCACTCCTGACACACAGGCTTATAGGACAGTCTAGCCACTGTCAGAAATAGCAGAACAAAGTAACACTAGAGATAATCTGATGGCGAGAGGCAAGCACAGGAACCCAAGCAACAGAAACCAAGACTACATGGCACCATCGGAGCCCAATTCTCCCATCAAAACAAACATGGAATATCCAAACACACCAGAAAAGCAAGATCTATTTTCAAAATCATATTTGATCATGATGCTGGAGGACTTCAAGAAAGACATGAAGAACTCCCTTAGAGAACAAGTAGAAGCCTACAGAGAGGAATCGCAAAAATGCCTGAAAGAATCGCAAAAATCCCTGAAAGAATTCCAAGAAAACATAAATAAACAAGTAGAAGCCCATAGAGAGGAGACACAAAAATCCCTGAAAGAATTCCAGGAAAACATAAATAAACAAGTAGAAGCCCATAGAGAGGAGAAACAAAAATCCCTGAAAGAATTCCAGGAAAACACAATCAAACAGTTGAAGGAATTAAAAATGGAAATAGAAGCAATCAAGAAAGAACACATGGAAACAACCCTGGATATAGAAAACCAAAAGAAGAGACAAGGAGCTGTAGATACAAGCTTCACCAACAGAATACAAGAGATGGAAGAGAGAATCTCAGGAGCAGAAGATTCCATAGAAATCATTGACTCAACTGTCAAAGATAATGTAAAGCAGAAAAAGCTACTGGTCCAAAACATACAGGAAATCCAGGACTCAATGAGAAGATCAAACCTAAGGATAATAGGTATAGAAGAGAGTGAAGACTCCCAGCTCAAAGGACCAGTAAATATCTTCAACAAAATCATAGAAGAAAACTTCCCTAACCTAAAAAAAGAGATACCCATAGACATACAAGAAGCCTACAGAACTCCAAATAGATTGGACCAGAAAAGAAACACCTCCCGTCACATAATTGTCAAAACACCAAACGCACAAAATAAAGAAAGAATATTAAAAGCAGTAAGGGAAAAAGGTCAAGTAACATATAAAGGGAGACCTATCAGAATCACACCAGACTTCTCGCCAGAAACTATGAAGGCCAGAAGATCCTGGACTGATGTCATACAGACTCTAAGAGAACACAAATGTCAGCCCAGGTTACTGTATCCAGCAAAACTCTCAATTAACATTGATGGAGAAACCAAGATATTCCATGACAAAACCAAATTTACACAATATCTTTCCACAAATCCAGCACTACAAAGGATAATAAATGGTAAAGCCCAACATAAGGAGGCAAGCTATACCCTAGAAGAAGCAAGAAACTAATCGTCTTGGCAACAAAACAAAGAGAATGAAAGCACACAAACATAACCTCACATCCAAATATGAATATAACGGGAAGCAATAATCACTATTCCTTAATATCTCTCAATATCAATGGCCTCAACTCCCCAATAAAAAGACATAGATTAACAAACTGGATATACAACGAGGACCCTGCATTCTGCTGCCTACAGGAAACACACCTCAGAGACAAAGACAGACACTACCTCAGAGTGAAAGGCTGGAAAACAACTTTCCAAGCAAATGGTCAGAAGAAGCAAGCTGGAGTAGCCATTCTAATATCAAATAGAATCAATTTCCAACTAAAAGTCATCAAAAAAGATAAGGAAGGACACTTCATATTCATCAAAGGAAAAATCCACCAAGATGAACTCTCAATCCTAAATATCTATGCCCCAAATACAAGGGCACCTACATATGTAAAAGAAACCTTACTAAAGCTCAAAGCACACATTGCACCTCACACAATAATAGTGGGAGATTTCAACACACCACTCTCATCAATGGACAGATCATGGAAACAGAAATTAAACAGTGATGTCGACAGACTAAGAGAAGTCATGAGCCAAATGGACTTAACGGATATTTATAGAACATTCTATCCTAAAGCAAAAGGATATACCTTCTTCTCAGCTCCTCATGGTACTTTCTCCAAAATTGACCATATAATTGGTCAAAAAACGGGCCTCAACAGGTACAGAAAGATAGAAATAATCCCATGCGTGCTATCAGACCACCACGGCCTAAAACTGGTCTTCAATAACAATAAGGGAAGAATGCCCACATATACGTGGAAATTGAACAATGCTCTACTCAATGATAACCTGGTCAAGGAAGAAATAAAGAAAGAAATTAAAAACTTTTTAGAATTTAATGAAAATGAAGATACAACATACCCAAACTTATGGGACACAATGAAAGCTGTGCTAAGAGGAAAACTCATAGCGCTGAGTGCCTGCAGAAAGAAACAGGAAAGAGCAAATGTCAGCAGCTTGACAGCACACCTAAAAGCTCTAGAACAAAAAGAAGCAAATACACCCAGGAGGAGTAGAAGGCAGGAAATAATCAAACTCAGAGCTGAAATCAACCAAGTAGAAACAAAAAGGACCATAGAGAAAATCAACAGAACCAAAAGTTGGTTCTTTGAGAAAATCAACGAGATAGATAAACCCTTAGCCAGACTAACAAGAGGACACAGAGAGTGCGTCCAAATTAACAAAATCAGAAATGAAAAGGGAGACATAACTACAGATTCAGAGGAAATTCAAAAAATCATCAGATCTTACTATAAAAACCTATATTCAACAAAACTTGAAAACCTTCAGGAAATGGACAATTTCCTAGACAGATACCAGGTATCGAAGTTAAATCAGGAACAGATAAACCAGTTAAACAACCCCATAACTCCTAAGGAAATAGAAGCAGTCATTAAAGGTCTCCCAACCAAAAAGAGCCAAGGTCCAGACGGGTTTAGTGCAGAATTCTATCAAACCTTCATAGAAGACCTCATACCAATATTATCCAAACTATTCCACAAAATTGAAACAGATAGAGCACTACCGAATTCCTTCTACGAAGCCACAATTACTCTTATACCTAAACCACACAAAGACACAACAAAGAAAGAGAACTTCAGACCCATTTCCCTTATGAATATCGACGCAAAAATACTCAATAAAATTCTGGCAAACCGAATTCAAGAGCACATCAAAACAATCATCCACCATGATCAAGTAGGCTTCATCCCAGGCATGCAGGGATGGTTTAATATACGGAAAACCATCAACGTGATCCATTATATAAACAAACTGAAAGAACAAAACCACATGATCATTTCATTAGATGCTGAGAAAGCATTTGACAAAATTCAACACCCCTTCATGATAAAAGTCCTGGAAAGAATAGGAATTCAAGGCCCATACCTAAACATAGTAAAAGCCATATACAGCAAACCAGTGGCTAACATTAAACTAAATGGAGAGAAACTTGAAGCAATCCCACTAAAATCAGGGACTAGACAAGGCTGCCCACTCTCTCCCTACTTATTCAATATAGTTCTTGAAGTTCTAGCCAGAGCAATCAGACAACAAAAGGAGATCAAGGGGATACAGATCGGAAAAGAAGAGGTCAAAATATCACTATTTGCAGATGACATGATAGCATATTTAAGTGATCCCAAAAGTTCCACCAGAGAACTACTAAAGCTGATAAACAACTTCAGCAAAGTGGCTGGGTATAAAATTAACTCAAATAAATCAGTTGCCTTCCTCTATACAAAAGAGAAACAAGCCGAGAAAGAAATTAGGGAAACGACACCCTTCATAATAGACCCAAATAATATAAAGTACCTCGGTGTGACTTTAACCAAGCAAGTAAAAGATCTGTACAATAAGAACTTCAAGACAGTGAGGAAAGAAATTGAAGAAGACCTCAGAAGATGGAAAGATCTCCCATGCTCATGGATTGGCAAGATTAATATAGTAAAAATGGCCAGTTTACCAAAAGCAATCTACAGATTCAATGCAATCCCCATCAAAATACCAATCCAATTCTTCAAAGAGTTAGACAGAATAATTTGCAAATTCATCTGGAATAACACAAAACCCAGGATAGCTAAAGCTATCCTCAACAATAAAAGGACTTCAGGGGTAATCACTATCCCTGAACTCAAGCAGTATTACAGAGCAATAGTGATAAAAACTGCATGGTATTGGTACAGAGACAGACAGATAGACCAATGGAATAGAATTGAAGACCCAGAAATGAACACACACACCTATGGTCACTTGATTTTTGACAAAGGAGCCAAAACCATCCAATGGAAAAAAGATAGCATTTTCAGCAAATGGTGCTGGTTCAACTGGAGGTCAACATGTAGAAGAATGCAGATCGATCCATGCTTATCACCCTGTACAAAGCTTAAGTCCAAGTGGATCAAGGACCTCCACATCAAACCAGACACACTCAAACTAATAGAAGAAAAACTAGGGAAGCATCTGGAACACATAGGCACTGGAAAAAATTTCCTGAACAAAACACTAATGGCTTATGCTCTAAGATCAAGAATCGACAAATGGGATCTCATAAGACTGCAAAGCTTCTGTAAGGCAAAGGACACTGTGGTTAGGACAAAACGGCAACCAACAGATTGGGAAAAGATCTTTACCAATCCTACAACAGATAGAGGCCTTATATCCAAAATATACAAAGAACTCAAGAAGTTAGACCGCAGGGAAACAAATAACCCTATTAAAAAATCGGGTTCAGAGCTGAACAAAGAATTCACAGCTGAGGAATGCCGAATGGCTGAGAAACACCTAAAGAAATGTTCAACATCTTTAGTCATAAGGGAAATGCAAATCAAAACAACCCTGAGATTTCACCTCACACCAGTGAGAATGGCTAAGATCAAAAACTCAGGTGACAGCAGGTGCTGGCGAGGATGTGGAGAAAGAGGAACACTCCTCCATTGTTGGTGGGATTGCAGACTGGTAAAACCATTCTGGAAATCAGTCTGGAGGTTCCTCAGAAAATTGGACATTGAACTGCCTGAAGATCCAGCTATACCTCTCTTGGGCATATACCCAAAAGATGCCTCAACATATAAAAGAGACACGTGCTCCACTATGTTCATCGCAGCCTTATTTATAATAGCCAGAAGCTGGAAAGAACCCAGATGCCCTTCAACAGAGGAATGGATACAGAAAATGTGGTACATCTACACAATGGAATATTACTCAGCTATCAAAAACAACGAGTTTATGAAATTCGTAGGCAAATGGTTGGAACTGGAAAATATCATCCTGAGTGAGCTAACCCAATCACAGAAAGACATACATGGTATGCACTCATTGATAAGTGGCTATTAGCCCAAGTGCTTGAATTACCCTAGATCCCTAGAACAAACGAAACTCAAGACGGATGATCAAAATGTGAATGCTTCACTCCTTCTTTAAATGTGGAAAAAGAATACCCTTGGCAGGGAAGGGAGAGGCAAAGATTAAAACAGAGACTGAAGGAACACCCATTCAGAGCCTGCCCCACATGTGGCCCATACATATACAGCCACCCAATTAGACAAGATGGATGAAGCAAAGAAGTGCAGACCGACAGGAGCCGGATGTAGATCGCTCCTGAGAGACACAGCCAGAATACAGCAAATACAGAGGCGAATGCCAGCAGCAAACCACTGAACTGAGAATAGGTCCCCTGTTGAAGGAATCAGAGAAAGAACTGGAAGAGCTTGAAGGGGCTCGAGACCCCAAAAGTACAACAATGCCAAGCAACCAGAGCTTCCAGGGACTAAGCCACTACCTAAAGACTATACATGGACTGACCCTGGACTCTGACCCCATAGGTAGCAATGAATATCCTAGTAAGAGCACCAGTGGAAGGGGAAGCCCTGGGTCCTGCTAAGACTGAACCCCCAGTGAACTAGTCTATGGGGGGAGGGCGGCAATGGGGGGAGGGTTGGGAGGGGAACACCCATAAGGAAGGGGAGGGGGGAGGGGGATGTTTGCCCGGAAACCGGGAAAGGGAATAACACTCGAAATGTATATAAGAAATACTCAAGTTAATAAAAAAATAAATAAATAAAAGAGAAAAAAAACATTTCTCTTCAGAAAAAGAACATAACAGTTGGGTGGGTAAGATCTGAGATTGCAGAAAGGGAAAACATTCAAAATACATTGTACAAATATTTTTTTTCAGTAAAATGGTTTTTAAAATCTCTCTTAGGTGTGTTGTAGCCTGTGTGTTAAGGTCAGAATAGAAGTAAGGTCAAGTGCTGGACCCTGCTTTCCACATTGCCTGAGACAGGGATTTTGTTCACCACTGTGTGTGCCAGGCTAGCTACCCCATGACCTTCCAAGGATTCTCCCTACCTCTGCCTCCCATCTGCTACAGGAGTGCTGGAATCAGAGATGCTCACTACTGTGTCCAGCTTCACAGAGGCTCTGGGAATCCAAGCTCAGCCCCTCCCACTTATCCAGGAAGTGCTTTGCCCACAGAGCCATCTCCCCAGCTTTGTATGTCAGACTGAGATGCTGGGATCCTAAGGAACTTCTGCAGACACACATCTGACAAGCTTCCACGGTAGCGGCATCATGGTGGTGTCATGGAGGAAGTCTCAGAAGCATTTCTGCAGCTGCTCTGCAAAGAAGGAAGCGAAACCCCTGGGGTGTCATAGGTTGAGACTGTGGCATCCCCACTAGCACACCTGTTCTGTCTTATCTCACCTCTGTGAGTCACAAGGCTTGCTGCCTTCTCTCCCTTCTAAAGCTGTTTCCACTCTTACTGGCCATGTGGGAACCACGCTGCAAACTTATACCTGCTCCCTCAGTGCCTTATCCCTCCTGCCCTCAGAGGCAAGGAATCCTGTTTTCCAGTATTTGTGAGTCACCGTGCTCCAGCCACCCACACAGCCTCTTCTCTCATTGCTTCTACATATCCCTTCACGTTCTTCCCAATTTTCTTGCAATCATTTGCTCATAGTTGTCTCCCTCCGTTTTCACCCCACGTGAACTTCTTTTCCCTCTGTGTGTGCAGACGTATGCACACATATCTGTGTTTGTGCATGTGCATGTGGAGCACATGCTTCAGGATCTTCTTCAATCACTCTCTGCTACTTAATTTTTTTGTGTCAGGGTCACTCACTGAATGTGGAGCTCACGGGTTTAGCTAGATTAGCTGGTCAGGGAGCTCTTGTTCTGCCTCCTCAGTGCTGGGCTTATGAACACTCACTGCCACTTTCAGCTAGCTGTTCACACGGGTGCTGGACAACAGAACTCAGACTCTCATGCTTGCTAGGTAAGCCCTGTAGTGACCAATCTATCTCCCCAGACAATGAGCCCACATCGTAAAAAATATCCATGTCACTTAAAATGACTCCAGGAAAAAGAAACGGAGGGATAGAGAACAAATGTGTACATCTTTCACTAATTTTCTGCACTGCTTGCTATCTGTCTATCTGTCTATTTGACTATCTATCTATCTATCTATCTATCTATCTATCTATCTATCTATCTGTCTGTCTGTCTGTCTATTTGTCTGTCTGTCTATCTGACTATTGTCTGTCTGTCTGTCTATCTATCTATCTATCCATCTGTCTGTCTGTCTATTTGACTATCTGTCTGTCTATCTGACTATTGTCTATCTATCTATCTATCTATCTATCTATCTATCTATCTACCTACCTATCTACTTTTGGGGCTTAAGAGGGTAAGATGACCTACCTGAAAGGGTCAGTGTATTTCAGTGGAACCAACCAAGGAACACAGTGAGGCCACTTTGTGGACAGAAGACAACATCCTCAGGAGTGGAAGTGGGAGAACGATTGGCATTTCTAACATCACTCCCTCAGGGACCCTCAAATGAAGAACTGTCCTGGTTGCCTTAACTGATGAGGGAAGACTCAGCCTGATGGTGTCTGCACTTGCTGGAAGAAGTCCAGATAAAAGGGCGTGGCCGAGGAAGATTTCTTGTCCCTTTGTTCTCCTCACGAGCCTCCAAGTTGATTTATTGCTCCTTATTGCTGCTGCGGATTCCTTCCCTGATATCAGTGTCTCCAGGCTTGGTTCATTGCGGACTAAGGAGCCAGAGCTCTCCCACAACTTTTGGGATTCTGGTGCCAAATTGGGACTGCCGAAGTGTTTAGCCTTGTGGATTGAGCAAGTACTAAGTCACTGGCTTATCCAGTAAGTGACAGCCACTGAGGACTTCTCCAGCTGCTGAAGCGTCCACCTCAACAATGGAGCAACTGTTGGGCTCCCCGTGGCTTAGGTGTGAGTCACAAAGTAATTGAACTTAATGAACTGCTTAGTACTTACATAGGTATCTCATTCTTATAAAGATGTTCTTCTAGAGAAAGATGGGCCTAGAAGTTCCTTTTCGTAAAACGACTTGGTTGGTTTTTAAAAGTCAAGATTATATGCTTACAAAATGAAATAGAAACTCGGTTCTCCGTGCTAGGGAGTCTGTATAAATCCTGGCATCTTCTCTTCTTGGAGTGGTCGGGACGAGTTGTTATGGCCATCTGGGCTTAGTGATTGCATTGCGGGAGGTTTGGATTTACAAGCTGGAGTTCAGATGTTCTGCTTTTATTGTCTTTGAGTAGTGTGCATTTTCCCCAGGAATAGAAGCATTTTATTGAAAATTTCAAATTGAAAAGTTGTACTAATACTTTGTGGGTGTAGTGCATATCTGACAATGTCTGTTCTCCACAGTTTACAAGGGTACTTTGTCTTTTTTTCTTCTGATCACTCTTGCCTGGGATAACTAATTTCATTAGTTTCCCAACAGGATGCATTTTTGTTTTGTTTTGTTTTTGATATTATGTTGTATATGTGCTTTCCTATTCATCAATTTCTGGTTTTGTGTCCTATTTTTGCTTCTGACGCTGTGGGAATAAGAAGACCTTGTAGCCAGACTCTTGAGTTGTATTATTGGTTCCTTGACTTGAAGTTTTTAATGGTCTATTAATACATTTAAGGCTATGCATTTACTTCTAGTCATCCATTTGGCTGCGTCCAATGTTCTTAAAATTATATTTACTTATTATTTTGGGTGCATGTGTGCCTGTGAACCTGTACCATGGCCCATCTATGAAAGTCTGAGGACAACTTTCTACCCTGTGTATTTAAGGATTGAACTCAGGTTGTCAGACTTGTTGGCAAGTGCCCTCACCCACAAAGCCTCTCTCCCAGCCCCTCGTAAGTTTTATATATTATACTTTCATTAGCATTCAAATTCACAAGGATTCCATCTTCCACCAAGTTTTTCTTTTTGATTTGCACCTTACCTAAAACATGTCTGACAGGTTGACTTCTCTTTTATTATAGACTTCTAGTTTTCGGTATCACACACAGAAGCAATTTCTGCATGATTTGTATGTTTTATACTTTGCTGATGATGACCCTCTGGTCAAGTTCAAGAAATACTTTTTGAACAGTTGAAAGAAAACCGCATTTCCCATTGATTTGCCCAATGTTATGTACATGTCAGTGAAAATGTTGATTAATCATGACATTCATATATAAATGAAATTATATCTAGCTGTGAAGAAAAACAAAATTATGAAAATTTCAGTAAAACAGATGAACGTGGAAAAACAGTATTATAAATAAGGTATCTAAGACTCAGAATGACAAACACTATATGTTTTCTCTCACATGAAGATCTCCTCCTCTAACTGTTGGATAAAGGTATCCAGGCGGAAATAGATATGGATAAAGGAGATTGAAAAAGCCCAGCAGGAAAGCAGGGCAGAGGGCTGAGGAGAGAGCAGAGGTGCAGCCAACAGAGATGAAGTATGCATGAAAACCCAACATGGAAATCTATTACTTTGTAAGCTAATTAAACATTTTCTAGAAAGTTTACTGATGATGATGTTCAAATCTTACATGTGTCCTTCTGATGTATTATGGTCAGCTAGTCCTACCAGTTGTGAGAAGCACTCTAAAATTTCTATTTCAACTGAGAATTTTATATTCATCCTTCAACTCCATTAATGATTTCAAATAATCTGCATTTGGGGTAGATTATAAGCCAAACACACATTTAGAAGTGCACCCATCCTCCCTGGAGAGTACCCTTTTCCATTTATAGCGTGGCCTTTTTTCCTAGAAGTCTATGCCTTTCTGTGATTCCTTTGTCTTTTCTCTCACACAGGGGCTCAGGTGTACTTTAATTAGGAGCCATGTGAGTCGTGTTTGAAAAAAATCCATAGAAATAATTTGCATTTAGGATGACATTTTTTAAAAGTGGTTTAGTTAGTCTTCAGAATCTGCTGTTGGCCCAAACAAAAGAGAGTCCTAGCTCCATTTGTGGTTCCTAGATTCTTTATTGATACACAAATCAAATATGTGCATGTGGCCTAGAAGCAGAAATAACTTTGTCTGAGGATGACAAAAGGGCAGACAGAGGAGGGAGAGGGAAACTGAGGGGAGGAAGAAGTCTATGCTAAACATATAATACCTACGTATATGACAACTTTTCAAAATAAAATTTTAGAAAGTTTAAGGTAGTTTGGCACTTATCTTGGTCATGCTACATACTTAGTCATTGTCAGATCTGTAATGTGGCCGTTGGCATAGAGTCCAAAAGGAGGTGTTCTCATTCGGTTCTTCTTGGTCTAGCCTGGGCTTTATCTTGGCCTTCCCACCCACTCGGAGTAGATGCTGCCAAGGTTCTCAACCTGTGGGTTATAACCCTTGTGTTGGGGGGGGGGGCGTCAAACGACCCTTTCACAGGGGTCACATATCGGATACCCTGCATATCAGACATTTACACTGCTGTTTATAACTAGCAAAATTACCGTTAGGAAGTAGCAATAAAAGTTATTTTATGATTGGGGATCACCACAACTTGAGGAATTGTATTAAAGAGTTACAGCAATAGGAAATGAGGAAGGTTGAAAACCATTGTACTGAGGGGAAAATGTCTCCCGTATTGTGCTAAATTTATTTATTTTTTTTTGATCCTTGTCTCATCAATAGTTTGCCCATGTCTTGTGACATCTGATAAAGATCTTCTTGAAAAACTGCAGTCAACCTCCGCTACGTCCTCACCTTTTCTGGGCTTCTACTATGGCTTATGAAGGTTGAAACAAAACTCCAAAAGGGACTCTAACAGCTAAACAGCACATCCTATATAACTTAAAGTGTTTCCCCAGAAAAAAAATTGGCTTGCCTTCACCATTCCTATTGGCGCTGCTACAAACTCTATTTATTTCTAGTTGGAACCAAGGCAACATGTTTTTAATTGACTTCTTTGTTTTCTCCTTCAATCCATTCCTCATATGGCAATGGGATTTTTAAATATGTAAATTGAGTCCTGCTATTCATGTGTCGAAAAAAAATCTCTCAATGATCTTGCATCTCAGGGTGGGGATAAAATGAAAGTCTTGTATTTGGTGTTTGCAAAGGATTGTGTTCATCTGTTAAAACAGATTTGACAAAGATATTTAAACAAACTGTGGATTATTCTCTCCTGTAAGAGCACTTCAGAGGCATTGCTGGGGGGTTTGTCTGGTGGCAGCATAACGTCCAAGGACATCTGGCACTTCACTTCTGTCCTTCCCACCACCCGATGTTGACTTCTATCCCCAGGGTTGCTCTGTCCCTGGCACACAGGCCTGCTGGACCTTGAGCCACCCAGTTATTTTTTGCCTGCGGAGAGAAGACAGAAAACAATGCAAAGGGGCTCAAGGCATACCTTACCTTGCCTTGCAGGAATTTGTCTGGAAGGTTTTGCTGGAAGATGTCCTTCATACCTCCTTGGACAAAGCTAACCCCTTGTCCATATCTACATTCAAAGTGAACAAAAGATAACATTTTACTGGAATACATTTCTCAGTTCCAAGAAAGTGAGGCTTCTGCAGGAAGGGTGAAGAGGGGGGAGTTCCTCAGAAAGACTATACAGTCAACTGAAAGGCAAATGATCTCTCTCACCCGTTACCTCCTCCAGCTCTCTGACACAAGTCTTCCCTTCCTATCACCTGACTGCCCAATGGTCATGCTTATTCTGTGAAAACTGACATTATCTTCTCAGTCTTTTTCATTAGTAATCTACAATACTTACGTGAGCTCAGGGATCTCTCTAGAGAGCCTTTTTCTCTCAACAGGTGTGCTATATACGTATGTGTGTATGTAGTTTCTTGATATCAGTTCATTTTCAAATTATTCACACTATTCATGGATTATGAAGAGAAATATTCATCACACTTAAGACTATCTGAAACAAGGCAATCAAATGAGAATCCCAGCCGAATTTCTAGTAGCTGCAACGGAAGGATAAGAAGCTTTTCCCAGAAGGCAACTGTTCTGTCTCCAAGCGTCTTACCTTCTATTCAACATTACAAATCCCCTCAGGCTAACATTGTTCATTACCTGAGACTCTAGCTTTATGCGAGTTACTTTGGTATGTAATGAAATGCAAACATCGAAGCCCCACAGGTAGGCTAGTGTTTAGTAAGTAATTCAGGATACAGGTGGAGAAAGTTTAACAAATGGGGCTCCAAGTAGAAGACAGATATAAGATGATATTTTTTTTAAATTAACATGGCATGGTAGTTTAAGTTGATTGTCAATTTGACAGGATCTAGAATTGCCTTGAAGACAAATCTCTGGGCATGTCAATGAGGGGTTTTCTAGATCAGATTAATTAAGGAAAGATATATCATAACTGTCAGACTGGATGGAAAAATGAAAGGGGGCCGAGTCCCAGCATTCGCTGCTCTCTGCTCCTTGAGTGCAGATCAAACTGGACCAGCTGCCTCAAGCTCTTGCTCCCATGAATTTCCTATCACAACTCACTGACCCCAGGAGCAGTGATCTAAAATAAGCCTTTCCTCTCTTGAGTTGCTCCTGTCAAGTATTTTGTTGTAGCAACTGAACAGACAACTGACAGATTTGATTTTAAGTTTGATCTAATAGTTTCAGCTAATATTTGGTCTTCTTCTCAGTCATCATGGCTAGCCTGACAATTTGCAACTCAGCTCCCTGTTGTTCAGCTATCCAGGGTTTATGTGTTATGGAAAGATACATTTAGAACAGAGGTCTTGGTACTCAGTTTGATGACAAAATCAAACCAAACCAAACCAAAACAAAACAAAACAAAAAACAAAACAAAACAAAAAAACCAAAACCAAACCAAAACAAACAAACAAACAAACAAAAAACCACTCTTAGCTATATCTCAGAGGGGATAAAATCAAATTTGTTCAGTTACTTAGCGCTAACCATTCATGTGGATCTACGTTCTCTCGAACCCGACATAACACAGGGAAAGCCGGCTCACCTACCCAGGACACTCTCATGCTCTGTTCCCTGAGTCAGGGGGAGTCCACAAGCGGGAAGGAAGGACAGTGTCTTGGTGTTTCTAGGACGCATGTGAACACAACACAGGCACACTCCCTGTGCACCCTCACAGTATGTTGGATCCTCAGGCGCTCTGCCTCAATGTGGCACTGTCTGCTCCGTGCCTGCCTGCCTTTACAGAGGGGGATGGGACGGCGATAGGGGAGCCAATTATGGCAGCTTCTCTCCGCAGTGTGCAGAGTGGCTGAGTTGTCATTCATTACGGCCTAATGTTTAGCTGCAGTACGCAAACCACCAAGGCTGTGAGGAATCACAGCTGAGAAGGGAAAGCCTGACAGAGGCAATAAAGCACCTTCTTCTTCAAGAGGCGCCCCCGCAGGGTCATAGAATTTGCATGCGGTTCCAGTTGTGCTTGCAACTCAGGTTATTAATTATTATCCAAATCACCCCCCTTGTTACCTCCAAGCTCTCATTATGGCTGCAAATACAGGTAGCTCAACTCCCACCTCGCTGCCCTCATATATTACACCACCACTTTGTTATATAACTATGGAGCCCAGGAGCCCATCAGAGGGACTTTAAACAAAATAAACACTCTACAGAGGGGTGTTTTCTCTTTGTTTGGCTGAAGGGATAGTGGTAATGTGGAACCCCGTCATACTATAATCGCACAGCCATATTCATCAAGACCTTTGATCCTGGGGTTACCTTAGACTATTTTGTAGCTTTGCATCCACTCTGCAAAGGACAGGGTCAATCAGGGATGCCTTTGGCCATAGTCACAACCAGAACTAGCTGCAGTCAGGAAGGCAGGAGTATCTCAGAAGCAAGAGGTTAACCTGATCATTGTTGTTTATCGAGGCCCATATAGAGAGCCTTTCACAAGCCTCAGAGCTTTATGGCCGGCAGACTGACCCCATAACTCTGCCTGCTGGAGAAACATGCCTGCCCTGGCTTTGGAACTCTCCCCTTCTGTAAAATCACCAGCAATCTAGCTATAAACGATTTCCTTTGGAAGAGTGGGCTGTCTCCTTGCCCTCAACAACCTTTCTCTCCCTCCCTCCTCCCTTTCCCTCCCTCTCTCCTCCTGTCTAGTATCTAGGAACAGTCTAAACAGTTAGTCTGGCTTACTCTCCAATGCAGATGACTTACCAGGAAACCTAAATAGGTTACACACTGTTTTGAATTTGATATCTTTTTCTTGTACGTCTCTAAGCTTCAATAATATTTATAGCTATTAAAATCTACTCCTGCATGTACATCTATGGCACTAATTTTTTTATAAGCAAACATTACTATGGCAGTTGTATCAGATACATCATTTAATACTGTACTTGTTGTTTCTATCAACATTGCTACTGTTATTTAAATTAGTGTTAATGAGTGTACCTAGTTACTGACAACATTCCTCTGTTAAAGGCTATAGGCATGAGAAACTATGCATCTATATACCTTATCTTTATTAATATTTTATTGTTTCAAGTTAGACTATCTAGATAAGATGTATCTTCTAGATATATACCCACTTCCTCTTCCTCTGTGTGCTATGTTTGTGTCAACATGAATATATTCTATGAGTCTAGGGTGTAGAATTTTTCCAGTATATACACAGTTCTGCAATCACTGCTTAGAAGAGGAAGGCAGAGCGAAGGGGTAGCAAGAACATACTCTACAAATGAAAATGTTGGCTCAGTAAATATTTGTATGGTTTGCTCTAGATTTTATTGAGATGCCAACTCAATCTGGAATTTTCTACCAATTGACTTAATGAAGTCTAGACTGAGTCTCGGTTTTATTAGATCTGTAAAAATAGACTCAGCACTGATAAATGTTTGGAGTTGAGAAACTCATATCTTACCTGCGTGGCATCTTTGTTTCCGGAACGCTCAAAAATAATTCTTTGGCTGCATATATGTTAATACCAGAAAGCACCAAATCTGGGATCTCTATGCTCCATAGCAATGTTATTCTCTTCCATTTTTTCTAAAATGCCCACCTGGATGCTAGAAGCTGGTTTTCAAACCTTGGGCTTTGCCCTTTGCACTAGGGAACATAGAAGCATCAACAGAGCCCCAACCACCGGCCATGGATCTAGCACACTAGCCCAAACAACTTTTTCGAGGCAGGCATCAGTCACTTACTACAAATGAAGTCTATAATATGAGCAATGATCCCCTTAAATAAAGCCAGCAAATGCTCTCTAGAGAAGCAGAACATAATGTTAACTTCAGGCTTCAGAGTCAACCCTGAACACCTGTGTTTTTATCACAGTTCCATGCTTCATCCCCAAGTGTCCTGCCCTACAGTGCTTGCACGGCCAATGCTCAAGAATCTTTGCAAGTTCTTCTTTGGGGATACGCTTTCCAGCTCTTTCCCCAGGTGAAGAAAACATCAGTGCCATCACAATATTGTCACATCTGGTTTTTGACACAGAAGCACATCACTCACCTCAATGGTCAGACATAACTTCTGCTTGTTTCTAGAAATTAAAATCATCACAGAAGTTTAGAAGTTGGCTCCACTGAATATACAGATTAAACACAATTAGAAGTATGAAAAGTGTGCTTTTTACAAATGAAATCAATATTCAGCTCATATGTGTGGCTACCCCTCCTTCCCCAGACCTTGTAACAATTGTCCTTTCAGGGATGCACCAGTCTCTCCTGACATCTTTCTTAGCAAGGGTTTTGGTATGTGCAATAAACTATGTGGAGGAAATGGAGGGACCGTGTGGTGATGGGTTCCTGCAGAATAGAATCTGTTAAGTCCTAAACCTGGGACTAAGAATCAAAATAGGGACCTTGACCATTGGTCACCTCTCTTCTTAATCGTCTTCTGAACTCATTAGGGTATGTGGAGCCATCAGAATATTGATGAACACGATTCCTCACTGTGTAATCGTCTAGGTTTGTTTTACCCATGGCTGTGGCTGAGTACCAGCACTGTTTGGAGAACTGATCAAACCATGGAGTGGAGAAGTAGAGTCACAATGCCATCCCCTGGAGAAAGGATTTGAGAAAGCTCAGAAAAGCTGCTCTTTGTGAAAAGTGGCAATGGCATTTGGTAATTGGACAGGCGATGGTAGGGTTCAGATCCCTGGAAGCTCTCCAGAAAGTCAAGAGCTTCTAAAACAGTGAGAATAGTACTTGAACCATGGTCCTTAGGATGCCATGCACTAAAGTCTGTGTGGCAGGTAGAAGAACGTGGGGATACCTGCACTTTGTAAGGAAACAACAATTCTGCAATGTTCATTTACAGTGTCAAAAAAAATAGCATTTGGTGGTCACATTCCTCCTTTGTATAAGAAAGATAGTGTGTGAGAGAGCTCTCGTTCCAATGATTGACATTTAGCAAGCTTCTACTATGTGGTAACATTTTATTGAAATGTGTGATCTTTGCAGAATCACAGCAAATCAGAGAAGTGTGAGAAGTCTAAATGAACAAATGCTATTTTGATTTCCCCATAAGGAAAGAAAAGAAAAAAAAAACAAGCTTTAAAAATCCCAAGACAACAATCTGAGGCACACACAGCATCTGAGGAAATCTTGACATGGTAGAAATCATGACTAATGAATGGTTCAGGTGGCACTAGGTCCTCAAAGAAAAAGTCATGCTGTATTAGCTCCATTTATTACTTTGAACGTATTCCTAGATAATTATATATATGTATATCTCTGTGTGTGTGTGTGTGTGTGTGTATCCATATTAGAGTAATAAGGTGATGTAGCTATTTCCTTTATGATACAATTTATGATACATTATTAACACAGAGAAATATAAGCTGAGTATGGGATAATCACATTAGAAAGTACATGTGTGACTATATCCTAAAACTAAAGAGCTATCACAATTTAAAAGGGATCATTTACAATTATAAAGGGAAGGTAGTTGAGGCAAGATCTCACTGTATAGTCCATGTTTACCTTGAACTTAATAATTGTCCTGCATCAGCTTCTTGATGCTGGAGTTCTATCACACTTGGCTCGTTTTGTATTTGTTGTTGAATGTGTGTGTAAAGTAAGTTTTAAAAAATTTCTTATCACATTTGTTTAACATACCCTATCTTCAGGAAATTTTTATCCTTATGAAGTGTAGGACAGATTTGCTTCTTTCTTCTCTTTATCTTCTGTTTTCCTTCTGGGAGAGATGCCAAATGTAGTAGGGACGGTCATCGGAAGGGATCCGTTTTCAATCCGTCTTCAGAATTTCACATATAGTAGATTTCCCTGTGTGTATACAGTATCCCTCAGTCCACAAGCAGTGTTCCAGAGAATTAAACTGACTGATGATTGGAATTGCTAAACGTATGATGCACTGACAAGGCTCAACTCAGACATGTGAGAATCCATGACAAGCACACTGCTTGCCAGCCCTGTTGCTGACATGCACATACGCATTTGCTCAGTGTTTGAAGAGCACAGAACTACAGAGAGCACAGAACCAGAAGGATCAACGCTGTCATCCTCTACCTGCCTCCCAGTCCTTGACTTTGTCAAACTTGTTAATCTGTTTGTAAGATCTCCTGGCTATCTAGAATTATGCTTCTGGAAAGCAATTTCGCTATCTCCTGTTGTTGCTCCTTTTGATCTTTGCATAGCCAAATTGGTGCTTCAAAGTGACCTTACTACATGCTTTTGCTCAGAAGGAGTTTGGCAGTGCCTTTCCAGTGATGTTTAGGGTCCTTCCAGTTAAAAAGCTTAGAAAACGTCAGGTTGGGAAGCCAGCTCTTGGAATCAGTAAGAGTCCTACATTGCCCAGTAACCACATAATTTATCATCCAGCATAAAATACATTTGAAAGTAGAAGGGAGAGTTATTCTTAAGTTGGTAGTGTTACAAACATCCCATGGAAGTGTCACAGACAGACCAAGAGGCAAGCATCCTATTTATAGCAATTTAATTACTATAGCGATTAAGAGAGGCTGTGGTCAAAGAGTGGATGGAGCTTAGGGACTCTGGAAGAATAGAGGGAAGGATTGTGGACCCTGAAGGGAATAGGAACTCCATGGGAAGACCAACAGAGTCAAACTAACCTGAACCCTAAGGGTTCTCAGAGTCTGAACCACCAACCAAAAAAAATACATGGGCTAGACCTATGCCTCCCCACACATATGTAGCAGATATGCAGCTTGGTCTTCATGTGGGTCCCAAACCAATGGAACAGGTGCTAACCCAAAAGCTGTCACCTGTCCGTAGGATATGTTCTTCTAGCTGGGCTGCCCTGTGTGACATCGGTGGGAGAGGCTATGCCTAGCCAGAGAGAGATTTGATGTGCCAGGTTAGGGGAATACCTGGGGGATGTACCCTATCAAAGGAGAAGGGGAGGGAGATCAGGAGAAGGATTGTGGAAGGGGATGTCTGGTAGGGTGGCAGTGAGATGGATGTAGAGTGAATAAAAAAGAAAGAAAAGGAAAGAAAGGCTGTGGTTTATAATTGACTTATAGCCTTTTCCCTTGCAGTCCCTTTTCAAAGCAAACCCAAAATGTGTTGCTTCTGTGTGGTCCCACATCTAGTTCCTGAAAGCAGAACAAAAATGAAAACGAAATGAATACACCTACTATTCCCCCTGGACTTTGCAGGGGTTACATCACCCCCTGAAGACAGGGGACTCCTTTGTTCTTCCCTTAGGCCAGGACTTGAGCATAAGTTCCTGTTGGGGTCTCTGCCAGGGCAGAGTCAAAGGCCAGTTTCCGTGTCCGGTAACCTTCAGGACAAAAGTAAGATGCTGGGAGTGGTCCTCCTGGAGCTTTGGTCACCTGACTTAATGCAGACAGACTCCAAGCCCACGTATGTTTCCTAGGGCTATGCTCAGCTGGTACATGCTGGATACTAATGTCTATTCCTCTTGCAAAATGTGCCCGAAGCATGCCCCACTTTGCTTTGAAATCCACTCATACCCAACACCTGTGCTTTCATTCTTGGCCTTGGGAGTTACAGCCCAGGGAACTTTCCACTCTAACTTCCCGTAGTGCTTTTATAGAACACTCTTATGAATTAGATGTCAAATTTTTCACTTACAGATGTCTGTGGTGACCTCAGTCTCTGCATCAAACACCATTCTCTTGGCAGACGCTTCCAATCTCCTTCTGTACTGGTGACAACATTCTGATTTAATTTGGGATGGTAGCGAGCCTGTTTTCAAAAAAAAAAAAACCAACCGAACAAACAAACAAAAAACAAAAAAGACAACAAGAAACGAGTCATGAGCTTCAGACTGGGTTAGGGACTGAGACACATGTGACAAGGTTCTGCTCAGTGAAGTGGAAGTGGCAGTTACTGGGTAAGGTTTCTGGGGAAGCTTTTAAAAAGGACAGAAGGGACTCATCCATCCTTTCACCTGCTGCTCTTTTGTCTTTCTCTGTCTGGAAAGCAGGCAGGGTGCTTGAATGTGCAGCTGCCATCCTCAGTGCAGCGTGATGAAACCCCACAGCAAGGATCGCAGAGCAGGAAGATGGGAGAGTCTCTGTCCAACTTGCCCCTGAACTTGTGACAAGTGGCAATAGAATCCATTAGGTAAGCGGCCCTGAAAGTTGCCTGTGACTCACAACTGGCTTCTAGTTCTGACAGACAGAGCTTTCTGAGAACTTAGACTGTTTGTTTGTTTGTTTATTTGTTTGTACTGGAATAAGGAGGGATTGAAATAACTATGCTAGCCACGTGCACTAGTGTGAAAGGAAGTAAGGGGTTATCCTTCATTGTTTCCCCAACCCCCACAGGACTTGGTTGGGAAAGCGAACACGGATGACTAGAAAGTAAAGCCAAAAGTCTTTGTTCTATTTTGTAACCAAAATCCCAAGTTGTAGTAGTTCCTCCTGTAGTTCTGACCAGTGTGTGAAAGAATGCAGAAGGATGTGTCAGGATCAGCATCTAGTCATCACCCAGTTCATGAGGCAGAGCATGCCTCATTATCTAGGAGCACTGGATGGAGAAGAGACCAGAGCAAGGATTACCCTGCAGTCACCTCCTAGGTCTGGCAACAGTTTTGATGTCCTCAGAGTATGCCTTAGTCACTGCTGTGAGGAGACACCATGACCAAGACTACTTATAAAAGGAAGCATTTAATTGGGGGCTTATAGTTTCATAGGGTTAGTCCATAATCATCATAGCAGGGAGTATGTAGGCATGGCGCTGGAGCAGAAGTGGAGAACTCTCATGACTCTCAAGTTGTAGGCAGAGAGAAACCAACACTGGACCTAACATGGATTTTGGAAACCCCAAAACTCACCCCAGTGAACATACCTACTTCAACAAGACCACACCTCCTAATCTGTCCCCAAAATTTTTACCAGCTGGGGACAAGGAAAATTTTCACCTCTTGGGGCCACTCTTATTCAAAACATCGCAGAGTATATATCATTAACTTCTAGAATTTGTGTGAAGAGTGTTTTCTAAAAACCTCCAAGGTCCAGGCTAAACATATAAATGCATGTAAAATATGATATGACATGCAGTACAATCGATTGTGAAAGAGACTTTCAAGGTAGGCATGAAAAGTAAGCTGACGAAAATAGGTAAGCGAACATTTTCAGTGTGCTCAGACAATTTCCCTACCTTCTCCTCCAAAGATAGTGTGTATGAAGCTGCCTGAGGATAGATGAAAGTCCGTCTTTCTTCTATTGAGGATGGCAGTTATGGTGGTTTTAATGCGAATGTACCCTTACCCTCATAAGGACATATATTTGAGTACTTGAACACAGTGGAGGTATTTGGGAAGGGTTTGGAGGTGTGGCCTTGTTGGAGGAGGTGTGTCACTGGGAGCAGGCTAGGAGGTTTCAAAAGACCAACGCCATTCCCATGAACCTCCTCTCTGCTTCTTGTTAGTTGATCAAGATACATGTTCCACATGCCCGTTGCTGCTGTTTGCTGCTATGCTGTCTTGCTGTAATGGACTCCTTACCCTCGGAAACCATAAGAGCAATTAAATACTTGCCTTGGTCATGGTGTTATACAACAGCAACAGGAAAGTAACGGAGAACAGTTAAAGATCAGACAGCAGCAGACGAACCTGGATCTGTGTGTGTGGAATTGCAGGTGCATTTGTGTGTGTCAGTGTGGATGCATGTGTGTGTGTGTGTGTGTGTGTGTGTATTCTCTGGACCAATCAAACTTAGTAATTCTATTTACTTAAGTATTTATTTATTTTTATGCATCTGTGAATATGGTTTATGTGCACTTGTGTGCAGTTGCGCAAGCCTGAGCATTCAGAGTCCACAGGAAGATGCCAGATGTCCTGCTTTATCATTCTCTGACTTATTCCATCCAATATATGACCACTGAGCCAAGAGCTAGCTAGGTTGGTGGACATCAAAGCTGTGTAATCCTTTGGTCTCGGCACCCTACATAGTGCTGGAATGACAGGATGTGAGACTCCTCCCAATTTTGTATATGGATGCTGGGAATTTAAACTCAAGGCCTCATGATTGGACAGCAAGGGTTCTTACAGAGCCATCTCTCCAGCTCCCTCACCTAGTTCTTATAAAGCAAGTACTTTACCTCTCAAGCTACTCCCTGGCTTAGTGAATGTCTTTTAACTAGTCAAAAGAGCTGTTTATTTCATAATGTCTGGAAAAGTAATTCTGTAATCCTACAATGTAACCAAGAAAGAGTTGAGTAAGGCTGACTATTCATGGGTTGTGACCAAAGTAAAAATTCTTCTGTTTCCATTCTTCCAACTATGTCCATCTCTCCTTCCCCAGCATACGGTCTGGGCATTGATCATGCCTAATAGTGCTTTTGTGATTAGCTCGACAGGTGACGAAGTGCATTCATGTTAGATTTTAATACTGTCACTCATCTTTGACCCCATGGGACACAGTCAATGAATGTTTGATAAATTAATAAAGGAGATTTCAGTTGTTCTTAGTAATGATAACAATGATGTTAATTACAAATCTGTGATGACAATGATCATAGCCATGCAATATTACATCACTATTATAAGACATTACCCATGGATAATCATTACTTCACAAGTGGCCCGATGGAGACGTGTGCAGTCGGTGAGTTATAAAAACTAGGGAAGCCAAACAGTATAAAGTGACAAAGGCTGGCACAGAAGCACTGCTGACCTCACCCAGGGACAGGGGCTTGATTACTCCTTTGGTGTCTCACTCAGGTTAAGCCTAAGGATTTGGACATAGAGAATTCTAATATTTCAAAATAAATGATGTTTCTAAAAAGTTTAGGAAGAAGGAACAAAGGCATGGAGGAAGAATCTCTGATAGTTCAGCAGCTGACTCCATCACCACCATCCCAGGAGTTATTTTCCAGGTTCCCCACTAATGAATCTGCAAAGTTGCTGCAGAGAACATGGCTGCTGGAGGCTTTCTGAAGACACTCCTATAGATCATCACACAGATCCTCCCATGGTCCTCCCATGATCCTCCCATAATCCTCCCAAAGTTCCTTCCACCGATCCTCCCAAAGATCCACAGATCCTTCCCCAGATCTCCCACAGATCCTCCCATAGATTCTTCCGCAGAGCCTCCCACAGATCTCCCCGAGATCCTTCGATAATTCTCTCATGATCATCCCACATCCTCCTCCCATCCTCTCCCCTTAAATGCTAGAAGGTTAAGGCAGGTACAGTGTTGTCTTTTATGTTCTTTGCTTATGTGTAGATGGGATCTGAAGTTGAGAGGCATGGAGGGCGGACAAAGGCACAGTTAGCCTAACACTCTCCCAGAGAACAAAAGAGGATTCCAGAAGAATAGTCCAAGAATAAACTCCACCCCCTCTCGGACATCCCCACCCCCAGACTCCTAGCTCAGGCCTTCTGTAAACTTCACTGGGGGCAGACCCTCTGAGTTCAGGCGGAGGCTGCCTTGCAGGAATATAAACATCACAGCGTTCCCATGAGAATGAAGCTTGTGCTGCCGAGCTATTGTAATTTATTAATCACAATTATTTCAAGATGAGAATGTGGACTTGCTCTATGGCCACACACATGTGTTACACATAAAAGGCTTGAAAATACCAGAAGAGCAATTTTCTGTGGAGAAAACAGAGCCTAGAGACTCCAGCTCTAGTTAGAAAGAGATGGGGCCGCAGGGTCCTAGCACAGCCTTAGGCTGAGGCTCTGTGTGTGTATTTAGATTTTTTTGTTAATTCAGTGGCTAAAACTCTGTCTTGTGTTGGCCAAGGTAGAGGTTCCTGTGGGATTGGCTTACCATAATGAAAAACATCTGCAGTTTTGGAGATGTCCCTGAGTCTCCTCATCACTGTCTTTATTATCTTTGTGGGCAACATACCAGGTGAGATTCTTATTTCCTACAAGGGCCCTGGTACCACACAGAGGGCTTTATGTCTTTGCCTTCTAAAAGGATTTGGTGGAGACGTATGAAGGCCGATTGTCTCTCAAGAAGTAGAATTAAGCATCCTAGTGAGCATCCAGAGGTTAATTTTCTTTAATAGAGGAGCTAAATTGGCCTCAAGGTGGGGATGGCAAAGGATGAATGTGGAATTCATCTACACATAAACATGTATAGTATCCATGTTCAGTGTGTTGATGCTGGCTCCCAGCATGGGTTCCAGAGAGAGAAGCAGATGAGTTTCCAGGGGAGGAAATTCAGAAATTTTCTGCAGAGTACTGGCTAACACAGACCATGCACAGGAGGTTGGCCTCACAAGGGCTTTACCAGAAGAAAAGAAAAAGAATCAAGCCCTGGGTAGAGAGGTGCGGGATGTGAAGAACCCCATGGAATTCTCTTCTGGGGTTGTTCCGACTGCAGAGCAACTTTAGGAAAACTGGAGAGACACTTGGTCTTCATCTGTTTGAAAAGTCAGGGAACAAATGCTCCAGGGATTGGGAGAAAAGAAGCCAGGGCCTGCAGGAACTGCTTGCTGGGATTAAGAAAGGTCAGCAGTATTTGGGCTTCTCTGTTCCTTCCAGGATACTCTGAATGCAGTTGCAAAGCAAAACCTGGGAAATTAGGAAGATATCAAATGAAGGAGGATCAGGATTCCCCAAGTTGTCTCTTTCTAGGTCTCCTAAGACCACCAGGGGATCCCTAATGGGGGAATCAAGACTGTAGCTCTAAGGTACCAGGAATAGGAGACACTAAATAAATTGTCAAGGGAAAATACTCCTTGGCCATGCCCTTCTTCTGCCCTGGCTCTCTCCTCCCAACACTTCAGCAATGTTTATTAAGAGATGACAAGTCTATCAGGCCTCCTGAGGAGCCTTTCACACAGAGAGATCTTCCCATACAACCGGGCAGTGTCATCAATCTTCTGCTTGTTTTGAGCTCCGGAGCAGCTGAGAGTGAGCAAAGACCGGGTCCTGTCCCACCTCCTCCCTGTAAGCATCTCTCTCATTTTCCTCTCCTTCTTCTTCAGTGCTTTGCAGCATGTCAGGAGGTGCTAGAAAAAAAAAAGATGCCGTCTGCTGCAAGTGTGTCAGATAAGGATTTGAGCATTGAAAACCAGGAACAAAAACAGACCTTTCTCCAAACTCCCTGGCTTTACTAGATGGATAGAATAAACCGTTGCCGTGCTGTGGGCACGTTTATGCTACAGTCCGCACAGTAGAAAAAAAATGACACAAAAACCTCATATTATACATGCGAATATCATGCCCATCTGACAGAGAATCAGCTGCTCATCTTAAATATCAATTACGAACATCTACTCTGAGGACAGATCCATGTTGCCTTTCCTAGGTGCATGCATGCCTGTGTGTTTCTCTGCAGCCTGTTTCTTTCTGGAAACAAACTATAGGCTGTAGCTATCGAGTTCTCCTCAAGGAAAAGAACCCTTCCCCATGTAGGAGGCAGGTTTGATACTGCAATTGCAAGTAGAATAGTTGAATATGCGTCTTTCAAGTATTTTCTGTGACAAAGTATTTGTAAGTCAAGCCTGCCGCACACCCACTTTTCATCAGAAGGCCCCCTAATCTGGGCCACACAGCTCCAAGTCCTGAAAGACACTGTCAGATGGGACAATAATACCATTTTTAAATCTCATGAAATTTATTGAGGCTTACAAATCACTTTTTGGCACTGGTTCAATATTTAAACGTTTCCATCGAATACATCATAAGGTTGTTTTTTATTTGGAGATGGAAGAGAGAAAATTATTTCTTCCTGCCATGAATGCTTCCCAAACAGTTCTTTTTGAATCTGGTTCTTTACTATAATGTGTGCTTTTCAAAGATTTTGACACTGGGCTTTGTTCAGAGAAACGAGGAAGGTCATGAAAAACGCGTCTTTCATCCTCCGTGTAGCATCTCTGCGACTGCAGCTGAATCAGATAGGAAGGAAAGATCGGGCTGGTTTAATTCACGCTGGAAGGTCTATGGGAGACTGAGTCGTGTGGAAAGTGCATTCTAATGCGCAGGTCCTGTGATTTGTTTCAGAGAACCATACAGGTCTAGAGGTAGTATTTCAGGAATGTATGTAATCTAAAGTAAGTAATTGTGTATACCAGACTGGCTGGGGCCTGCTTGCCGTCTGTAGACAGGGTTTCTAGAATATTCTGTGAATACATAGGTGTGTGAACAGGTATGTGTGTGTGTGTGTGTGTGTGTGTGTGTGTGTGTGTGTGTGAGAGAGAGAGAGAGAGAGAGAGAGAGAGAAAATATACAAATAAATTCAGTATCAACATGAATAATTTGTGGAGGAGAAATCTGCTTTGTGTAGCTAGACAGTATCTTGTTAGATTCAACATGAAATTGTATTATTTCCCCATTTTGGTGAGTGGCACCAAAACCAGAAGAGTCTTCTTTCAAGGGAAAAAAAATTACTGCCCAAGACCCAACTTAGTTTTTATGAAAGTTTTTTTTTCCCTATAAAATGTTGAACTCCCTGAACTGAATTAACATTTTGAAAAACTTGTTTTCTAGAACACGATTTTATTTTCAGGATAAAAAGCCTCCTTTATCACATTGAAATGTGCTTTTTAAAATGGCTTTTACAAACATCAATTAAATGCCACTCACTGGACACATGTACCTCAGTGGGGTCATGTATTTGTTGTGTCATATGACCACTGTAGCAATCAACTTCAGAACTTGTTTATCCCCTAAGACATCATCCTCCAGACTCATCCTCCTCACAGGGCCCAGGCAAACATGACTCCACTTTCTATTTCTATGGATTTGACTGTCCTTAATGTCCCCATATCTGTGTAATATCAAAATACTCTGTTTTGGGATTGACATATCTACTTTGCAGAATCTTGTCAAGGCTTGGCCATATTACATGTATAGACCTCTTCCTTATTCTTTTGCAAGCATCAGTGTGGGCTTGTGGACTTGTTTTCAATCTTTGCCTGTTGGAAATAATATTTGAATTAAATATTCATGCACTATTTGGGTAAAGATTTCCATTTCTCTTTTCTGTGACATGTAGCTTGAGGTCGAATTCCCGGTCTGATGATTACCTTCAGAGTAACCTTCGATGAGCTTCCAGAGGTTTTTCCGTCATAACTCCAGCACTTTACCCTTCCATGGTACTTACTCTAGAAGGGTTCAAGTTCCCAACCCTCTCACTTGTCACTAGCTTTGGACAGTAGCCATACTCCTTGTGCATCCAGTAGCATATCATTGTGATTAGCATCTCTGTTTCATCTACTATGCATAGTTTTATATGTTTATTTACTGCCCCAGTATTTGCTTTGTTACAGCTATGTAGACATCATGACCATTTTTCAAATTGAGTTTATCATTGAATCTCAACAGTCTTTGTATGCTTTAGACACAAACCCCTTGTCCCATATGACTCAGAAGTGTTTCCCAATGTTATGGGTTCCCCATACTCCTCCTTGTGGCTTTGGACACACTGGGCTTTTGCATTTCAATGCTGTGCAGTTTTTCTCCCCTTTTCACTCTCTTGCTTGCTCCTTGGGGACCAAGGCCCAGTATGATTTTACCCAAATCTTCAAAGCAGTGCCTTAGTATTTGGATTCAAGCTGCACCAGGGATACCAGAGGAGAGCTGTTCTGACATCAATGGCATTGAAGGTTGACAAAAGGTGACCTTTGAAAATCTACCTTACTTCGTTTCAGGCACCCCTTCACATGCTCCAAAGTATCATCAATATTTGGTTGGGGAGGAGGCTTGTGATGAAGGCTGCTGCTGGAACGCCTTGCAGCATATGCAATGCATGCCCCTCTAAGACATGTTTAGGATTTCAGTCAATGCACTCATTACCAAGAAATATTATATAGAGTGTGGCCACCAGGTGGTGACAGCAGCAGCTGTTAACGAATAGTCTCACTCAACTGTAAGGAAAATGATTTATTTATAAGGGACCCAAGATGTCTAACTAGCCCATTACACTTAGGAGAATTACCTTTTAAGACTTTTTTAACAAAGCAAACTTTCTAGCAAGGCCAATGCAAATATTAAGGGCATGGATTCTTAAGGTGCCCTGAACACTTACTAGAGGACTTTATAGAAATTATTTTTTTAAAAAGAGACAGCTCTCAGATTTATATGCTATTCTTTGATGGTTACTCTCTTCAGTGTCATTCTTATTTAATTTTATTTAAAATACATATTTCATTGTAAATTAGATGTATATATGTGAGTATATGTCAGAAGTGGAGTGCCCTTGAAGACAAGGCCTGGACACACGCTGGAAGATTATATATTTTTTTTTAACAAAACATCAATGGTGTCTGAACATTAGAGTGACTGCTTCAATGCATGAAAGGGTTAATTAAACACATTCTCACGCCACTTAGCTTGACTCACACTTTGGAAAGCAGTATTCCCTTCCCCACCCCCACCCCCCAAGAAACAATATGAAGAATGGTGGCACTGAGTGACTCAAATACACTTTCTGTGGAAACTCAAGGGTGTTTGGAAAGCTGCGTTGGAGGGTGTTTGTGGGGACAAACACATGAAGAAATGATTAGCTAAAGTAGACACAGGTAAAAAGATGTTCTGTTAAAGCAAGTAAGTATCTGAAAGGAAACCTGAGAAAGGAGGTTTTGTTAACACGTACGTATTGGTCTGTCTTATATTCTAAAGTTCAGTTGTGTTTGTTTGGACTCTAAAGAGAGAAATGCACCAAAAAAACCTCTGGTGGTGTGTTGTACTTTTTTGTTTTTTGTTGTTATTTTGTTGTTGTTGTTGTTGTTTGTTTTTGTTTTTTGTTTTTTGGGGTTTTTTTTTGTCATTTTTGTGGACTCTGGCTGGTGACAGAGTGATGTCAGTTGAGACAGATATACGTGCTAAGACAAGATATGTGCTGAAGCAAACCTGTGGAGGACACATGATGTTTAGAGAGAGCATGAAATGGACTCAACTAATGGTGATGGAGACTGAGTATGGTTTGTTTATAGAACTACTTGTGGTTCTCCGTCTTTGCTGATCTTTGCTTCCCTGAGAGAGACACAGCCAAGAACTTCTCCAGGTGTTCCTCCTAGTCCGTCCTGTTGACTCGTGCTGAGGCTGAGGCTTGGCTGTCTCTTGTAGGTGGTGCCACCACTGCTGTTTGCTATCCTGGCTCTACTGAACTGGACTGCTGGTGTATCCATAAAGTGTTTGCCAGTGGATCGAGCTGCTGCTACTAACCTGTGAATTAAACTGCTAATTTCCAGACAACATAGAGTTGCTCCAAAGAACCATTTCTAAACAGGTCCACTTCCCCTGAATCCTTTCTTTCCACTACCCCAGGTAGGTGGTAGGCTACAAGGGAGATTAACATCTTTAAAAGCCATCATTAAAAATAAGATTTGAAAAAAATTAAAGCTACATTTCTGAGATACAACTTATTTCAAGGGCTTGTGTTTTCACCACGGTCAAGCAAGAGGTGCATATGTAGAATGGCAAAAGCCACACCCAAATCATGTTCCTCACACAATGTGACAAGTAATCATCACATCTGTGAAAAAAGCCACACGTACAGCCCTTTACATCTTGAGGAAACATCTCTGTATGTAAGTATTTCATCTGTTTTCTCATATAATGAATTTGTACTGGATGACAAACACTTAATGGCAGCCACCAAGTGGCTGGCCTGGTCAGAGTGGCGTATGTCTATAATCCCATGCTTATGTGAAGGGGGCTGCACTTCTGGGTTCTTGGTCACCAGTGCTTCCTCCAGGCCTGGCATGGGTAGGGGGACCATTTATCTTATTGAGCAAGTTGGGGGTGGAGGGCAGGAAGCTGAGGGTCTTGTAGAAGATGTCACTTGCTTTACTTTGAGGTTGGGATCTGGTGGGAGAGAATGAGAAGAAAATTAATAGAAAGCGTTAGTGTGTGGCAAGAGTGTAGGGGTGGCTAATTTTGGTGGAGATTGGGGAATTCCTTGGGTATGTCTGGGAGAGTGTTTCCTGGGGAGATTAATGTATGAGTTTGAGTAGACAGAGCATTGCTATCTCCCTTTGGTTCTCAAGCCTATGGTTTCAGCTGACAATCTCATCCCCAGCTCTCTCAGCTCTGAGGCTTTTGTATTTGTATTGAACACATACCCCGCATTCTAGAGTCTTCGGCCTGTAGGACTATGCTGGACCTTTCAGGTCTCATATTCCATAATTTTTTGAGCCATATTTAGTGATAGGTTCCATCATATGTCTTCTTGTGCATTCCCTCTTGGTTCTGGGTCTCTGGAGAGATCCATTTGATAGGGCCCTAAGCAGCCATGGCAAGGTCTCCTTAGCAACAGCCTCTAAACTATTCTGTGTGGACTTGGGAGTTGGCATTAGAGAAATTACGCCCATGGCCCTGTGTTTTTTTGAACTGCATCATCTCCTCAGAACCTCTTTTCCTACTGTCAACCAGGTCTTCTGATCAACATGACCCCACCTTCCTTATGTAGCTCTTAAATCCCAGGGCTTAGAAGTCCCTCCCACAAAGCCTAACAGTACAAAGTGGGTGCTTGAGATGTGGCAACTCTTTGTTTCTCTGCCATTTGCACTAGCTCAGTGCCTAAGTCTTTAATTCCCCTGCTCTTCATGGGAAACAGATCCTGAGAAATGCACGCACAAGGCCAGTCTTCTGCGGCAGCACCTCTGGCATTTGAGTGAGATCTTCCCCGGAAATAGGATGACTTCAAAAAAGGAAGGGTTCTGATGGAATCTCCAGCCACCTAGGAGGAAGGGCAGGGAGGTGTTTGGGAGTGGGTTGCATTTTGAAACTGTGTCCACATGGTACCCTCAGGGATGGCTTCCTTCCCAGCTTTTGAGTCCTGACCCCCGAAAGATCATATCACAGCCGTTTTTCTGCCTCTCTAATGGCCATGCAGAATGACTTCAATGTGCTGTCCATGTGTGGAAGTGATTATGTTCAAAAGACGTCTGAACACAGGGTGGATTTGGAAAGCCAGAGGGACAGAGAGGATGGAGCCACCAGGGACACTTGTGCAGAGAAGAGCAGAGCCAAAGCCACGGTGAAAGGCACTTCCTGCGCTGCATCCGGGGCCCACCTGGTTCTCAGATCTACCCTCTCTAAACAGTTTCAGGCTCCCCCACTGGCCGTGCTGGAAAGATGAGCATGTCTCTTCCTTTGAATATATTTTTATTGGTGGATCTTATGGTACAAAAGCAGTGGCTTTCAAAGTTACATTCATGTGTGTTTCTTATTTCAGGGTATAAATACCCTGAAGGAGCACGGGACACGTCATGACAGAAGTCCAGACAACGTGGCCAGAGTTGGTTCTTTCTTTCTACTGTATGTGATTCCTGATGATCAAATTCAGGTCTTCCAGCTTTTACCTGCTCAGCTTTCTCCCTAGACTGTTTATTTTTAAAGTTGCAACCTCCTTCTCCTAAATATTTATCATTTTCTAACAGATACATAGCTAGGTTCTCAGGATGTCCGCTACAAAACTTGTCTCTGGGAACTAACCTGGAATCTTCTGGAAGAGCAGGGTATACCATATCCTTGATTACTGTGCCATCTCTCCAGGCCCCCAGTCTTTGGCTGAGCATTTTCCTGACTGTAGGAACAGAGACAACAAAATAAAACAATGGAATGGCAGCCAACGCTTTCCACCCTTTACTGTGAACTGCTTCAAACACATGAGCCACTCATTCAGTGTTTACCTCAGCATGCAGTAGGCACCACCACCAAACTTCCAAAGCTTGAAAATGGGAGAGGGAATCTGAAATTCAGAACGATTAATTCACTTGCCTAGGTCACGTATCTACTAAATGGCCAGCCTGGGCTTCAGGCTTGGACATGGACTGACTGGAACCTGTAGTACATCTTCCACCCTCCATGCTGCTGGGTCAAGGCTGGGGGAAGCCTTGAGTCGCAGCATTGCAGGATAACTCTGGGAGGTTTCTGAGGGAGCTGACACCCAGTTCTTGAAAAATAAGAGGAGATTGCTCAGGCAAGGTGGAAAGGGCAATATTCTGCAAAGTAAGAGATTCCCATAGACAGCTGTGCCAGAGCCTGCAGGTGTGTGAAGAGGAAGATTGCTTGGAAAAACCACAGTGACTCTGGAGCCAGAGGTACAAGGTACTGTGGTGCTGGGGACTTGGGTGAGGTCAGCAAGAGCCAAACGCTTTGGAATCTTTTGTTCCAAGTTAGGAAATGTGAACTCTAGCCTAAGACCTGTGAGGATCTTCTAATGGTTTCCTTGATTGAGACATAGCTAACCATCATCTTGTGTATGTGCTTTCTGATAACTCCGTGAGAAAGGTGACCATTCCAAGGAGGTAGCTAGTCCTTCCCCATGGCTCTGTCTCCACATACTATGTCTACGACCCCCACATACTGCTCTTTGTTTATGATTCACATTTACTCATGCACAATGTATCTCACACTATCTGTGGAGCATCTGTTGTTAGTAAGTGAGCTAGGTACTAGGATGACAAATAGGGAGTGAGGGACAGGGGTGTGATCACCAGGTCAGGGGTTATTGGGAGGAAAGTTACGTACACTATCTGGTTTAAAAGCAGCAGGTAAGATGCTGAGTGTTGCGTGAATTTGAGGGGAAGAGGGTGGGCGGTCCAAGAGGTAGCAAGTACTAATAGCTAAGAGCAGGCTCTGAAGTCACACACTCCTCTGAGTTCAAATCCCAGCTTTGCCCTACGTTTGCTATGTGACACCAGGCCAGTTACTGAGTTGCTCTGAGTCTCGGCATCATCATGTAATAACTGCAAATCATGCCATTAACCACTTCATAAGGTTGTTACGAAGATAAATCGAGTAAACTTTTTTTTTTTCCAAGTTACTAAGTCCAATATGAAAACAGGAGCCCTGAAGTGACGATGTTCCCCAGTAGATGTCACTGCTACATAGCAAGTTAGGTGAGATAGTATCTGCATTCTGGGCGACCACGTAACTATCTCTTCTGGAAATTGGTACATACATGGCTTTCTTCTCAACATACAAAACCCAGGAGAAGGTTAGTGGGCTTGGAGCTGTGCAACAGTGAGGAACACCCGTCACTCCATCAAAGTTTTCACGAGTGTTCTAAACTTTCTCTACATTTCACTATGGTAAGACATATTCTTTTCTCTAGGATTCTAAGAAAGCATGGGTTGAATTCCATTAGCTGTGTCTGAGAGCATGAATCCTTCTTGAAGAGGTATGTGGACAATGACTGGTTGAGCTTCCAAAGGTGCTATTGTAAAGAGGTAGGAGAGGGGAGCAGGCACAGAACCTTGAGAGGTAGCAGCAGGTGACTGTGGAGAGGGGTGACTTTGTGACAGATAGGGTTGAGGCTACTGCTTTCTGTTTTATGAACCAGGAAAGGTCAAAAAGAATTCGTTGAGATTTTGCCCATGTCCTCTAGAGCTCAGCACAGCTGGGGATGAGATTTCTTTCTTGTTCTCAATTCTGACATGCTCGGTCTTCAAGGTAAAGTTGATGAGCTAAAAGCACAGAGGTCACCGCACACTCCTTTTCTTAGACTTGCAGAGAACATTTCCTGTGGGCTTGGTTTTGTGTTGCATGAAAGGATACAGAGATGAATAATTCATGCCTCGTTTCTTCCAGCCGTTTATAGTCCAGGCTTTAGTGGGAGAGACGGGCATGTATGACTGTAGATGCAATGGAACATTTTACACAGTATTTTAAAAATGCCATCAGAGTTTGGAAAAAGAAATTGAGATAACACATGGCCTTTGTTTTGCAGGATGAGTAGGAGTCTATACTGTGGAGAAGAGCAAAACATTCCAGGTAGAAATGCATCTTAATAGAAAGACAAGGAGTGGTTGTTCTGAGTTGAAGGTTTGGATGCTTGGTTAAGAGATGAGATTCTGCCTTGAGTTTCAACAAGGTATACAGTGGCACTGTGAACGACTGGAGCTCTTATCCACAGACTCAGAAAGTGCTTCATTCTTATAATCCCCTTTCTGCATTGTGGAATCAATTAATTCTATAACTTCTACTTTCTAGATTGGCATTGGATGCTAAGTTTGCTTTACACGAGCATGGTCTGGGAGGGTAGAGGAAAGTCCTGCTCTTTTTCCTCGAATACTTACAAAAAATGTAAGTTCCCTCTCAGTTCATATCATATCATAAGACCAACAGGATGTCCTAGGGCTCAACTCAGTTTTGACACTAATTACCTGAAGTTTGCAGTGAACTAACAGGTAGAACGCTCAATTTTGCAAGGGTCCCCCACTTCCCAATCCAACCGCAGGAGCATTTCCAAGGTGCCACACTTCTGTTGCCTTTGCTGCTGATCGGGAGACTGCCCTGTTTCAGGAAGTTGCAGAAATGGCACATAGAACTGTAGGGAGCATGATCTTCATGTCTGCAAGCTCCTTATGAATGATGTCATCAAAATTGTAAATGAATAGAAGCATAAAGCAAGGCTAGAAAAGGCCCGGGGTAGGGCAGCTGTCCTGTCTTTGCTTGGGGTGTGCTACTCTACTGGAAGATTTCATTAACACAGAACCTCAGATGCCTTGCTAGGGCTTTCAGGGGTCTCTATTGCACAGATATCAGTGTGTGTTGGTGATTAGCTCAATAGTTACTCTCTGTGGGGCTGAAAGTTCCTATAATTATAGTGTGTAGTTAATTCCTTTGGTGACCAGGCTCTTTCCTGCAATGTGGAGTTTCTTTTTTTTTTCTTTTTTCTTTTCCAGTCACTGGGCATCCCCTCAACTCACACTTCAGTAGATCTGCTTGAAAGGGACTTCTTATAAAGAGCAAAAGATTCTTCTCTTACCCCATCACTTGGGATTTCTAGACTCAAGAAGTAGAAATGAAAAATCAAATAAATGTGACCAAATATATATGTTTCTTATTATCTAATAACATCTTTATGAATAATTTGGTGCACATAGCACAATTGGCTGTGGCCCTTTTGAGGAATGGACCCTGGTTAGAGAAGACACCATCAACCCCAGTGTGCAGTGGCTAACAATGATGATGTCAATGCCTGCTCATCTTGCTGAGTACTATCTGTCAAAAGCTGTGATGGATGCATTGTGGGGATGAGCTCATCTAATCCACATTGTAATCCTGCAGGGAAGCCAGGATAGCATCAGGGCATACAGGTGGAGCCCCTGCCACCTGCAACCAGGCTGCTGTGTCCTATTGAAAAGTAGCCTGGCCCTTCCCGATGTCTAGTGCTTCCGTTCCTAAGATGGCAATCACCAGGCCTTCGGGTCTGTAAGAATTTCTGGAAAGAGCACCTCTGGAGCTTAGTAGGGCTGCCAATTTCCCTTGGCCCGGAGAGCTATTCCCGTTCTGACCCTGTTCTTGTAGCCAGCTGGTACCATCCATTCTTCATTGTGAATGAATCCGAGAAAGTCAACAGGTACAAGCAATCACCAGAAAGCTATTTGTTGTGATTGAAAAACACTCAAAGAAATGGAGTGCCTCATAGATGATTTAATATTTTAAAGGTGGCGCATGCGAATGAGTCAGCTCAGGGTGTATGAGTGAGTTTACATTCCACATCAAGGTTTTACTTAAAGTTTACATTTTGTTTAAATTAGAAGTAAGATCAATGTAATATGGCTTAAACCTTTCTCAGAAATTTATGGCTTCTTTTAATAAACCCCATAAAAGACACTTTTAAACATATGCAGTGTTCTTAATGTAATGGTTCCATTCTCGAAATATATAGTATTTAGGTTGCATCTAAAATGTTGTAAAAGTATCACAAAGGCTGTAAAAATATTGTTAACGGGAAGAAATCTTTTAGAGGAATAAATATTTTCTTGGAAAGGGAAAAAGCTCTGAACCTTTTAGTCGGGGAATGGCTTGGTTTTTGAAAAATAACAATTTGCCTTCTTTAAATGTTCTTTCTGTGGTTCCACTCCAGCCAGTTATTAGATTAAAGCAGGCTGTTGCTACGCGCCCCAGAAACTCTAAAGATTTGATGTTGCACCCTAAGTTTGAGAGGACAAGTTCCATTTAAAGCTTTAATGAGGTCAAGGGAATAGAGAAGGAGGCTGGCCGAGGCTTTTGTGTTATTTTAGGACTGTATTTTAGAATTACGAGGCTTGAATGAAGCCTTGAAAAGAACACAGGGTTTAGGGTTCAGAGCCACTGCATGAGACGCAGTGTTGCTATTAACTAGGTTTGTGACCTTGGTTAAAAAAAAAAGTCACTCAAGTGCTTCAAGGCTTAGTTTTTTGGTTCTGGAAAATGGGGTTAAAAGTGCCCACCAGCACTGTATGATCTCATCTGTATGCAGAATATAATAAAGGTAATATCTTAGAGGCTGGGAGTAGAATAGTAGTTATCCAAGGCTGAGGAGAGGAAGGGAGGGAGGGATAGGCAAAGTTTGGCCAATCGATGTTCAATTGTGGTAAAAGGAAGCAAGAATCTGTAGAATGTTGTCCCCAGCAGGTGATTGAGGATGAAGATAGTGCGTAAAAATCATGACCAAGATTCCAGGAAATAGGCATGTTTCACCCCATTTCAACATGATACAGTCTATAGCTGTGTCAGAACATACACACTACCCCGCGAATATGCAGTCGTGGGACCCTGTCCACTTTGCAAGGTTATTGTGGAGCATCTGAGGTAATGCTCGGGAAAGTGTTCTGTGAGCCAAAAAGTGCACATGCACTCCACTTAGTTGACAAACATGTGCTGAGCACTTCCTATCTGGAGACGTAAAACGTCAGTGATCCAGGATGAGTTTGCCAAGGTCTTTCTGGTCCAGCTCACTACCTCTCTATCTTCCTTTCGTCTTTGCTGTATTTTGGCTAAGCCACTTCTAAGCTTTCTGTGTAAACATCTCCATTCCAACCTCAATGAGGAGTATTTACATCATCTTCTGGTGATCAGTTACACACTATATTTTCCACAGTGTGTGACTTGAGGCATAGGTAGTGTGATCAATTAATGGAGACTTACCATAGCATAGGTGGAAACCAGGCTGAGCCCAGTCTCTGCATATTGCTGATGAGCAAAAGTATTTGGCAGGGACATGCTGTATCATATCAAACTCAGCTTGGGTTTGTTTCTCGAGGGACAGGAATAGAAGCCTCAACTACATTTGCACATAGCTGTAATGTGAGAAGGTCTCTTGTACCCACTAAGCACTCGATTGTCCCACATAACTTCATAAAGCCTATCCTAGTCTTCATGGACACTATTCCGTCCACATAACTTCATATAGCTTACCCTAGTCTTTGTGAATAGACAGACTTGATGTGAGATAAGCAATAATAAGTTGAGGATAGAAGTAAAATATTAAAGGCTGGTCACAAAGAAAATTGGCTCATATAACTTTTCTTACTTACCAACAAGTATTATCAATGTTTATCGTGTGCACAGGTGTGGGATGATGTCACAGGTGAGGCAGGTACAAGATAGAATGAGGCCTGTTATTGGACAAGAGGGAAGAGTGGGCGGGAGAAAAGTTTGAAGGAAGAGGAGGAGACAGGAACGGAAGAGAAGAAAGGACGGAGAGAGCCGTGGCGGGACAATATGGAGGCTGACGTTAAGATTCCTCGCTGTACCTTTACAGGTTGTTATAAATGTACTTAAGGGATGGCTGTGTACAGGGCTTTGTATGTTTAGGTGGGGAATTATATCTTATCAATTGGATCAGAGGTTATTGTGTTGTGTGTTCTTTCATGTAGTGATTTAAGTGTAAGAAAGTATGCGGTGGCTAGAGACAATGGGCCACCAAGGAATTGGGATGTGTATTTCTGGCATGGAAACCTACCTTGGAAATTGGATAGGCAGAGAGATTGCTGCCAGGCTCAGAGAGAGGCCTACAGAAGTGTGATATGGGATGAAGCAAAGCGGGTGAGAGGCTTTGCTGACTGAGACTTAAGATACCTAGCAGATATCTTGGGGCACTGCAGTGCCGGACTTAGTGGAGGATAAAAGACAGTGTTATATTTTGTATATTTTTACCACAACACTCAGGTAAGATACATTTTAAGAAGATTTACTAATCTAATAGACTATATCACATTCAATGGTGGCAGCCATTAAGCCATCTAGGCTAGTTTCTATGGGGCGGAAACTTTTCTTTTTCTTTCTTGAGACAAGGTCATAGGTAGCCTGGGCTGTCCTTGAACTTTCTCTCTAACCATATCTGACTTTCAACATCAGCTCTTCCAGTATTTGCCTCCCAAGTGCAGAGATCCAAGAGTGTGCTACCCACTTCCCTCTTGCCATCTTTGTAGAAGGCTTTCTGTCACAAATCTCAGAGCAGTTAACAAGTAGCCAAACAGAATCCCTGAAGCATGGTGGGAAAAAATAGCCCAGGACTAACTCAGTTTTAAAGAGATGATGATTGAAGTCCATTCAGATCTCAGGACCCAAGTTCCAGAATATGCAAAGGGTAGGGAAGGATGGAAAACAAGATTCCTGGACTAACAGGTTCTGACAGGGCAACCCTAAACTTGCTGGCTTGTCTCCTGTAGCTGCAGCATCCAGGGCAATCTTAGTCTTTACTGCCTGATCCCAGGGCTCGCGTCCTCACTTCCTTAATCTGAAGCTCCTGTTAAGCTGTTTAGCGACCCACACTGTATTGATTAAATGAAGATAAAAATGGATGCTTCAAGAATCAAAATTTCTCTACATAGTGATCTTACTACAGTGCCAACACATGGTGTTTGCTCAGTAAATTAGCTATCACCATTCGCCTTCACGGGGACATGTCTTATAAGTACTCCGACTACATGCACATATGCCATATCTATACGAACATATATACACATATTCATACATATATGTATTCACACTGTTTAGTTTACAGTTTGTTAACAATGTGCTTTCAGTCATCACAGGTATATATACTAGAATTACCTTTTTCCTTTCTATTTCATGATCACATGGTCGTGATTTTCATATTGAAGATTATTAATAAGACGATGCATTTCCAGATGAGGGAAATCTTTGTTTTATATGGAACCTCAATACATTTTCCTAAAGGGATTTTTTTTTCTCTTTTGTTCCATGACAAGCTATTCTGGAACTTTTTAGTTGCTTTTGTTCTGGCGAAGGAGATGCGACCCAGGATGTGTGCATGCTGGACAAGCCTTTCTCCACTCTGTGCTGTAGCCTTAGCCTTCGTTCCAGCATCTTCTTCCCTTAGCATCCCATTACACTCCTTACTTTTTTACATTTTCAGTTTAAATCCTCCCTAAACCTTACACGCACTTTGGCCTCATTGCCACTGAAGACTACTCTTCCCAGATCACATCAATTTAAAGAAAATAGATGAAGTCTCTCTCTAATAAGTTCTACCCTTCCATAGGACTCTAGACTCTTTAAGCGCCACCTAACACATTCTGGAGTGCTTAGGTTTCCAAATGTGCTCTGTGAGCAGGAAACACTTGTTTCCCACTTGTTTTTTAAAAATACTTCTTGTCTATGTATCAGTGGTTTTCAAAATCATTGGTAGTCCCTGTTTGTGTATCTGACTGTGAGTACTATCAATAATGTTGATACCTACCATAAACTACTCTATCACCAGCACCACTACAAGACTCCATAAAAACACTACATACTTATTGTTTATACTGTGAGGATTAAGGCCCAGTTAGGGCACTGATGCCTTATGTTGTCCTCTGAGCCCAATTCTCAGAGTGTCCCATACCGTTTCTCTAATGAAGATCTTAAGGTGGTTCTATTTAGGTATTTAAGGTAGGGCCCCACAGGTTTCTATTTAAAAAAATTAATCCCTTTAATATTGGTGGCTCCTTTCTATTAGAACTTGGGTGCAAGCCCAGGGACCTGGCTGGAACAGACTCATAGTGATTTATATCAGGGTCTTCTTAGAAATCCCTCTCCTTTCCCTTGGCCTATTTTCCTTGAAGCCAAACTTCTTCAGCTCTACTGCCCATTATGTTGGACTCAGGTTGTTCTTAAAAGCCCCACCTTCCATATAAACCTTTTGTGAGCATCTCCCAGCAATTTTTCATCTGTTTATGCAAGCAGATATGTGTTTAGCTAGCACTTATTGCAAACTCAGCAAGTGTTGGTGTGGGGAGTTAGCTCGCTGAGAAGCAGAGGCAATTCCGATCCTGGGAACAGTAGCTATGAAGCCAAGAGCTGAAACAGAAAGTGCTCTCAAGAGTGAGGTAAGGTCATGAGTACCTAAAATAACTGAGAAGAACACTTTGACGTGAACAGAATAGAATGAATAAAGAGGGGGATTGAGGCTGGAAAGGTAGGCCAAAGCCAGTTCAAGAGGAACCTTATGTATATAGTAAGAAATTCAGAGGGAGAGAGAGAATAACATGAGTAAGGAGAGGGGAAAGTTCTAGAAGGAGCTGAGGGAGGGGCTATACAAAAATTTTTAAAGTCAATAATTTTTTTTTAAAAAGCAATTTGGATAAAGCAATTTGAAAATGTTGGTAAAGCAATGTAATATTTTAAGTAGAAGGATTATATGTGTGCTTTAATAAAAGACCATAGGGGCAGTGCCGAAAGTAAACCAGTATAAGTCATAACAGGAATTCAGGAGGCATGTTGAAATACAAATCTGAGGAGAGATGGCTGCCATTGAAATTAAGGTGTATTTGTGGGCATCAGAGGAAGTGAGCCTCTTGGACTGTGGGGTAAATTGATGGGGACCCCAGAGTCTCAGGCTAGTGATATACAATTCTGATAACTTTAGCCTGAGAAAGAAGATAAAGACGAGGTTTTGCTAGGCTGGGGATTGGGAGTTAGACTTACAGGTAGAACACATGTCAACAATATACAGCTGGTATAAACTTAGAATGTGTGTGTGTGTGTGTGTGTGTGTGTGTGTGTGTGTGTGTGTGTGTGTGTGTGTGTCTAGAATGACCTCAGCTTAGATGTCAATGTATGCTATTGGGGAGAAAAGAGGCCTTGTGGCAGGACATAATCATTATGTTAACTAATACTTATTGGCTGTTATTAGGTTTTAAGTGCTGTGTTAATTCTTTTAGCACATCACCTCCTGTCATGTGGGTTTTCCTATCACCCTCATATCAGGCAAGATTTAAGTCAGCTGCATCATGAGGAATGCAGGTCAGTGCAGTTAAAATACAAGTCAGGCTAATCAGATCAGATAAATGAGGACTCAAAGGCGGCATTTCTGAATTCAGAGGAAAATGTTCTTCTTCCTCAAGTGACACTTTTCTGGGTCAGGCTTATTTTACCTTAAATCCTAATTCTGTCATCCATTTGTTATGTGACCTTGCTTAAAGGATCAGACCTCACCATTTCCTTATTTATTGTGTATAAAGTGGATTTAAATATGCCTCCTTATCTCAGAGTGGATGAAGTGACAAATTGCGTACATATGGGAAATATTTAATATAGCACCCTTAACAATGGATACTTCATAAACCGTAATATAGTTGGACATCTCTAGCACAGTACTTTTCTATGTCTCATTCTCAGAGTTTTGATATTTATTTTCCATAAATGATCTTTTAGAGCTGAGCTTTTAGTACCTCACAACTGGTAGAAAGATTTGTTTTTAAAGCCAGTCAAATTTGTAGCTACTAAGAGAAACACATCTTAATATTTTAAAAGCCTAATTGGATAGCTTTAAACAGAAGATTAGAAAAATTAAGACATAGATTGTTTTTGTATGTGAAATGTAATTCGTACTTGGTTTGTTTTGCTGCATGCGATGAGAGCCACAGACCCTCTGATTGGGCAAATTAGACAGTCAATCCTGATGACACAAATTCCTTTTGCAATCTGTTGCTGTGAAGCTAGAGGGTATGGGATGTGAACACACAGATTCTGTACTACAAGGCGTATGCTCGCCCATCTTTCCAGGGAGTTCCCCAGCATATGAACAGCCAGATTCATCTTGGTCCCTGAGAAGGTGCTGGAAATGAGACAGCTTAATAATTCAACGAGACTGGACGTTCACTTTATTGGTGATTTTATTTCGTTATGAGAGAATTTTACTCAACACAATATTTTTGAGCTTTTCTTCTGTAATTAACCATTCTTCATCTTCTTAAGGAAAATGCTAACCCTTCTTTAGATATGTTCAAATTCCTTAGAATTTTCTTTCATTTCAGCTGTTTTTCATCCACTTTGGAAAATTTACAGATAGCGTAAATATTGTCTCTTTTCCCTCTTTGTGGTTTCTGCTGAGACTCCATTTAGAGACATCTAACAGTTTCCTTCTGTTTTCCTCACAGAGACATGTGTATTTATTGTATGCATACATGTGTGCTTGCGCGCGCACGTGAGCACACACGCACACACACACACACACACACACACACACACACGAATGACTGTTCGTTTCTTCATTGTATTTACTTATGTACCTGTTTAAACAACTATCTTTTAATGAGATTTATATTAATAGGAAAACCATTCCTCACTTATCCACAATGTCACCATTTCCAGTATTCTTTGCTCCACTATGTGCACTGGTATTATTCTTGTCATTTCTTACATTTTTACTTTACATTTTTCTTGTCATGAAGATCTTCTGGTCATGAATTTCCTGTTTGAATCAACCCTCACCCCTTCTTTCTCACCTTAATGTTTCCATTGTTTGTGTTTATGGTGCCATCCTTATGTTCAAACGATATTTTCATGGAGAATAAGTTCTAAGCTGGTGGATTTCTCTGCTCTCAACTCCTTAAGGATGCTCTGTCATTGTCTCCCCACTTGCATTATTACTGCCCACCCCACTCCCGCGCGCGCGCGCGCACACACACACACACACACACACACACACACACACACACACACACAAAGGTCTGTTGCCATTGCTGTCTTTGTTCTGGGTGCTTGCTTTGCCTTTTCCTAAGACTATTGTCATTCTCAGTTCGGAAGTGTCCCACTGTGTCATTTGATATACCAGTTTTCTCATGTTTTTGATAGTTCCTTTTATCTTTGAGAGTAGTGTACATACCGCATGTTCTGCTCAAATCTAGCTCTAGTCCCTCCCCTCCAATTTCCAAACTTCTGACTTTATGCTTTTCTGCAGATTTACAAAAACTTTGACCATTATGTCTTCGATTTTATTTTTCTTCCTTCTGTTTCTCACAAACTGGAATTTGACTTGTTTTCGGTCCCTTCCTTTACGTTGTCTCATGCTGATGTTTCCTCCTTCTTTTCTTCCTCATCCTGGCCATCTTCCTCATCTTCTTCCTCCTTATCTCTCTTTTCGAATAGAATTCACATCTCTAGAAGTTTTGTTTACATGCTTTTATACCTCCCATGTCTCTACTTAACTCTTTAAATACACAGAATAGAGTTATAATAGCTGTCTTAATTTCCCTTTTGCAAATTCAACATCTGTGTCAGTTATAGCTTGGTTTTGGTTGATTGGCTTCTCATTATAGGCAATATCTGCCTGTTGCAATGTGTGCAACTTTATTGGATGTCATGTTGTGTGGTGGTTGTTTTCATATTTCATAGTTATTGAACTTACTGAGGCAAGGCCCTTATGAGTGAATGCTCAGTACCCCATAATTTATGTGATTACTAGTCTGTAGGACAGAATCTGCCCTGTTCCCTGTCCTGCCCATTGTCTGGTGTTACATTAAATAGTTTTTGTTGAATCTTTATGTTGATCCAGGTGGTTGCCTCACAGACTGTACTCTGATCAGTCCATGAAAAACAAGTTGTTTCCTCTGTAATTTTCTTTTTTTGATCTCTGGCAATCTGTTTCATGAACTGGAGCTTCCTTGCTCTTCCCTTAAATATGTCTTCTTATATCAGGGTGTTAAACTCTTCTTGACTTAGAATTCACCAGAGAAACAGAATCACATTTTTCTTAAATATATTTGCTTGTGTAATTATGAAGGTTTTAAGGCTGCAATCTGTTACCAGACAGAGAAAAACCAAAAGCTAAAGTCACAGACTAGTATCAATGGTGATCTGTTGGCTGTATTTGCACTTGATTGATATGATCATTTGTTCTAATTGTCAAGTTGACACAATCTAGAACCATCAGGCAAGGGGCTCAATGAAGTGTTGTCTAGATCAGGTTGGCATGTTTGTATACTGATGATAATTTATCTTTATTAATTTAATTGAGTTTGGAAAACCTGCCCACAGTGGGTGTCAGCATTCCCTAAGAAGAGACTGAAACTTCATAATAGTAGAAAAGCAAGAACATCCCCTTGTATGGATGAATTAATTCATTACTCTCTGCTCTTGATTCTGGGTGAGTAGTTGCTTCACATTCCTTCTGCTGTGGCTTTTGCACTACTATGGCACTGTGAGCTGAATTAAGTTCTCTCCCTGATAAGTTGCTTTGACAGGGTATTTTATCACACCAACAGCAAATGAAACTAAAGACAGTTGGGCAAGATCAGCCTTTTGCTCTCTTGAGGCATTCCACTGACTGGATGGAGATTATCCACAGTGTGAAGGGCAATATACTTTACCCAGAATCTTCCAATAAAAAAGTTAATCCTATCTCAAAACAACATTGCAGAAACACTCAGAATAACATTTAAGCAAATATTGGGTGCCCTGGGTACTACAGCTTGGCTGAGTTGACAGAAAATTAACTATCACACTCCCTTCACATTGCAATCTGATATTTTCTTGAGGTGAACATCCAGGGAACTCCAGGGATGAGTTGATTGGCTTTTCAAAGTTCAAAAAATAATCACATATTTGTTTCTTGATGTTTAGTGTCTCGTATCATAAGTGCCTATGTATGATACACAGACACATCCCTGTCTCTGTCTCTGTCTCTCTCTCTCATCTACTTCATCTGTCTATCTGTCTGTCTGTCATCATTGTCATCATCATCATCTCACTACTTATCTACCGCTTGGTTTTTCTTTTGCTATTTCAGTTAAAAATATAAATCCAATCTCTTTCATCTTATGCTATCTCATTTGGACACAGCAAAGCATCTGGTATCATTTTGGATAGTTTTGTATATATTGTACTGTCTCCAGACTTCTTCATTCTTTTCCTATGTGTACATAATCTATTGTTTATCTCACCCAACTAATTAATTTCAAGCATTGTAGTGGTTGTCTCTAGAATCCCAGCTCTGGATTTTAAAAACATATTCCATGTGTTAAACATAGATTTTCAGTCTTGAAACATAGGAAAAATCATAATAATTGTTTTAATTGCTTACATGCTATTTGCATCTTCTCTGTCAAATCTTGATCACTTTCTGCTGATTGATTTTTCTCTTCACTGTGGGACACATTTATCTATGTGTTCAGTCAGGCACTTTTGGATGGGATGCTAAACATTTAGAGTATCTTTTGTGTGATTCACATTACATGATTTTCCTAAAAGCAATTTTGAGCTTTGATTGTAGAGGTTATATTACTCCAAAGTAGTTAAATATTTTGGGATTTTGCTTTCATTTTTTTTTCATTAAGTGGAATCTAAAAAATCTTGGTCTAATTTTGTTCCATAGCAGAACTAATTTTCATGAAGCTTCTGCCTCATGGCCTATCAATTTTTAGTTTTCTACTCTGCATGGTAGAAACAGACATTATTCTTGGCTCTCTGGGAGGGAAGGGATCAGTTCTTTTAATTTTGTCAGATGATTTCTTTCATAATTGTGCCACTTTCCTCATACATAGTTATAGGTGACTATGAGGGTAAGAACCTCAAGAGAACCCAGTGGGCTGTAGATGTTCTGTACCCCACGAGGCCCTTTCTACTTCTTCAACACTCTGCCCTGAGAATCCCAGTTGACTTAGCATATCCGCATTCCAGCTTGATTTCTCAGTGCGGAGAGAATGTTCTCTCTGGGCTGCATCTTTGGCAACCTGGACACTCTTTCTACACAACAATCTGGGGAAATCATGTGACTTAACTCCTTTGCCCCCTGTCTCTGATGTTTCCTTGGCATTGTTGTCTCATATGTAATGTTTTGAAATGACTTCACAAAGTATACCGCAGTATTTTACTTGTCTCAGAGATAAGATATGTCCAAATTATCTAGAAGAACATTTCTCACATTGCTGTTTTTACCCATGTCTTATTGCTGTGAAGAGATACCATGACTATAGGAACTCTTATAAAGGAAAAAATTGAATCGGAACTGGCTTATGTTTCAGAGATTCAGTCCATTATCATTTTGGTAGGAAGCATGGTAGTGGGTAGACAGACTTAATGCCAGAGAAGGAGCTGAGAGTTCTACATTTGGATCTGCAGGCAGCCAGAAGAAGCTGTAAGCCACTAAGTTTAACTTGAGTTTCTGAGACCTCAAAGCCCATCACTAGTGACACATTTCCTCCTTCTCCAACAAGGCCACACCCCTAACCCCTTGTCTATGGTTACTCTTTATGGATCTATGGGGGGCACTTTTATTCAAACTACCACAAATTAAAGATATTGGTTATGCTGAAAATCATGCTTTAGTGGAACATAACAATATAAGTTGAAGTCAGTTATTAAACAACCATCATGGGGTGTAGGAAGCTCTGTTCATTGGAAGGTGAGAAAGCAGAATCAAAAGCTTGTATATTCTATTCTGTACTTTAAAATGAGGAAGGCTCTGTAAATCCACCCAGTCCATTTGCCAAAGTCCATGGTCAGCTATGTCAAAACTCTGCCCAAGGACTTATATGCCTCATCTGTCTTTTCCAAAGCCTACTAAGAACATACTAACTGTGAAACTCCCATGATGCCATGCAACTCTCACAGACAGATAGCAGTAAAGGTATCCAGCCGATCTATACTCAGTTCCAGGCACTGGAAGAGAAAATTTGTATTAGTGTCTCGGCATTGCTGTATGGAGTTACCAAACATTTGGTCATTATCACAAAGTGAAATGTGCTCTCTCAGTTCTAGAGGTGATGGAGATTAAATCCAGGTACTAGGATGCCCACACTTCTCTATGCCTCCAGGGAAGAGCAGTTCTTTTCCTTTTCCGTCTCCCAATGTCCCTTGGTCTCTGGCAGATACGGCTCATGTGACCTTTCCCCTGGGACCTGGAAGTTAATAAATGCTCAGAGTTTATGGCAGGAGCCTTAAAGCTTCTACATCCCAGCCCTGCATACCCACAAACTTTGCAGCTCTCCCAAGTACTACTCTGCCACACACTTAAGAATCAGTGTTCTAGTTAAAAACATAATTCTGCATCTGGGTGACTCTGCACAATCCTAGGTGCATAACACATTAACTTTGTCAACCCAAGGAAGCTTCGGCACATTATAGTTTTTCTTTCCTCTTCTGCAAAGTATGAACAACAGTGTCCTTCACCTCACATGCCTGTTCCGAGTGTTTAATGACTCAACACTCAGACAGTGCTTAAGAGCTGGCTTAGACATGTAATAATTGATACCTATACGTTACTGAATGTCCCTGGAAAAGATCTCGAAGGTTTCTTTTTAGCAGTCTGAAACAATGTTAGGGCAAGTTCAGTTTGCTTTTTACTTCTGACTTTTCCCTGTTCTTTTTACATTATATCAGGTATCCTTAAAAATTGTCATTTAATATAATATGCATGTCTCTGTATGATTTGCATGTATTTTAAGCTTCATTCAAGGTGTGCGTTTCCTGAAACTTCAGCTTAGCTGAAAGTAGACCTCTCGTAAAGCTGTCTTAACTGGAAGCCAGGGAAGGACAAGGGGTAAAGTACACCGTATCTATATTTCTGATAATTTTCTTGGTAAATCTGCCTGGACTAAGTTTCTAATTAGGCTTCAGCCAAACTCAAAATGAATTATGGAAGTTGTATGACCACTATTCCAGAATGAATGTGGATATGAGAGCTCACCTCCCACAAGCTCCTCTGTTTGCTGACCTGACATTGCACCCCAGGAGTGATGGGGCTCTCCCTCCCGGAACAGCACATACGATCTGTAGGTTCTGGGTTTTGCTTTTTTTGTTTGTTTGTTTGGAAACATTTTTTTTTCTGTGTCGCCTTGCCTGTCCTAGAACTCACACTGTAGATCAATCTAGTCTTGAACTCAGAGATCTCCCTGCCTCTGCCACTTGAGTGTTGGGATTAAAGTCGTGAACCATCATTGCTTACATGGTTCTGTTTATTCACTGACTCCTTCATTCATTCATTCTGAAATAAAGTTCTTATAAGGATTATGCTAAGGATAGTGTTTGGGTCTTGCATATATGCATACATATTTATTTGTATGAGCGTATGGATGTATTTATGTGCTTATTCCTGAGTGGGAAGGTTCATCTGCATGAAGTCACCCTTGGGTGTTATTTCTCAGCTAGAATACATTTTGTTTCCTCTATGCCTCAGTGCTAGGAACATGTGTGTTTAACGTGAGGCCTGGGAATGAAAAACAGGTCCTCATGCTTATGATGACTGCTTTACTGATTGACCCATCTTCCCAGTCCATTTGGAGAGACTTTTGACATGCAGGCTGAAGTACAAAATGCGCGGTGTGAAGGAAAAAGAGCAATGACTACAAATGGGAGGCTTTAGGATTAAGTAGTTGTTGGTAGCAACATTTACAACAGGATGTTAAGCCTTGCAGCACCCAGTGTGGTAGGACGGGAGCTGTGATGCTGTCCTGCTACCTTTGAAATGTCTCCTGATCATGTGAGAGGAGGGAGAGGACAAGTAGGCGTAACCTTAGGAGATAGCTCCAGGTTGGAGTTGGTTTCAGAAATCCTGTGCGTACCCATTCGCGAACAAGTACACATATACACGTAGGAGTGTACGTACATACTCATAGGGACCATCTAGAGAAAACAGATGGGTGAGAAGCAAGAGCCGGGGCTTCGGATCCTTTAATACCATGGCATTTAATAATGCTGGAAAGATCCTTAAGGGCCCTAAAGGTTTAAGATGGAGGAAGTGAGGCCACAGTCAGATTGGGTGAAGGTCATATCTTACAGGTGTAGAGGAGGGAGTGTTAATGGGAGAGGAGGATACACAGCAAGAAGGAAGTTATTTTAGACCTTAAAGAGGAGATCCCCAGGGATCAGAGATAGGGACAAAAGCCTGGTCAAAGTGTTGGAAGGGGGAATAGAATGAATGAGAGGTAGAGGCGGTAAATGTAACCACACACTTTTGTGAGGCACTTTGCCATGAATAGGACAAAGATATGGAATTAAGAGGGGCAAAAAAGGGGTTGGGGATTTAGCCCAGTGGTAGAGCGCTTGCCTAGCAAGCGCAAGGCCCTGGGTTCGGTCCCAGCTCTGGAAAAAAAAAAAAAAGAAAGAAAGAAAAAAAAAGAGTGGCAAAAAAACAGCTCTGGGGTTCAAGGGGAGGTCTTAACTGCCTGGCATTCTTCTGCAAATAGATGGTAGTTTTCCATGATGTCAAGGATTATTCTAACAATTTCTATATACATATTTCCGTAGAGTATGATTAAATTGATGGTACAAAGGAAAAGGGGACTTTCTTTTTCAGGAGTGTAGGGTGTATTTAAATGAGAAAGAGTAGACTTCCGTGGTGTGAAGAGAGATATCGCCTTACATAAAGCAGAAGAAAGTGAAATAAACCTGTAAGGGAACAGTGGGCTGGTAGATTTGTGAGTACAGCATACGAAAGTGTCCTAGGCATGCATGTGGCTTAAGAAAATAGATGTAACCACATCCTAAGATTGGGGTTGGGGCAGAAAGGGTGGCTGGAAAAAAAGCTGTGACTTAGTCCTTTTGGAAAAAGGACAGGTGAATTAAGGTGGGTGCTAACAGAATCATCTCATGTCCCATATACAGACTGAGGATGCTAAGTTAAAAAGGGACCATACCTGTGTGTGTCTGTGTGGGCATGAGCTCATCCAGGTGTTTCCCTTGGGAAGCGTTCAGCAGCTTCATTCCTATAAAAGAGGCAAAGGACGAGAGGTTCATCAGAAAAGAGTGTCTGGCTAGGGAAATGGCTCAGCAGAACTCGTTTTCTTTCTGCTCCTGTGGTAAACACACCTACTGAAACAAATTTAGGAGAGGAAAGGATTTGTGAAACTTCAACTTCCAGGTCACAGCCCATCATTGAAGAAAGTCAAGGCAGTGATTCAGAGTATCGAAGCAGAAACCATGGAAGAATGCTTCTTGCTCTCTCATTCATAGGCTCATGTTTAGATAGCCCAAGACTACTTTCCCAGGGAACAGAGCTACAATGGGCTGGGATCTCTTATGTCAGTTAGCAGACAATTCCCCACAGATATGCTCCCAGGTCATTTTGATTTGGGCAGTGTCTCAGTTGAAACTCCTTTTTGAATGACTTCATTCTGTATCAAATTAGCAATTCCAATAACTAAGAGTAAAGCATTTGCCATGCAAGTGTAAGGTCTTGAGTTCATTCCCCCAGAACCCACATAAGGCTGGACCTGGTTGCACAAGTTCATAACCCCAATGTGCTTAGCATGTGATGGGAGGCAGAAACAGAGTTTCCAGAAGCTCGCAGGCAGTTCACCCGGCAAACAGAATGATAAAGACCAGCAGCTCCTTCTCCAATAAGGTGGTAGCTGAGGGACAGTAACTGATGCTTTGCAGCCTATGTGCTACCCAATAGGGACACGGGGCTTGCCTTTTCTAGCATTACTGAATCCACTATGAGTTGAGTACATTGGTTGAAATCAGGGAGGGGATTAAAAATTCATGATATACCCTTCTTGTCCTGTCCTTGAGGTTCAAAGTTTGAATAGAAAGAAGACTTGATTATCTGGACTGCACCACCTGTGTTCTTCTCCAGTTTGTCCTGACCTTGCGTCTGAAAGAAAGCATTGCTCAAGGATTGACAGTCTCCCAGTTTGAACCAATGAATGACATCAGAACCCCCAGGACTAGCTCGTCAGAGACTCCCAAGAGAAGACAGATGGAGGGATGATTCATCTGGATTCAAAACCAGGAGTTGGAATACACAGCCACTCACTGGCCCTGTATCTACTTGTGGATCACATAGGAGATGAATCTGAATCCTGCTTCCCTCATTTGAAACATAAAGGAGCTAAGCAGAAACTATGAACTCTCAGGTTTCATGTTCAGCAAGGACGTGGTCCTGGGCATCTTGAAGCTCTTCTGTTTTCCTAAATGTGTCTCTTGCACAAACTCCATTTTTAATGAGCACACCATAAAGACATCTGTTACCATAGGAAAGGAACCAGCCTGATGTTATCTGGAAGTTTATTGTTGTTTCATAGCAGGACACCATCTATTCCAAGAAAATTCTTTTCAACTCACTTCGGCCTGGAAGAGTGCTAGATGTTAAAACTACCAATTTTATGCTATATTGGTCCTATTTTAATGAAGAGGCGAGCAGTTGTCACCATAGAGCACAGTCAAGGGTTGTATATGTCAGTGTGTGTGTGTGTGTATGTCCGTGTATGTGCATTTACTTCTGTGTGTGCATGTATCATGTGTGCATATATCATGTATGTTTGAGAATGTGGTTGTGTGCATGCGCCATGTTTATATACATTTATGTGCGTATACCTATGTATGTGCCTATGTGTGTGTGCATGTACTATGTATGTACATGTGCCTGTGTGTGTACATGTACCTATGCATATAAGTATGTATATTCTTCTCTGTATGTGTGTATGTGTGTGGAAATGCCTATGTGTGTTCATGTACCTGTGTATGTATTGAGTGGAATTTGAGCAAGAGTGGAAGGCATAAAAATGTGAAAGAGACGGACTACTCAAGCAATCACTATTTAAAAACAGGAGGGGATTCTAGAAGTTTTATATCCCATCCATTAGCCTTGAGAAAACAAGGCACAAGACAGACATAGGCATCAGACTCACTGACCTCCAGAGGAGCAAAGCCAGCCCTGGTAGACAGGCTTAGACTCCTGCCCCGGTGTTCTGTCTGTACACTGTGATTCTTTGTAAAGTGACTGTCCTCTTCCCACTGCATCTCAATTTATCATGCAGTTGTCTCTCCAGCTGCACTCCACGTCAAGCATTCCAGGTTTGAGTGGTTTTCAGTGGATACAGAAGAGGAGAAGTTCATTTCAGCCAATGAGCGCTGCAGGTGACCGTTTCTAGTACTGTTACTTATGTAATCACCGTGACTTCGGGGAATAGGCCCATTTCCTCAGCTCTGAGTTCATCATCATTTAGAACCAGATCATCCATGCTTACTGGCCATTTTCACTGGTAGCTGTAACATTTGCTGCTACTTTGAAGGGGACCTAGAACTCCACCGAGGATGTCCCCACAGCCTTCAAATCTGTGGGACTGAGAGACATCTGGGCTCTTAGGTCAGCTATTTTTCTGGTTTTCAATGCCCCTTCCTCTCTCTTTCCTCCCTCCCCCTTCCCTCTCCCTCCGTCCATTCTCCTTCTTGTCTTTACCTTTCCCTCATTTACCAGAAGAAAGCTCTATAACACACATTGGAATTAGATTCTAAGGAGCAGCCACCAATAAAGATCCTGAAAATCCGTGATCAGTACTAGTTATGAAGAGAAGCAGATATTTTTCTTTTGAGTATGCAGATGAGATGTTTGAATATTCACTAATATACTTCGACAAATGAACAATCTTTCTAAAACTTAGTGGCCCCAAAGCACTCCACAAGACAATGGCTCCAATTTACCACCAAACACCTATGAATGATGGGGGAATCTTGCTGACTATCTGAACAAAATAGGGAGGGGCCGTGTGATAATCCCACCGTATTGTTAAAGAGGATGAGCTTATAAGAGAGAAGGTGTGCAGTGGGAGACTGGGGATGAGCCAATCCTGACTCCTGGCTTTGCTGACTAGTGTTGTAGGGCAGAAAGGAGGTGGCAGTTCTAATAGAAACCACAGTGCAGGCAAAGGTGCCACACAAGGTCCATGAGGTGGGAAAACACGCACTGCATGCACCCACATGAGATCACGTGCATGCTGGAGCAGGAGAATTAGTTAATGAGATCTTCTCATTTTCTACACAGAGCACTGAGGCAGCGGGTTATGCTTGCTCCAACCTTAGAGTTGTGGGAGAAGCTCTTTCAAGACACCTAGTGTTTTGAAGTCTACAATGGCGAGTCTTCCATAGTGGAGTCCGACTCCAACTTCATCATGCGTGCATGGAAAATAGGGTGTTTGGATCTTTATTTCCCACTTGATGCCTGATCTCCAAGGAGAAGGAGCCAACACTCAGCTCATGACCATGTGCTCTTCCTGAGGGGTGGTGGTGGGCTCTCTTGGCTGTACTCTGTCTACACTGCATGTTCTCCAAAGGACACAAGGGGATACCTCTCCAGGAAGCAGATTGCATACCAGGGTGTTATTTTCTCTGTCCCACTGGCCTTCTGTGGCCAGTATTTTCATAGGAGTATTGTCTGATGCTTGGCTCTGCCCTTTCTGTGGTAGGCCCTGGGAGGAAACTTCCAAAAACGTCCTTGTGGTCCTTTCCAAGAGATCCTGTCATTAGAGCACCCAACACCAGAGTCAGCTTTTGTGTTTTCCAAAATTCTTCAAGTAATAATGATGGGAGCCCAAATTAGAAACCTCAGGTTTTGTAATTAGTTGAAATAAAAATTAGCATTTATTATCTACTTTCTTATAGTACCAGTGAATATCATGTAATGACTATCTCTACATAAACCAAGAGAGCGCTCCATCATCTTTTGATGAAGAATTTCCTAAAACCACAATTACTGAGTAGAAGGTAGGCTGGAATATTCACACTAATTTTGCTGTTCGTGTTTATGGACTGTTCTTTATTTAAAACATTTTATGAAGAATCTCATGCAGCCCAGGCTGGGTCTTGCTTTATAGCCAAGGATGACCTTCAATTTCTTATCTTCCTGCTTCAACTCCCAAGTGCTAGGATAGTGTGGTAAGACCCTGAAGTGGTCTGACCTCAGGAGCGCAACCCACAGAGCACAGATTGACAAAGTGACCGCTGCAATAGCATGAGGTATTTTTATTCCACATACATGGGGTTGCTCATCCATGCAGGGAGAGGCAACAACGAACCCAAAAAGCACACAACTTTTATTCATTACAGAGGGCAGACTTCAGCAACAGGGTTAGCTGGCGCATTCTTATTGGTGGTACACAGGACAAAGGCTCTGGTCAGGTATTGACTGGGCTGCTCAAGGGGCTGTTCTTGGCTCAATTAATCATTTTCCTTGTCCAGCCCTACACCTGGCCTTGGTGAATCACTGGGAAAGGGCTAAGTTGGCACATCCCTTTGTGTGGGGGACTGGGTAGTCAGGCAGGATAAGGATGACACCCTCTGGTTGTTCTCAGGATTCACTACAGGGAGGGGTAGGGGGTTCTTTCCGAGAACAGTTGTTTTGGCTAGTTTCCATTAAGCCTGGTGACCACCAAGATCTTGCTCCTGTATTCACAGAACTTCCTTCTTGTGGCTTTGTTTCGTGCATCTATGAAACTATGAAACTTTATTTCTTCAATAGCAGGCATGTGCTACCACACTCAGTGTATATGGTGCTATCAGGATTGAACCTTGTGATTTGGGTATGTCAGGCAAGTACTACTCTAGACGCTGAGTACAACCCCAGTTGAGTTCACCCTACACTGAGCATGCTCTACACACTGTGTGCATCCTACCCTGCGTATGTCTGGCACTAAGCATACTCTACAAGCTGAGTATATCCCCAACTGAAAAGAACTAATCTTTTGAGGTTTATATATTTCTTCAAAAAATGAAGATGGACATGTGTTTCATGGAGTTTTTTTTAAAATCTTGATTCTTTTTCTTTTTTACTGGATATTTTTTTATTTACATTTCAAATGCTATTCCCTTTTTTGGTCCCCCCCTTCTTCTATGAAAGTGTTCCCTCACCCAACCACCCACCCTTTCCCGCCTCCCTGACCTGACATCCCCCTACACTGGGGGATCCAGCCTTGGTGGGATCAAGGGCTTCTCCTCCCATTGATACCCAACAAGGCCATCCTCTGCTACATATGCAGCTGGAGTCATAGGTCTGTCCATGTGTACTCTTTGGATGGTGGTTTAGTCCCTTGGAGCTCTGGTTGGTTGGTATTGTTGTTCTTATGGAGTTGCAAACCCCTTCAGCTTCTTAAATCCTTTTTCTAACTCCTCCACTGGGGACCCCATTCTCATTTCAATGGTTGGATGAGAGCATTGGCTTCCGTAATTGTCATACTCTGGCAGAGCCTCTCAGGAGACAGCTATATCAGGCTCCTGTCAGCATGCACTTCTTTACATCAGCAATATTGTCTGGGTTTGGTGACTATATGTATATGGGCTGGATCCTCAGGTGGGGCAGGCTCTAAATGGCTGTTCCTTCAGTCGCTGCTCCAAACTTTGTTTCCATATCTCCTCCTATGAATATTTTTGTTCCCCCTCTTAAGAAGGACTGAGCATCCACACTTTGGTCATCCTTCTTCTTGAGCATCAGGTGATCTGTGGATTGTATCTTGTGTGATCTGAGCTTTTGGGCTATTATCCATTTATCAGTGAGTGCATACCATGTGTGTATTTTTGTGATTGAATTACCTCACTCAGGAAGATATTTCTTAGTTCCATCCATTTGCCTATGAATTTCATGCAGTCATTGTTTTTAATAGCTGAGTAGTACTCCATTGTGTAGATGTACCACATTTTCTGTATCCATTCCTCTGTTGAAGGGCATTTGGGTTCTTTCCAGCTTCTGGATATTATAAATAAGGCTGCTATGAACAGAGTGGAACATGTGTCCTTGTTATATGTTGGAGCATCATTTGGGTATATGCCCAGGAGTCATCAGGTAGTACTATGTCCAATATTCTGAGGAACCTCCAGACCGATTTCCAGAATGGTAGTACCAGCTTGCAATCCCACCAACAACAGAGGAGTGTTCCTCTTCTTCCACACCGACTACAACATCTGAGAGAAGAAATATTTGCAACAATGACTGACATCTACAAAATACTCCTGTGGGGTTAGGATGGAAACAGGGTCATTTAGGACATTGTTTAGTCATCTTTGGTAGAGATAAACTACATATAGTGAGTGCTGTGTGGACTCTGTACAATTTTTTATCTACATATTTAGTGAAAAATTACCACTGACTGGCTCTTCAAGTTTGTATACCTGTAACTTCCCTTTACATATCTGAAATTAATATATATACATACATACACACATACTACATATATACACATAAATATTCATACATATACACATAAACATACATATATAGAGACATACATAGACACACAGACATATAGACATACTCATAAAGATGTACACACGCAGACATACATATATACGCATGCATGCATGCATACATACATACATACATACATACATACATACATACATACATACCATATCTTTAGGAGGCCCTTTAGGAGGGGTCTTGCAAAGTTTCACCCATTCATGCTGGCATATTAGGTGGTGTTACCATTATTTGGGTTTTGATTAGGTAATCATGTTATTGAGATTTCATAAATGCAGTTCACCTGTCATTGATAGAAGACAGCCTTACAGCAGTTGTCAAGAAGAAAAGCTATAGTCAACTGATGCCTACCAAGAGAATCAGTTTTTCTTAGGAATGAGCCCTGTAATGGATTGTTGAAAACCAACTGAACGTGTACATATGAGCAACACTAAATGACTCAGCAGGTAGCATTTATATATTTTTAATATGTGTGTAAGAATAATAAGAAAAAAGCAATGAATTTGAGATGGTGTAAAGGAATGTATGAAGAGGTGAAAGGAGAGGAGGGATGGTAGAAATTATGATATATATATATATATATATATAGTTTTTTTAAATTACAAAACATACAGAAGAGTTAAATTCATTTATACCAATATTTGAATTAAAAAGAAAACAGAGGAAAACAGTAACAACAACAAAACAGAATTAGAGAATGGGAGTGTCTTGTGTTTGTTTGTTTTAAGGCGGGCTCTGATTTATCAACAGATTTTAGTCTTATTTTTCTTAAGGTTGTATCAAGATTCCAAGATGTGATTTGTCTTTATTTAAAGCAAAGTAATCTTGTCCCTACTCCACCCTCGTGGCCCTTCACTCCCTCTTCTACTTTCCAAGGAAACTACTTAGGAACTGGTCAAGGTGCATTTAGCAGCCCCTTGGGAAAGGCACTCCTGTTTGACTGTTTGAGTAAGTTTGGAATTTTCATTTTATCCTGAGGTCAATTTGCCCACCCCAGGAATGACACTTCTTTGATGAACTGTCCTGGTACAAGATAGATAGTTGGTGCAGGTTGACAGCAACGAGACATTAAAGATGGGAGATACACTACAGAACAGATCATTTCATCCGCCCAACCCTGACAGAGGACCTCTGGAATGATCCGTCTCCTCAAGCTGTTTCTTTTCCTTCACTGGGAAAGCCCCCTCCACTTGCCATCCTTCCTGTCTGTCATTTTTCTGATGCTTAGCCTAAGAGGATCGTTTCAAGATTTCATCTTGGGTTTCTCGGTACTTGATTGCAGTTCTCTCTCCCACACTAACTTAAGGACATCGAATCTCATGTTTTCCCATTTTCATTATTCTTCCACAACTGTTGATACGTGTCTTATAAACATGGTAGAGATTTTAGAAACATGGACCCTTTAGCTCTTAGCATATCCAAGCTTTGAAATTAACATTAACTCTTTAGGGCAATGCATCCTAGTCTGCAAGTCTTCAAATATTTTCTTTAAAAGAAGTATTTATTTAAAATAGATATGTTTAAGATTAGCATACAAAGTATTAAATTTTATTATGGTATGTCCAAACAAAATTTGATTCTCTTTTTCACCACCATCACCACCACCCTCTGTCACTTCATCTGTATAGTAGCTTTCCACTTTTAGCTATTTGCATCACGTTGCCCTCTCATGCCCTTCCCCAATCTTCCTTTTCTCCTCTTAGGTTCTCCTTTGTAAATAAATACTCCCCACACACAAATGTGCGCGCACACACACACACACACACACACACACACACAACACACACACACACACACATGCAAGCACACGTGCACACACACAGTGGTGTGCATGCTCTCACATAAACATTTAAAATCAGATTGACCTGGAAGAGAGCAAGTTGGGGTCACCACAGTTTATTATGATAATTTATAGACCCATTTCTTTTCTTGCAAATTTCATAGTTTCATTTTTTTTCTTTACAATGGACTAAAATTCTGTTGTGTTTATATACCATACATAGCACCTTTATGCATTGCTGGTGCAAGCATAAACTAACAACCATCATGAAAGTCAGCACTAAAAGCATTGTGAAATTTCTCAATGAAATTAAAAATAGATCTGTTTGACTCACATGACCCAGTTATATGACCCCGGACATGTACCTAAAGGACTCCAAATTCTACCTCAGTGTTACTTGCACACACATTTAACTACGCCTCTACTGGCAATAGCAAGAAAATAGAATCAGGTTAGTTGTCGCTCAACAGAAGAATGGACGAAGACTCGTTTTCTTAAGTGCAAAGTCTAAATCCTATATAGGTTACATATTACAAAGTCCCTGGCTCAGGTTTCTGCTTTCCAAGATTACTGATTCAGGGGCTCTAATCTCTCTATGAAGAAAGGAGGTGGGCGGGGAAAAAGGAGAATCTGGCATGCTTTGGAATGGTCTTTGTCCACCGCACAAGGAACTTTCCTTCCCAGACACTTCAAGCTTTTCTTGGCTGTAATAGTTCAGGTCCACAGTAAATTAATATACAGTCAGAACCACAGAACCACTTTAATAAAGTTTGGGATATATGGATGTCTGGTTTAATGTAGCTGACTCCTTTCCCTCCCACGCTTCTCCCCTTCTCTACCTCCCGGGTGCTGCTTGGCTCCCCAATCCTGTTTCCTCCAGCTTCAATGAATCCACTGCCCTGAGGCTTCTGATTGTCTCTGTTCCTTTCTTTCAGACCGGGCTCTATTGGCCTCTAAGGTTTGAGTCAGCCTGGGAGCTGTCAGTTTGGTTGTCATTGTCTACAGACAAATCCAGGAAGGGTCATGGTCACATTGCACAAGTCTCTTTTACATGTATATGTGTGCTTATGCTCTGTAGTCAGTATAACATTTCGGTTTGTTTTTGTTTGTTTGTTTATTTTTGTCTCCTTTTCTTTCTCCTCTTCTTCCTCCTCCTCCTCCTCTCCCCCAACCTCCTATTTGAAGATTTAGGTAATCTAAAATTGCAGCTCACTTCAGTTGCTGACTTTAGTAACTGCCTTACTGAGTTCTGTGGAATAAGTTGTATTTTCTATGTTATCTTCATATGAGCTCTGAGCTTATTCCTTACTCCGAGTTACTATGGCTTGTTGGGCAATCCACAGGGCTTTTCATCCGAGTTTCCTAAAAGATTTTCAACATGGGACTGCCATGATATTAAATTTTTTATTATGAAGTGCATCATTCACAGTGAAGAGAGTATATATAGCATGTTTAGAATTTAGAGAAATACACTGAAGTGAGGTCATGGACAATCCGACCCTCAGGAAGGAAAACAGTACAAGCAGCTCTCAGCACACCTTGCCCTTAGTGCTCCTGCATGCTTCCGCTACGCAGTCAGCTAGATCTAGATCTCCTGTTCACTTTTTCTCTTTGTGTTTCACACACATTTCTCTCTCTAAACAGACTATTGTCTATATCACTGTTCTTGGTTTCTATAGAAATAAAATAATGCTGCACGTGTTTTTAAAGTCAATTACCTATTTTAAAAAATCACACTGGCTCACTCTCTGTCTCTCTGTCTCTCTGTCTCTGTCTATGTCTCTGTCTCTCTCTGAGTGTGTGTGTGTGTGTGTGTGTGTGTGTGTGTGTGTGTGTGTGTGTGGGCATACGCACATGTGCACTCATGCCATGGTGCCTCTGGGAGTCAGTTTTCTCCTTCCTTTATGTAGGTTCTGGAGAATTCTGGGTACCAAGTGATTTTAACAACTGAGTCTTTGTGCTGGTCCTCCTCTGCATGTATTTCATAATTTAAGTATTTTTAAGATTTATAATGTTAATATGATAAAGGTTTATTTGTAAGTATATGTACAATTGAATATATGGAGCAAAATACAGGTGAATCTAAAAAAAGATTTTTTTGTATAGCATTATTCACACATTTATACTGTCTATGGCTCTCTATTTTATATATGTAATTATTTTATTTATCTACTTATCTTTTTTAAATTTTTGTTATTAAAAGCACTGCTTTTATGAATATCCCTATAATCATCATCTTTGATAGACTTGCTCTGCTGTGAGGTCTACAACTTAGATATTTATTACAAATTATTTTACAAAGCAACTGTAGCAGCTTACCTTCTAACAGCAGAATATGACATAAGAGTCTGTGTCATACCTTGTCTCCCTCTGCTCTGCCTAACAGTTCATGTTCTGTTGGCCCATTGCTTGAGTTGTTGTGTCTCACTGAGGTTTCAGTGGACATCCCTACTCACAGATGAGTGTTCCCTATGTGTGTGTTGACGGCATGTGCTTATTTTTTGAGGAAATGCATATCATGATTTCTTGCCAATACCCCTTTTATCATTTGCCTTTTACTCTTGATCCATGGCTTATTTTTCCCCTGACTAAAAATCTTCTATTAAATTAGTGTGTTTTAAGTATTTCCTTAGTTATTACTGTCCTTTCTTTACTTTCCTTGTGTTATCTTTTGTTGAAAGCAAATTTTGCTTTATTTTTGTGAAGTCTAATTTTATTATAGCTCAATATATCAAATATTTTCCCAGTAGGTATTTATTTTGAGTCAAAAAATCTTATCCTACCTTGAATTCACATAGGTTTGTATTGTCTTCTTAGAGTTTTGAGTTTTACCCTTTGCTCTTAGGCTGTAACTCTGGCTTTCACTGGCATTGGTTCTTGCTAGGAAGTAAGTATCCACCTTTTTTTCCTACATGAGCAAATCATTCTCTCCATGTCTCTTGTGTGTAGAGTCTACTTTTTGGCAGATCAGTAGAGCCACATTGGTCACTAAGACCCTAAGTGAATGGGATCTTTGCTTGACTTTGTCAATGTACACATCTCTGATTCCTAAACTGCACGGTCTGTCAAAATTCTTGACTGCAGCCTCATGTGCATGCTTTTCTTTTTATATATCCATGTATTAACTATTCTTCTTTTTCTGTTATCAAAAGTAGATTTAGCCTAAAAATGAAAACTGCAAACTTTGTGGAAATTGAACTGTGAAGAATTTTTATTCATAAGTGAATAACATGTACTTGTACAGTTATTTAACTTCTTAAAATGTTTTTCAAATCACATTTTACATATAGTATATATAGTATGTATAGTATGGTATGTAAAGGTTTTATTTCTACACATTTTAAGATATTTATCCCTTGAATGTTTTGCCATTATTATCAATAAATATAGTGTTTTAAGATATTTTCTTGCTCCTTGTAACTGTGCATTGAGCTCCGTATTGATCTTTTTACAGGAAACACTACAAAGTTTCCTTACTAATGGTTCCAATTTACCTTGATAGCTTTCAAGATTTTCTATGTAGATAATCAAAAAATCTGAAAATAATGAGTTATAATTTTCTACATTGCAATCTTGTACTATGATATATTTGTAGTAAAGTCAAGGAGCGTGGGTTCCAACGCTTGTGGATTATAGGAGATAAGAGTGGCCTTTTAAATCTTATCCCCACTTTGGAAGAGTGGGTATTCTTCAGGTGGGTTTACAGAATACTCTCCCAAGAAATCTAGAGCTTACTGTAGTCTCAGGTTTTGGTGATACCTTTTACCAAATATAGGAAATCATACGTATTCTAAATTTTCTAAAATTCTATGTTTTTAACATTATGAACATCAGCTGAATTTTATCAGGTGATTTCTGCTGAGATGACACTTTGTGCATACATGTGTATGGTGGGATATTGGTATGCTTACTCTCGCCTGGCTTATAACTCACTATGCAGACTCAGACTGACCTTGAACCCGCTTTTTTACTGTCTCCAGAATCTTCAGATTACAGCCAACCACTATTATGACTGGTTTTATTTTTTTATTAAGTCAATCCCATCAATGGATTTTATAATGCTGAAATAATGTTAAACTTTTTCACTGAATCTTATTGTTAATGAGATACCTTAATTTTATACATTGATGAATTAGGTTGTAAATACATTAAAAAATTAATGAAATACATAAACAGGGTTTGGAGAAATGATTCAGTTGGTACAGTGCCTTCCCTATAATCACAAGGACCTAATGTCACATACCCAGAACCCACATTTAAAAATGGCATAAAAATTAATTAACCAACATTGGGCATGTTTTCCATGCATATGCAACCTTCCTGTTGGAATGGTGGAGAGAGGTGGATCCCTGGAGCACCTTGGATAGTCAGTTGAACCAGTTGGTGGGTATCACGTTCAGTGGTAGACTCTCTCCCAAAAGAAGGTTGAACACAATAATGATAGCCACAAAAAAAAAGATATCCAGCTTTGCACCTATGTACACACAGACACACAGACGCACACAGACACACACAGACACAGACACACACAGACACACACACGTATTTGCACAAACACGTTATATACAGGTATATAATACATAAACAGTTTTGAACTATAGTGTTCATGCCTTCATCCTTTTCTTTTCTCATTTTGAACTTGTAGTCAGATTAGTCCTATAAAAAAGAAAGAATAGGCAGCCCCTCTTTTCATAGTTTGTGGATATGAAATACTGTGTTAATTGATCAATTCCCTAAGTATGTAGTTTTGCTCGTGTGTCAACCTGAAGTCATGCTACCTGATCAGTCGTCTGTGACAGATGCCTCTAGGCACATAGAACTCACGTTGGCTAGTGTTTTTAGAAGACCTAGGGCTGCTCCATGTAAGATCCCATCCTCAGGTCTGAAGGAGGGACTCAAGTTTCTTTTCTGCGCCTAGAATTAACCTTCACTGACTGATGGATTATGGGGAAGTTTTCTGGGGACCAAAGAGGGTAACTATGGAATCACAGGAATCAAAGCAGTTACTCTTTAAACCACTGTCTGTATTTCAGTCTTTTACAATGTGTTTGGTTACTACCAGATTAAAGAAATGTGTATTGAGTGTAGGGAGATCATCGCCAGTGACTTTTGGGGGCAATTTCTGGTTTTCTAATAAAATTGATTCAATTTGTCTCATCAGTGGGTATGAAATTATCACTGAATATATTTAATATCTGTGTAATCTATTTGCTCAATATTCTAATGAGACATCATTTATGTAGGATTTGTTTTATTTGAAGAAAATCTTGTTTCTTATTTTATTTTCCAAAGTATTGGGAATGAAATAATAAAAGACAGGGTCTCCTTCCCATTAAAAAGGCAGAAGATGCCACATAGTGAAGTAGATGACATCTACCTCTTCTTTGTGTCTGTTCTCTCTGCTTCAGGATAGTGCGTGTGGTGTCTTTCAGTTGATGCACATTGTTCAGGATTCCCACACTGTTAGTTTTTCTCTAGATATTGGACTTGGACACCTGTGAATGACTTCAGCAAAGCATCTGGAATTAAAGGTTATGTAGACCCCTGGGGACCTGGATTAATCACCTTCCATGTTACCTATGCCATGAATCACTGGTACCTTCAAACAATGAAACAACCTGAACTGGTGATTTTCCCAGGGTTTGTTAATGTGCAGGTGCTCAGGACGTAGACTGGAAACCACACACTGGCCATTTGGGGGATCTTGTAAAAGCCATTCATCTAGCTTCTGCCATATCTTCTATAAAATGGGAGTGACAGCTGTGCTATTCTCCTAAATGATGAGAAAAGATGAATCAGAGAAATAATTAAGCGTCAATATACTTCATTGGGCATTTAAAAGCACCCCCCAGTTCATAAGTGGAATGTATTTTTATTTTTATGATCACTTTCTTATCAGCATATCTACTTTAAAACATTGTGTCTCAGTAGAAGTATATAGTAGCATTTCAGAAATGAAAACTCTCAATGTGTTTTAAAGCTACCTTTAATTCTGATTATTAATGGTTACGAATCGCTTTTCCTGAGTCGAGATAAAAAACTGAATTTGAATCACATTTAAGTATAAGAAATGACATACATTGATTGAATAAAACCTATCCATTTAAAAAGATTCATTATATTAATGACATTATTAGCTCACATTCCATCACAGACTAAATATATTCACAGAATTGTAATTAACATTCATTTTTTTTCCAGGTGTGACTCTGCATGACTATATGGAGTTGAATCCTAGAAATGTGGGTGAGAAAACTAACAGGAATATTCTAGATAATAAAGTGGCCAATGTTTGCAGTTACATCCAATACATAATGCCAAAATTCAAAGGAGTCAGGACATTTTCAATTCAGATTGACACCATTCAAGACTCACGCACAATTGGCATTTGTTCAATAATGTTGTAGTATGCCAAAGACTGTGAAAGAAAGTTTGATATCTCTAGTCAGCTTGAAGTCATAAAGTATATTGGGAAACATGTTTCAAGCAGATGTTGTTAGTTAGAGCCTTTCTTTAGAAATGAGGGAAGTGTTCTATTAATAGACTGCCCAAGCATCATGTGTGCTTGTCTTTTAATCATTAATTCATAGATAGGTAGGTAGCTATATAAATAGACCAATTGGTAGACGATCAGACAGACAGGTAGAGAGAATAGATAAGTCTCTTTTCTGTGAATGTGTGTGTCTGTGTGTGTGTGTGTGTGTGTGTGTGTGTGTGTGTGTGTGTGTGTGTGTGCATGCTTGGGATATGATGGTAAAATTGAGAACTCTATTGAACAGTGACTGACATAAAACCCTGGGGATAACCTGTTTGCTCCCTGGCTACCATTTCTGGGAACGTTTCACCACATTTCATCCTCTTTATCTGTAGCCATAGCGACCTATGGTTGCTTTTGGGACATGGCTTTGATTTTCCTTCTGTGTGCCATCTCTCAAGAAAAGGATAGGCTCCTACTGTATTCTGTCTTTACATTTTTCTCTCTCTCCCTCTCCATCTCCCCCACCCCCTCATGATTCAGTTCAAATACTGATCTCCTCACTGTCTTCTTTACACTATAGCCAGACCTGATTTCTTCCTCATTTGAAACACTCACATTCACTACTAGATTCTAAGATCCTACAGAGTGAAAAGTATATCTTCCCAGTTGGACTTTTATTTCCTGGAGAAATAACAGAAGACCTTTTTCCATATGAGATACTCACATTCCTGGCTTCAATTTTTCTTCTCATCAAATATGCATGCCTTATATCACATGCCTTGGTAACACCCTCTTGCTAAGGGGAGAAAATTATTCTCTACCCTTTGGCTTCCCCACTTGGTTTGCTGCAGCTAAAGGCCATGTGGTTAGGGCCAAGAGTTGGAAAGTGCTGTTGTAACCAGCCTTCTTGCTCCTGTGTTTCAGACACGAGAGTACGCCATGTGTGAAAGTGAGTTGCTGTAGCGAAGAATTTCCAACCAAAATTTACAGAGTCACTACTATCTACAGAGATACGACCGAGCCACATACAGGTACCTTAGGTTGCAAAGACAGCTATGTGAGCACTAAAAGAAATCATTGTCCCAGTTGTGGAGATTTTTGCAGTCGTTTGGTGCACAACAGTTTTACAACACTAGCCAATGGAAGCTGGCTAAGGTAGCACATGCTGTAAGCCTACATTTGGGAGGCAGGGTCAGCAGGGCAGATTCAAGGCCAGTCTGGGCTATAGTCTGAGAAAAACAATAATAGCAACAACACCAACAAATAATAATAGCCAATGAATATAGTATTTGGTAAATTTCTTGGGATACATTCAAATAAATCATTTCCCATGCTCTAAAATTAAGTACTAACTAATTAATTTATACACCCTTAAAATGAGGGAAGAGACGCTATACATTTATTAATAAAGATTCTATGATACCAGCAGCATGGCCAAGGGGAACTACGATTCCAACAAGGGTAAACCACAGAGACAGTGACCAGGTACACACTATTGAAAGAGAGGAATGGACTGGCACTTCACTGGGTTTAGAAACAGCAAACAGACATTTTCCCCAAAGTAGGACGGTAAGCATGGAAAGGAATTGCTAAGGGGATGATTTAAGCCTCCACCATTACCGGTGTCTAATTGGTTCTCAGCTGCTCAGTTCTTCCTAAAGTACAGGGTACATACAAGGACCCTTTGCTAACTAAACAGTGAGGAACAGTGGTTAGTGCTGATGGTGCTAAGGTCCTTTCCCGCTCTGACACTGTCCAGATTCATTTCATGATAATGAATCTGTACTTTAAAATATCTCTTCTATCACCTTATTCTATTTTAATAACATATTATTTACGTGTGTGTGCGCGTGTTTGTGTTAACATGTGGGGAGTGCGTGTATCGTGGCTTGTGTATGGAGGTCAGAAATAACTTGTGAGAGTTAGTTCTCTCTTTCTACTGTGTAGGTCTGAGTGCTTGAACTCAGGAGGCAGACACAGCAATAAACTCCTTTATCTGCAGAGCTATCTTGCCTGCCTTGTTCTATCTCTTTCTGAGTCATATGAAGACTTAAAAAAAAAAAAGAATACCATAGGAATGAAACAAAATGATTTTAAAGAGCAGAGGAAACAGTATGTCATTTCTTTTCTCTTTTCTCTGAAGCCAGAGTTCGGTTCTTGCTAAGCTCTACACTGGTAAACCTTCATAAACCTAATGTTTATGAAAACTGTGTTCATCATCATACCTTATTTTTGTCCTCCATTCAGGCTCGTCAGGTAAACAAAGGCACATATTAGCTTTCCTTCCCCCTCCAGCATTCAACAAGCAGATGGTGTAGTTGCAACACAGACAGACTAAGTGGTTTTCCTAAGATTACACAAGTAATGATTGGTAAAGCTAAGAACCCAGGCTGGCTGCCCTGTGGCACATCCTACCAGGCCTGATTACCTCCTTATGGATTCGTATACCTCCTTGTTCCAAACGTCTGATACCCATGGAAAAAAGCTCTCTAGCATTGTACTTCCTGTAACCTCCCCACAAGCCATGAGAGGAAGCCCCAGTGCCAAGAGTTAGGATGTACAGCCTTGGCCTGTGTGTAAGATTTCAACGCTAAAAAGCGTTGGCTGCTGAGCTCAGGTGTCACAGGGCTGTGAGGCTGCATCTCCTGGACAGAAATGGAGGCAGAACGAAGTGTGCATCTAAATTACTGTCACTTGTTATTGATTTACTGATGGCTTCTAAAAATGTCGCATTTGAACTGTCAGTGAATTTGCCGACTGTTGGCACGGGTGATGAAAGCAAGTGTGAACCATAATTGATTAGGCCTCATTTGCTTATCCATATTATGCTAATTAGATCTGCAGTCGTTCCCTTTGTACCGTCACCCAGTGACAGAGTAAATCAGGGTGATTGCGATGCAGATAGGATTAGAGGGAAGAATTCAAGATCGAGCAGGCTCCACCTTAAGTGAGAGAAAATGTATTTAAATACACTTCCTTCTAGAAATAGAGTTCCGTATGTTTCTTTTCCTCGGTGTTTTCTCTGGGTGGCTTTGTTGTGACACGTTTTGCTTTCTCGTCCCCCCAAAAGTTGAAGCCTCTGTTGGATTCTATCCCCTGGCTTAGTGAAGTGGGTGGTCAGAGTGCAGGGTTCTTTGATAGGAAGGTAGGAGGAAGTTCCTGAAAGACCAGGGGAGAAAAGAGAATTCCAAACTGACTTTATCTGACTTCCCACCTACCTTTGGAAAAATGAAGATTTTTCTCCTATTTCTAAAGGTCTTATCTGTCCCTGAAAGGCTGACCTGTACCTAAATTGGAGTATGGATTTTCAAAGCAAATGGTCTAGTGCCAAGACTTAGTTTCACCAAAACCACATACATTTCAGGAGGGTTTGACGGCTGATTAGAAGACTCTATTAATCACCAAACATTTGTTAAGCACAAACTAAGTGCCAAGAACTAGAGTATTCCAACTATGGCTATAAATCAGCTGTGTGATGCATTTCCGAAATGTTTGCTAAAATTATAGGTTCTCAAATCTCATCCCCTCCCTTCTGAATCTGTCCTGAGATCTGAGTGACCACATTTTAAACAAATTCTCCAGGCAATTCTGACTTACACTCTGGTATCAAATCTGTTGTATTTATATAATTCTTTGATAGGCAGGGAATATAAGACGGGGATTCTGCCTAAAATTTACCTAAAATCCATCCAAGATAATACTAAAAGTAATAACAAAATCAACAAACAAGATCACTTTAGCACTGTAAAATTTTAGGGACTGAGAATTCTCCGGAAGCATATAATCTAGTATTTGGTTCAGAACCAGCATTTATAAACTCAGTTCTAAGAAGACCCCACTAAATATATTTTGTCAGTAGAAATGGACGGAGAGCTTTAGTCTTGCATGGATTTCTGAGGTGACCTCTGAGGATCCAGAGGACCTTACGGTTTCCCTGGAGGACACCTGGAAAAACAATAAGTATGGAGAACAAATCTTGGCATCCATCAACATTAGAGAAGAGGCGAGAGTTCATTAGCAATCATGGATATGCAAATTAAGATAACAACTTTACACTGGTGAGAATGTAAATGAGTTGGCTAGATTGCAAGGTATAGAGTGCTCTTCAGTATTGCTTGGGGAAATATAATTTGTAGCATTTTTGGAAAATGTTGACAGTATATGTTAAAAGTAAAAAAAAAATTCTTATTCTTTTATCTGATGATTCAGCTTCTGGGGATTTACCCTGCAGAAATAAAATCATTTGAACACACAAGCTTTTTATCATACCGTGTTAGCAGTTGCTTAAAAACAAAACAAAACAAAACAAAACAAAAAACTAAAGACAAATAAATGGTCACAAATAGGAAAATGGAGTTGTATTCTATACAAACCATAGTGTGCATGCAGTTATTAAGAAGATTAAAATAGACTCATCCACAATAGCTTGGATGTACCAGACTGTATTTTAAAATGAGAACAGGTCAGTTTCAATAACATCGAACGTTGTAAAGTATGTAAGTCCTCTGTGGAGGTATATTTCATTGTTATGTTTATAGTTATGTGCTCATGGTGAAACCCAAGAAGTTATTTTGTGTGAGGATGGAACACAGAGAAGGAGAGTAAAGTTAAAAATGATGTTTAAAAATGAGATGTGCAGCATAAAAATATGACACAGCCCATCAATGTATGATTAGGTGTACATCACACATGCGAGTGAACAAAGACCTATGGAGGAGGATGTAAAGAATAATATAAGATTAATTTATATTCAAATGATGAACAATGATGGGATTAAGGGGAGCTTCATTTTATTATAGCTTTATTTTTATATGAATTTTTCAAAGCACTGTGAGGAACAAAGAAGAAAATGGTGACTTCAAACAAGACGATCATTTTGTAAGTACGTAATCTAGAAGCCTGAGGAACATGGTTTATGTGGATGAGAACATTATTTTTGAAAAGATTGACCAGCCTGCATTGTCTGCTGATGGAGTTATACACTGAACTAGACCAAAAATTAGGAGCGTCGAGGAGACACCACACTTTGTCTTTCAGTTTCTACTGCTTTTCATGTAGTAGCAGAGAGACTCTATTGTTAGAAAATTAAGCTAGTGTTGATATGTACATGAGGGGCTGTCACCGTGATTTCTAAGTTGTACTTAAAGAATAGATAAGATTAATTTATATCCATTTGTATTTATTTGTGTGTGTATCCATCGTACACATTTCTCACTGGTTTGAAACTCTGGATGTCACTGAGTGACTGAGCAAGTATTTCCATGGGATTAAAGGAAGTGTTGCACGTGAGATTTTCATGCCGCCATTAAGACACTGAGACATTCAAATATGAAGAGACATGGAGATCTGTGTGGATCAAACTATTTAGACTTATTATTTTATATTTCCATAAAGCTCTAGGTTATAAAGAGTTTTCTCTTTACATATATCACATAGAATGTATATTATGAAATGGAGCCAATCCTTTTAATCTAAGAAAATAGTTTTACAGAATAAACTATTAGAAGTCTTCAAAAGAATGTTGACAATTATGTTCAGAACCATTATGTTTTATCATTGTTGTTTGTGTTTTGTAAATAATTATTATTAACACATATAACTAATGAGATGATTAAAAGACTGGCTAGTTTTATGGTGATTAGTATGTTAATGAGGGCACAGAGCACAGTGGAAAGTCAAACGTGGACCCGTAGCCTATAGTTCATACTCCTGTTCTAAATGATAACTGTGGTTATTGTTAACACTGATTATTCAAATCCTAACAAGCATGACCTCGAATAAATAGTATAGTAGACAAATGACTTATTTGCTGATTCTGATTCACATAGGATTTATATAGTTTCTTTAGCCAGATATCCTGTGATTGGTTAATTTTATGCGTCCACTTGTCTGAGCTCTGGGGTGCTCAGATATTGTCTTAACATTATGTCTATATACATCTATGAGATCTCATCCAGATAAGATTAATTTTTGCATAAGTAGAATCAGTAAGTCAGACTAAACTTCCCAATGTGAGTGGACATCAACCAATCCTGTGAGGTTTTGAAAGGAATGGAAGGTGTTTAAAGGAGTCACCCCTTCCTATGTCTGGTGTTAACCTGAGTCTTCTGTCTCCTGGACTCTGCGGATCCTATGAGCTCCTCTTACTCTCAAATCTTTGTGTGTAGATGATGGTAGCACTAGTTTTTCTATGTGTTACCTATGATTCAGTTTCTTCTTTTGTAAAATGGGCAGAACAATATAACTTATAAAGGTAAGATAGTGTAATACTGTCAGGTATCTTGAATTTAATCTGATACATATTACATCTGAAACAAATACCAAACAACATTATTCATCTAACAACTCACATTCTAAGCATGAGGGTGGCTGATAAGTTTTGTCATGAAAACAGTACAATCTTTCAATTAGCAATATATGAAACTAATCCTATCACCGCCCATGAAATCAATAAGGGATACCAGTTGTCATGTCAAGTATAGCTAAGCATTATTCCTTACAGCAGAAGGGTCCTCAATCTTCCTGTGACTCATTTGTGGCCTGTGAACAAAGACCAGTAGCCCACATAGGTGACTTATGATCAGGCAGCTTCCCTATGTAATAGTGTGTTGGTTGTATTGGAACAAGAAGTATTACTAAGCATATCCCCGAAAGCTGTCATAATAAATACTCATACGTGGGATGTTCAGAATACAGTTCATTCTCTTGAGCTGTGGCATTGTGTGCAGAAATCCTGTCAGCATGGCTCATGCAAACATTGAGTTTTAGATGGTGACCCAATACCATGAGACAACATAGCGATCAAATCTGTGAGGCAGGGTGACATTTCAACCTACTCTGACCAAAACGAACACTAATGTTACTATTTTTTCACTTAATCCTGAAGAAATAAACTTTATTGGATTTGGATGATTCCATTTTTAATTACAAACAAAATTGAAAGTAGAATGATAACATCATTTAAGGTAAGAGAGATGACTCCAGTCAGTAAAGACTTGCATGCTAGAGGATATGAGTTCAATCCCCAGAACCCATATAAAATAGCTGGGTATGGTAGCACACTCTTGTAGTCATAGTAGTGGGAAAGTGGAGCAGGGCATCCCTGGGCCTACCTAATCACTGAGTTCCAGACTAGTGAGAGAGTCTGCCACAAATTAAAACAAACAAGGTGGCTAGTGTCTTAGAAACTTCAAACACCACCAGAGATGGTTCTCTGGGGTCTTGTGCAGGCATGTACACACCTGGACATGCACACGTACATGTATACATGTACAAAGTTATTCCATAATTTTAAAACGTACATTTTACTATAATACTTCTCACTACTCATAATTTTAGAGTTCTGTGGAAAGTCTTTCAATGTACAATGCTGCTAATTATAAATTAGCTACCTCTGCAAATTTTTTTTCCAGTCTCAAAGCCATTTCTTTCTTTTTTTATTTTTATTTATTTATTTATTTTTTTTATTAACTTGAGTATTTCTTATATACATTTCAAGTGTTATTCCCTTTCCCGGTTTCCGGGCAAACATCCCCCTCCCCCTCCCCTTCCTTATGGGTGTCCTCCTCCCAACCCTCCCCCAATTGCCGCCCTCCCCCCATAGTCTAGTTCACTGGGGGTTCAGTCTTAGCAGGACCCAGGGCTTCCCCTTCCACTGGTGCTCTTACTAGGATATTCATTGCTACCTATGAGGTCAGAGTCCAGGGTCAGTCCATGTATAGTATTTAGGTAGTGGCTTAGTCCCTGGAAGCTCTGGTTGCTTGAAATTGTTGTACTTTTGGGGTCTCGAGCCCCTTCAAGCTCTTCCAGTTCTTTCTCTGATTCCTTCAACGGGGGACCTATTTTCAGTTCAGTGGTTTGCTGCTGGCATTCGCCTCTGTATTTGCTGTATTCTGGCTGTGTCTCTCAGGAGCGATCTACATCCGGCTCCTGTCGATCTGCACTTCTTTGCTTCATCCATCTTGTCCAATTGGGTGGCTGTATATGTATGGGCCACATGTGGGGCAGGCTCTGAATGGGTGTTCCTTCAGTCTCTGTTTTAATCTTTCCCTCTCCCTTCCCAGCCAAGGGTATTCTTTTTCCTCATTTAAAGAAGGAGTGAAGCATTCACATTTTGATCATCCGTCTTGAGTTTCGTTTGTTCTAGGCATCTAGGGTAATTCAAGCATTTGGGCTAATAGCCACTTATCAATGAGTGCATACCATGTATGTCTTTCTGTGATTGCGTTAGCTCACTCAGGATGATATTTTCCAGTTCCAACCATTTGCCTACGAATTTCATAAACTCGTTGTTTTTGATAGCTGAGTAATATTCCATTGTGTAGACGTACCACGTTTTCTGTATCCATTCCTCTGTTGAAGGGCATCTGGGTTCTTTCCAGTTTCTGGCTATTATAAATAAGGCTGCGATGAACATAGTGGAGCACGTGTCTCTTTTATATGTTGAGGCATCTTTTGGGTATATGCCCAAGAGAGGTATAGCTGGATCCTCAGGCAGTTCAATGTCCAATTTTCTGAGGAACCTCCAGACTGATTTCCAGAATGGTTGTACCAGTCTGCAATCCCACCAACAATGGAGGAGTGTTCCTCTTTCTCCACATCCTCGCCAGCATCTGCTGTCACCTGAGTTTTTGATCTTAGCCATTCTCACTGGTGTGAGGTGAAATCTCAGGGTTGTTTTGATTTGCATTTCCCTTATGACTAAAGATGTTGAACATTTCTTTAGGTGTTTCTCAGCCATTCGGTATTCCTCAGCTGTGAATTCTTTGTTTAGCTCTGAACCCCATTTTTTAATAGGGTTATTTGTTTCCCTGCGGTCTAACTTCTTCAGTGCTTTGTGTATTTTGGATATAAGGCCTCTATCTGTTGTAGGATTGGTAAAGATCTTTTCCCAATCTGTTGGTTGCCGTTTTGTCCTAACCACAGTGTCCTTTGCCTTACAGAAGCTTTGCAGTTTTATGAGATCCCATTTGTCGATTCTTGATCTTAGAGCATAAGCCATTGGTGTTTTGTTCAGGAAACTTTTTCCAGTGCCCATGTGTTCCAGATGCTTCCCTAGTTTTTCTTCTATTAGTTTGAGTGTGTCTGGTTTGATGTGGAGGTCCTTGATCCACTTGGACTTAAGCTTTGTACAGGGTGATAAGCATGGATCGATCTGCATTCTTCTACATGTTGCCCTCCAGTTGAACCAGCACTACTTGCTGAAAATGCTATCTTTTTTCCATTGGATGGTTTTGGCTCCTTTGTCAAAAATCAAGTGACCGTAGGTGTGTGGGTTCATTTCTGGGTCTTCAATTCTATTCCATTGGTCTATCTGTCTGTCTCTGTACCAATACCATGCAGTTTTTATCACTATTGCTCTGTAATACTGCTTGAGTTCAGGGATAGTGATTCCCCCTGAAGTCCTTTTATTGTTGAGGATAGCTTTAGCTATCCTGGGTTTTGTGTTATTCCAGATGAATTTGCAAATTGTTCTGTCTAACTCTTTGAAGAATTGGATTGGTATTTTGATGGGGATTGCATTGAATCTGTAGATTGCTTTTGGTAAAATGGCCATTTTTACTAAATTAATCCTGCCAATCCATGAGAATGGGCGATCTTTCCATCTTCTGAGGTCTTCTTCAATTTCTTTCCTCAGTGTCTTGAAGTTCTTATTGTACAGATCTTTTACTTGCTTGGTTAAAGTCACACCGAGGTACTTTATATTATTTGGGTCTATTATGAAGGGTGTCGTTTCCCTAATTTCTTTCTCGGCTTGTTTCTCTTTTGTATAGAGGAAGGCAACTGATTTATTTGAGTTAATTTTATACCCAGCCACTTTGCTGAAGTTGTTTATCAGCTTTAGTAGTTCTCTGGTGGAACTTTTGGGATCACTTAAATATACTATCATGTCATCTGCAAATAGTGATATTTTGACCTCTTCTTTTCCGATCTGTATCCCCTTGATCTCCTTTTGTTGTCTGATTGCTCTGGCTAGAACTTCAAGAACTATACTGAATAAGTAGGGGGAGAGTGGGCAGCCTTGTCTAGTCCCTGATTTTAGTGGGATTGCTTCAAGTTTCTCTCCATTTAGTTTAATGTTAGCAACTGGTTTGCTGTATATGGCTTTTACTATGTTTAGGTATGGGCCTTGAATTCCTATTCTTTCCAGGACTTTTATCATGAAGGGGTGTTGAATTTTGTCAAATGCTTTCTCAGCATCTAATGAAATAATCATGTGGTTCTGTTCTTTCAGTTTGTTTATATAATGGATCACGTTGATGGTTTTCCGTATATTAAACCATCCCTGCATGCCTGGGATGAAGCCTACTTGATCATGGTGGATGATTGTTTTGATGTGCTCTTGAATTCGGTTTGCCAGAATTTTATTGAGTATTTTTGCATCGATATTCATAAGGGAAATTGGTCTGAAGTTCTCTTTCTTTGTTGTGTCTTTGTGTGGTTTAGGTATAAGAGTAATTGTGGCTTCGTAGAAGGAATTCGGTAGTGCTCCATCTGTTTCAATTTTGTGGAATAGTTTGGATAATATTGGTATGAGGTCTTCTATGAAGGTTTGATAGAATTCTGCACTACCCGTCTGGACCTGGGCTCTTTTTGGTTGGGAGACCTTTAATGACTGCTTCTATTTCCTTAGGAGTTATGGGGTTGTTTAACTGGTTTATCTGTTCCTGATTTAACTTCGATACCTGGTATCTGTCTAGGAAATTGTCCATTTCCTGAAGATTTTCAAGTTTTGTTGAATATAGGTTTTTATAGTAAGATCTGATGATTTTTTGAATTTCCTCTGAATCTGTAGTTATGTCTCCCTTTTCATTTCTGATTTTGTTAATTTGGACGCACTCTCTGTGTCCTCTCGTTAGTCTGGCTAAGGGTTTATCTATCTTGTTGATTTTCTCAAAGAACCAACTTTTGGTTCTGTTGATTTTCTCTATGGTCCTTTTTGTTTCTACTTGGTTGATTTCAGCTCTGAGTTTGATTATTTCCTGCCTTCTTCTCCTCCTGGGTGTATTTGCTTCTTTTTGTTCTAGAGCTTTTAGGTGTGCTGTCAAGCTGCTGACATTTGCTCTTTCCTGTTTCTTTCTGCTATGAGTTTTCCTCTTAGCACGGCTTTCATTGTGTCCCATAAGTTTGGCTATGTTGTATCTTCATTTTCATTAAATTCTAAAAAGTTTTTAATTTCTTTCTTTATTTCTTCCTTGACCAGGTTATCATTGAGTAGAGCATTGTTCAATTTCCACGTATATGTGGGCATTCTTCCCTTATTGTTATTGAAGAACAGTTTTAGGCCGTGGTGGTCTGATAGCACGCATGGGATTATTTCTATCTTTCTGTACCTGTTGAGGCCCGTTTTTTGACCAATTATATGGTCAATTTTGGAGAAAGTACCATGAGGAGCTGAGAAGAAGGTATATCCTTTTGCTTTAGGATAGAATGTTCTATAAATATCCGTTAAGTCCATTTGGCTCATGACTTCTCTTAGTCTGTCGACATCACTGTTTAATTTCTGTTTCCATGATCTGTCCATTGATGAGAGTGGTGTGTTGAAATCTCCCACTATTATTGTGTGAGGTGCAATGTGTGCTTTGAGCTTTAGTAAGGTTTCTTTTACATATGTAGGTGCCCTTGTATTTGGGGCATAGATATTTAGGATTGAGAGTTCATCTTGGTGGATTTTTCCTTTGATGAATATGAAGTGTCCTTCCTTATCTTTTTTGATGACTTTTAGTTGGAAATTGATTCTATTTGATATTAGAATGGCTACTCCAGCTTGCTTCTTCTGACCATTTGCTTGGAAAGTTGTTTTCCAGCCTTTGACTCTGAGGTAGTGTCTGTCTTTGTCTCTGAGGTGTGTTTCCTGTAGGCAGCAGAATGCAGGGTCCTCGTTGTATATCCAGTTTGTTAATCTATGTCTTTTTATTGGGGAGTTGAGGCCATTGATATTGAGAGATATTAAGGAATAGTGATTATTGCTTCCCGTTATATTCATATTTGGATGTGAGGTTATGTTTGTGTGCTTTCATTCTCTTTGTTTTGTTGCCAAGACGATTAGTTTCTTGCTTCTTCTAGGGTATAGCTTGCCTCCTTATGTTGGGCTTTACCATTTATTATCCTTTGTAGTGCTGGATTTGTGGAAAGATATTGTGTAAATTTGGTTTTGTCATGGAATATCTTGGTTTCTCCATCAATGTTAATTGAGAGTTTTGCTGGATACAGTAACCTGGGCTGACATTTGTGTTCTCTTAGGGTCTGTATGACATCAGTCCAGGATTTTCTGGCCTTCATAGTTTCTGGCGAGAAGTCTGGTGTGATTCTGATAGGTCTGCCTTTATATGTTACTTGACCTTTTTCCCTTACTGCTTTTAATATTCTTTCCTTATTTTGTGCGTTTGGTGTTTTGACAATTATGTGACGGGAGGTGTTTCTTTTCTGGTCCAATCTATTTGGAGTTCTGTAGGCTTCTTGTATGTCTATGGGTATCTCTTTTTTTAGGTTAGGGAAGTTTTCTTCTATGATTTTGTTGAAGATATTTACTGGTCCTTTGAGCTGGGAGTCTTCACTCTCTTCTATACCTATTATCCTTAGGTTTGATCTTCTCATTGAGTCCTGGATTTCCTGTATGTTTTGGACCAGTAGCTTTTTCTGCTTTACATTATCTTTGACAGTTGAGTCAATGATTTCTATGGAATCTTCTGCTCCTGAGATTCTCTCTTCCATCTCTTGTATTCTGTTGGTGAAGCTTGTATCTACAGCTCCTTGTCTCTTCTTTTGGTTTTCTATATCCAGGGTTGTTTCCATGTGTTCTTTCTTGATTGCTTCTATTTCCATTTTTAATTCCTTCAACTGTTTGATTGTGTTTTCCTGGAATTCTTTCAGGGATTTTTGTGTCTCCTCTCTATGGGCTTCTACTTGTTTATTTATGTTTTCCTGGAATTCTTTCAGGGATTTTTGTGTCTCCTCTCTATGTGCTTCTACTTGTTTATTTATGTTTTCCTGGAATTCTTTCAGGGATTTTTGCGATTCTTTCAGGCATTTTTGTGATTCCTCTCTGTAGGCTTCTACTTGTTCTCTAAGGGAGTTCTTCACGTCTTTCTTGAAGTCCTCCAGCATCATGATCAAAAATGATTTTGAAACTAGATCTTGCTTTTCTGGTGTGTTTGGATATTCCATGTTTGTTTTGATGGGAGAATTGGGCTCCGATGGTGCCATGTAGTCTTGGTGTCTGTTGCTTGGGTTCCTGCGCTTGCCTCTCGCCATCAGATTATCTCTAGTGTTACTTTGTTCTGCTATTTCTGACAGTGGCTAGACTGTCCTATAAGCCTGTGTGTCAGGAGTGCTGTAGACCTGTTTTCCTCTCTTTCAGTCAGTTATGGGGACAGAGTGTTCTGCTTTCTGGCGTGTGATTTTTCCTCTCTACAGGTCTTCAGCTGTTCCTGTGGGCCTGTGTCTTGAGTTCACTAGGCAGCTTTCTTGCAGCAGAAAAGTTGGTCTTACCTGTGGTCCCAAGGCTCAAGTTCGCTCGTGGGGTGCTACCCACGGGCTCTCTGCAGCGGCAGCAACCAGGAAGACCTGTGCCGCCGTTTCCGGGAGCTTCAGTGCACCAGGGTTCCAGATGGTCTTTGGCTTTTTCCTCTGGCGTCCGAGATGTGTGTGCAGAGAGCAGTCTCTTCTGGTTTCCCAGGCTTGTCTGCCTCTCTGAAGGTTCAACTCTCCCTCCCACGGGATTTGGGTGCAGAGAACTGTTTATCCAGTCTGTTTCCTTCTGGTTCTGGTGGTGTCTCAGGCACAGGGGTCCTCCCGCTCCTGGGCCCTCCCCCACGGGAGCCCAGAGGCCTTATACAGTTTCCTCTTGGGCCAGGGATGTGGGCAGGGGTGAGCAGTGTTGGTGGTCTCTTCCGCTCTGCAGCCTCAGGAGTGCCCACCTGACCAGGCGGTTGGGTCTCTCTCTCACCGCAAATATGATTTTAATGTTACTCATTCTACATCTCCTTCTGGTCCAGCCAAGAATCATACAACCTGGCAATTGATCCTCATGGTTCTTTGAAGCTGCCCAGTGTGGTCTAGTTCCCCAAGATTCCGACACCTCGATGTCCTCTCAGATCTCCAGGCCGTTGACTCATACCTGGTTCTCAGTCTCTGTTCTCCAGTCTTTTGTATTTTGGTAACTTTGGGGGTATATTGGTAACTTTCTGTCTTGAAGATCTTAGCTTGTCTTGATGATGAGGCTGGCTTTCCTTTCTAGAACATCTATCAGGGGCTGGTTAGGCAACCATCTTGTTATATGAATCTGCCTCCTAAGAAGTCGTCTATTTCTTTTCCTCTTGGGTGAGTTTCATGCTACTTGAAAGCAGTTACACCTGTGGAACTTTTCATGTTTATCCAAGAGATTTCTTGAGTGTTGTTGGGTGTCATGAGGTGTTTGCAATGCATCTGAGAAACAACAGGACAAAGTTATATAAATGAACAACAGCTGACATGAACAAGCAGGACTGGGTGTCAGCATTTTGCTTCTCCTTTAAATGACCGAGAATATGCTCAGGAGAAAGAAATGACTTTTGGAGATGTTGGGGAAAAAATGACATTTTCAATTCATTCTGTGACACCCACAATATAAACATGGTAGGATGGATCTAGAGCCTCTGGAAAGGCAGAAACACAGTCCTTAAGCAGAGAGAAATTTCAAAACAGAAAGCGTGTATGAGTGCAAACACCACACGCACAGGCACACACACACACACACACACACACACACACACACAGGAGACACAGAGAGAGAGAGAGAGGGAGAGAGAGAGAGAGAGAGAGAGAGAGAGAGAGAGAGAAACCTTGGCATACCTATTGATCTGGGGTTTTGGCACAGGGATTAGTTCATTGCCCACTGTCAACTCCTCTGAGCCTCCATAATCCTTTTGTAATGACCCCAGGCAAGCTTCTGTCCTCAGAACAGGGTGGAATCAATGGGGACAATCCTATCCCATTATGGAAATGAGTGGTTCCACTTAATGTATGGGGTGTCCTCACAATTTACTGATCTGAACTAGAGCAACATCAAGCGCTATTTTTCAATCCCCTTTATTAAATGTGCTACGTCTGACTCAGCAAACTACAGGGCCTTGCTGCCCTATAGACCTGACTGATGACGATAACTTCATTTATTAAGTTGATAGGCACAGTATTGCTGCATCGCCACCCCAGCCCCTGTTAGGTTTCAGTCTTTCCAGTCACTATTGAAATACACTTGACACTTGAGCAACTTGAACAGTGCGACTACTAAAGACATTCTGGGAGCAGAGCTGAAAGACTACTGAAAAGGGAAGCATTAGAAATTTTATCGATTTTCTTTTTACTCTTGTAGTCTTCTTGTTGTCATCTTTATAGGAGACAGAGCAAATGGTGTGGTCTAGGGGAAGGAGAATGTTCCACAGAACAGAACAGCACAAGGTTTGAAGTCAAATGGTCTGTGTTCCCATCCCCACTAACAGAAGTCATTATCAAAATTATCTACATAATTGGTTGAACTGCTTTAATCCTTTAGTGCCACAATAACCAAGCTTTGTGTGTTGAAACAACGAAACTCTTTCAGGAATTGTAGAAATGTTTTTATACCCTCACTTTAAAGTTTATGAACTGTTAAGATGGCTAAGTGGATAAATGTGCCTGTTAAAAGCTCAAAGACCTGAGTTCAACCCCTAGAATCCACACAGTAGAAGGAGAGAACCAATAATTCCTGCAAGTTGTCCACGATCTCCACAACCGCAGCATGGCGTGTGCACACACACACACACACGCACACCTAGAGAGAGAGAGAGAGAGAGAGAGAGAGAGAGAGAGAGAGAGAGGTGCATAATAGACACACTCTCTCATATACATATTCTTACTCTTGCCCCTCCTAGAATCAATCAGCCAGATGTGAGCTTGAGGGCCTTGATCGAGAAAGAGAACCCGAATTCCCTGTGGAATCCCTGTGGAAAATCCCTAATGGATTTTCTTACTCCATTAGTTTGCTTCTTTGTGCTAAATGTCATGTGTTTGGGGACCAGGGTGGGGAAGGAAAACATACACATTGACTTACTACTGATTGTCACTGTTTCTCTGGCTGTGACCTATGGAGATCCTGCATAGCTGGATTCCTAATGGTGCAAGGCCAGCACATGAGTGAGCTCCTGGGTGGGCCTTTCTTCAACAAGGACCTCTAAGATGAATGAACTGGCTTTGCCTTGATATAGCCTAACACCACAATCCATTCTCAGAACAACGTATTTCAAGGCTTCTGGGATTCCCCTCAACTACTGATCACCCTGCCTTAGTAGAATGCTTGACTTTCTCCAAGGTCCATTTGTCTCAGAGAAGGCCAAAGATAACAGGACAGGTTCAGAGGCCAAGGTCAGGCTCAGAAACCCTAAGGATGAATGCATGCTTACTATGTTGCCTCTCTTTAGCTCCTCTTCTCTCTGTTCAAGTGTCTGCTGTTCACACATGAGGCATCCATCAATGCAACATTGAGATGCTGAATCCTTTTTCTGGAAATAGTTAGCACTGGAAACTCTTTACTTGCTTTTTACTTTACCCCTCCCTGCCCTTCCTTGGGGAAAGCAGAAACTGCCATGTCATATGTTGGTTATTTTGACAGCAAGTTGATTACTGACTTCTTTTCTAAAAGATTATTTCTCATCTGTGTGGAGTAGCACCCATCTTTAATCTGCGCCTGGAAAGTATAGGCAGGAGAATTTCTGAGAGTGAGGCCAGCATGGTCTACACAGTGATTTCCAGACCAACTAGGACTTTGTCTTTTTTTTAAAAGTATTTTTGTTCTTTTTTAAAAATTTAGCTTAGAGAGTAATAGGTTTTCATATAAATTTGATGTGGTTGAATCTCTACTTACACTCCAAACCCTGTGGTCTCCCATCTTCCCTGTGGTGTCCTTGAATCACCTACTATTCACCCTTCTATTGTGATTATCTTTCCCAACGCCCTTTCTTAAAGCCTCCATTATTTTCTCCCCAGTCACATGTGCCCTTTCTAGTATCTTGGCATTTATCCACACTTACCATCACCTGGGGTCTGGAGAAGCCCAAGATAAGCACAGCCTACCAGTGGCTGGAAGGTTCCTTTAGTATATAGATTACTTAGCATCTCTTAAGCTCCTACTTTAAATCTTCCCCATCAATTTCAGATTAATGGGAAACATCCCACTTAATATTGTTTTATGTTTAACTTTTATAATCTCAGGGAAATTTTTAAAAATATATTTGGAAAACTGTAAGTGCCTAGAACTATATAACAATGAATCTAAACATCATTGCCTCTGTTCAAACACTTCTGTAGGACATCACTTGGGCAGAGGAAAATCCTAAGGTACCATGTATCTTTGGGATGGTCCTTTTACCCTCAGGGTGCCTGAGATGCTCTAAGGATTGTCCAAGTGTTTTTGGCCGGCTTTCTCTATGCATGGGTTCCTTGTTATACACAGTCACATCCCTCCTTCACAGATACTTCACTGTTAATGAGATCACTTCTTCTCTCTGGACAAGATTGATAAATGTCATGCTCCACGTTGTTTTCTCATGTGGTGATACCAGTACTAAAAGGCAAATGCCCCATGACATTTAAAAAGGTAGAGAATGAAGGTCAGACAGAGGGGGAAGAACGTACAAGAATAGAAATGTTCCTGGCGGTCATTTGAGGCACAGAGATAATAATGTCAAACAATACACTCCTTAATTTGTGTCCTAGGGATTCTACAAATCTGTATTTCAAAGGTGGATGGTTTAGTCTACTATATTTCTTACCTTCTAGGGAGCATTCCTTTCCTAAAGGTGAGAGTGCAAGGACACCAGCCATCAGCAGTAATTCTAACTCATCTATGAAACCATTCATACTATCATTGAAAAGGGTAACTATCGAAGCATCAGGAAGCAACCCTGGTTTAGCTTTCTTTTCCTTTTCTTTTCACTTTTCCTTTTTTATTGCAAAACAAATTTTCTTGAAACTGGAGTCCATAGATTAGAAAAAGCAGAGGCTAGGCTGATTTACCAGGAAGCAAAAGCATTCTTTGTTCTTCACCGTCCGCTGCTGTGTGGGATCCTGGGTTTCAAACAGGAACTCTAGGTTCCGTTCTGACGTATCATTTGCTGTCGTGCTCTGAGTGTGTTGTTTTCAGGGCTGAGTGAGCACCAAGAACACCTTTTTCCTTTGTAGGAAAAGAGGGACTGATGACTTCTTAAGCTTTTGCAAGAGTATCCTAGAGCGACACAGCTCTTAGATCTTTGGCCATCTCTCTGGAGTTTCTCCACAACAGATGCACAGTAAAGAAAATAATTTTTCCCTCTACCTGAGGTTTTTGTTTGCAATGAGGAGTTCTAACCAGTATGAGTCAGTTTAATTAATTAATTAATTAATTAAATGTATATGGGCGCTCTATCTTCATGTCCTTCCTCATGTCAGAATAGGGCATCAAATTTCATTCGAGACGGTTGTGACCCACCATGTAGTTGCTGGGAATTGAACTCAGGACCTCTGGAAGAGCATCATTAAATGCTGAGCTGTCTCTCCAACTCCAGCTAGTTTAATTTTGACACCAGAACAGCACTGAAAGCTGAACATTAACCCTGTCTGGTTAAGGCTGATGATGCAGAAGGCCCTGGGAAGTCAAGGAAGATAGGCTGTGTCTGACAGTTCTTAAGTGAAGGAGGTGGGAACTTACAGGCCTGTGTCTGTGAGCCTCACCATTACACTTGCCTGGTGTCCAGACGGCAATAAAATGCACTAACTATGATCTGTTACCATGGTTAAATGCCATCAGAAGGATGAGGATACAGAACCTGTTCTCATTCTCTCACAGGACTCTGCAGACCACAGAACCCTAACCCTTCATTTCCATTTGTTTGATCTGAGTCTTACTCATACCCACTCCCTTTCTTGGGCTAGGGAGCTGATATCTACAGTTGGAGGCATGATTGAAATCACAGGTGCCCTGGCTATGCACACTTCACAAGATTCAAGCCTGGTCCATTGACAATGTTTGCAAATAGTAAAATATTCACTTTGGTCCAAGCAATGAGACTGCACACTGCCATAGAGCCAGCATGTGCCCTTTTTGCTCAAATGAGTGCAAAGCTGTAATCGCGTCCAGACATTTAAGATCCTCTATTAAAGAGAGATATATAAATAACAGTCGGATAGATGCTTGCTTCTGTCATTTCACTTTGATTCTAATTTTGCAAGTTCAACAACAGAAGATCCATTAGACTTTCCCTTTTCAATCAATATGCAATATATTATCAGTCTAGACGACCAAAAATGACTCATATAAAATATCAGTGCATTTCGTTTTCATTATGTAAATGGAACTCTGCAAGAGAATTAATTGATTATTCGGTTACTATGGATCAGGCTCAGATGTCTTAGTGCGATAAGAGGGAAACTTATCAAGCCTCTCTGGTGGCTATAACTTAAAAAAGAACATGGAAAAAGAAGAGAGAGAGAGAGAGAGAGAGAGAGAGAGAGAGAGAGAGAGAGAGAGAGAGAAGCAAACACAGAACACATTTCACTTTCATTGGCAGCTTGGGCAAAACCTATGAAATGCTGAGAGAGAGAGGAAATCCATTACCAAGTTTATTAGTGATGGAATGTCGAGAGTTATTAGGCTGCTTGCTGTTTGGGGATCAACATTTTTAAAAACCACACAAACGAAACTGTGATATAGGCATTGAGGGTTCTCTGGGTCACTCTCCAGACTCCCTCTGCCTCCAAGTCATTCACACCTAGGCCATATATAATTACAGCAGGATTGTGAAAGTAATACAAAGACCTAGTTCTTTTTTTTTTCTTTCTTTTTTCCTGGTATGAGTAGAGGTTGGGGAATCAGGGAGAGATTATACCTTTACTTTTGTAACAGGATGGAGAAACGATCTGAGAGGTAAGGACAAGTGTTCCTGTTGCCTCCCTCCCTTTCTGTGCATCAAAGAAACAAACAGTAATGTGTTCATTGCCACCATCAATGTGCATTCAGTTGGTTGTAAGTCAGTGTCTTCAGTCTTGTTTGAAAAGGAATATCCAACAACTGTGTATACACCAGGTTCTTCCCCAGGTCACCCAGAGCCTGGGCCATGCTCACCTCACCAATGTGGCTTCCCTGTCAACAGTTCTTTGATCTGAGCTGCAGGGCTTCTTCAGAAAGGACTTCAAGCTATTGTCAGTGACCTCTGTAGTGATAACAGTACTGAGGGTTATTTCATTTTCCTCAAAATGCAAGTGAATAAAAACAGGATTGTTATTGGAGAGCAATGTTTTTTTGATTCAAAATAAAGCAACAAAGATTACACAAAATTCTTCCCTTCATCTCTCCTCTTTCACCTTCCCTTTCTCAATTCCTTTTCTCTTTCTTTTTATCTTGTGAAGTTCTAGAGGAAAGTTCCAATTTTGAGAGCCCTGTGAGCACCAAAGAGGAGCATAGGATGACTAAAGTTGTCCTCTTGTTACAAAAGACCTTTGGTACCAACCAAGTCAAACCAAGCCAGATGATCTTATTACCTTTTTGCACATAAACCACATTTACTGATGAAAGCTGGAGGTGCTTATTTGGGGACAACATATTTAGTGAGACTGGGCTGGCTTTCACATCGAAGTTTGAGACTCTGCTAGTTCTTTATTGCTGCTGCAACAAATTAACACCCAGCAGCTCAGAAGTTGAACATGGCTGTACTAAAATCACAGTGTTAGCAAAGCTATTTCTTTTGGAAATGTTAGAAGAAAAGTGAAAATCTATTTTCTTGACATTCCCATTCTGACTGCTTACATTCTTGCCTGTGTCCCCTTTCAACATTCAAAGCCAAAGCCAGCCAGTTCAGTCTTTCTCATGATGTGTCACTGTAGAACAAACTCATCTGTCCCCTCTGTCCCTGTGGCCTCCTGAACAATGCATGGCAACTTCTTTGGGTCAAGTCAGCTCTTTATCTGCTTCAGTGTTCTAGACACACAGCACACTGCCTTCATAGATACCAAGCATTCAAATGGAGACATGGTTGGTTGGTAGGTATTTCTCTACCAGTCACAGATGTAGAACAAAGGTGACTCTGATTGTTTCCTTGATGATGTCTATAGGGTTTTTTGGATATGCAGTGAGCATTCACAAGGAAGATTTGAAGTTCAGATGTTTAGAATCATTGGTTCTCTTATAAATATGAAACACGAGACTACTGGGTAAGGAATATTTTAGCTCTATAGAAAACAATATCACAGCTATCAAAAGATAATGGCAACTCCCACGGGGTGTATCCCTATCTATGTGTGTTCCCAGGCTGGGCAATCACTTGTTGATATACTGTAGAAAGGATACCCACATTGAGGTGGGGTCCTTCTTGAAAGCCTGTCCTTTGTAGTCTCTACAGAACAGAAGTGATGGGGTCCAAGCACTCTTTGTATTTTGAATAAGTTTCTATTTTTCCCAAGAGTAGTTCTAGCCCCTAGCCAACACCTATCAGATGGTATGACAATGACTTTCAGAGGCAGAGAGATAACACTCTTTGGGAATGGAGCTAACTTTCCTGGATGCTATGTGGTAGGACTGGGGAGGGGGATCTGATATGCCAAGTGTCAAGTAAGCTTTCTTATGTTTTCCCCAACTAGAAGTCACCCTCACACAGGAACAAACCTCCTAGGAAAACACAGATGTTAGATAGTCTACAAATCAACGAGAAAACTAGGTTGATCCCTAAGATGAGTAGAAAAAACCATGAGATGTATTCTGTCCTCTGAACTCCATATTATGTATTCTGTACATAATACCAGCCCAAGTTTAAGTTTAAGGTGCTTCAGTCTAATCTAGAAGACTGACGACTCAGAATCAGGTTTAACCTCTGATGGAATACAAAGAAGGAGAGCTCCAGCATGCTGGTAAAAGCAGCAAGGACCAGGGATCATCTGAAGGAGGGGCTCTACCCACATCCTCACTAGATTTACTTATCATCCTTGATTGCTAGAAAGTTCACACAAAACACATATTCAGCTCCTTTTGAAAGATCAAAATGCTCTGAAATTCCTGGGCTGATTTTCTACCTAGCAGTAACCTGACCAACTAGAATAGGTACTTATTTAAAGCAGGACACGGTGTCTGTGGTGGTTTGAGTATTCTTGACCCATGGGAAATGGAACTATTAGGAGATATGGCCTTGTTGGAGTTGGTGTGACATACAAGGAAGTATGTCATTGTGAGGGTGGGCTTTGAGGTCCTATCATTGTGGCATGATGGTAAGTCTCCATTAAAGCTGACTGGCAACATTATTTAAGTAGAATCACCCCTATATATATCCGAGGCTGTAGCTTTTGTGGCATGATATTCAGGAGTCTCCAGTGGGTCCTCAAGAAAAGGTTGGAAGAAACTTGGGAAATTGTCATAGTCACCATGATTTTGGTGAGTGGCATTGCTGAACTTCAAACGGATGATAGCAAGGATGGTGAAGAAAATCCTATGGTGAAAGAAATAGTCTCACAATGGAAAGTCTGTTTTACTGAGTGTGACCGAGCTTCCCTGTCCCCCTTGATAAGCACTGTGATGACTCATTTGCTGGGAATTCAGTAACTATACTCTCAGGAATCTTCGGCACCAAGCTGTTATCTCAATGACTAAAGTAACCGTGACAGAGCTGGCTGGGTCAGCTTGGACACTGTCTGAATTTGGGTTTTATCGCTATGAACAGACACCATATCCAAGGCAACTCTTATAAATGTAAACATTTAACTGGGGCTGACTTATAGTTTCAGGGGTTCAGTCCATTATCATCATGCCAGGAAGCGTGGCAGCCTATAAATTGACATGGTGCTGAAGGAGCCACGAGTTCTACATCTTGATCCACAAGCAGCTAGGAGGAGGATCTCTTCATCACTGGGTAGATCTTGAGTATAGGACCTCAAAGCCCACCCTCACAATGACATACTTCCTTGTATGTCACACCTACTCCAACAAGGTCATATCTCTTAATAGTTCCAATTCCCATGGGTCAAGAATATTCAAACCACCACAGACACTGTGTCCTGCTTTAAGTAAGTACCTATTCTAGTTGGTCAGGTTACTGCTCGGTAGAAAATCAACCCAGGAAATTCAGAGCAGTTTGATCTTTCAAAAGTAGCTGAATATGTGTTTTGTGTGAACCTTCCATCAAGGATTGATAAGTAAATTGCAGATGTAAAACCACTATATTTGCTGGATGAAATAAATTGGGAGAGTGTTACCCCTGGGATACCTGAAAGACCATGGGTTTGTTACTTCTTTTCATCATTCATGCTTGGTGTGATAGTTAATGATGACTGTCCATTTGACAGTATCTAGAATCACTTAGAGGACAAGACCCTGGGCATGCCTTGGAGTATCTAGATTATGTTAACTGAGGTGGGAAGGCCTACGTTAAGAACCCATTCTGTTGTCTGGGATCCTACACTGAAAGGAAAGAAAGAAAGAAAGAAAGAAAGAAAGAAAGAAAGAAAGAAAGGAGAGAAAGAAAGAAAGGAGAGAAAGAAAGAAAGTGTGTTGAGCTGAGCACCACATCTTCATCTCTTTCTGCTTTCAGACTGCAGATGTGGTGTGACCTCATGCTCCTACTGCTGTGCCTTACCTGCCACAAAGGCCTATACCCTGGAAATAGGTGGACATGGCAGCCTGCCTGTAAGTCTTGATACTCAGGAGAAGACAGGGACTCATGGGCAAGCTGGCTCACCAGAATAGCTGAATCATCTGGCTATGGGTGCATTGAGAGAACTTGCCTCTGGAAGTAAATTGGAGAGACCAAGAAGAGGAAGACACATGAAGCTGACAACTGATCTCTGACCTCAACATGTGTGTGTGTCTCTCAGGTAAAAACATCCACCAAGACTTCTCTGCATTCTGCTTCCCACACACATGCACGCACAAAAAGAAAAACAATTAAAACATGTTTCATGGTTAGATATTTATCATCCTGACAGAGAGAGAGAGAGAGAGAGAGAGAGAGAGAGAGAGAGAGAGAGAGAGAGAGTCATTTGAGAAAAGGCAACTTCAACTGAGCAAACGCTCTGACTGTACTGATCTTTGATTAAGTCTGTGGGACATCTTCATAACTCATTGATGTAAGGAACCCCTGACTACTGTGGGTGGGGCCAATCCTGGGCAGGCAGTCCTAGGTTGCAGAAGAAGCCAAGCTGAATAAGCCAGTAAGCAGGCTTTCTCCATGGCCTCTACTTCAGTTCCAAGTTCCAAGCTCCTAGCTTGAGTTCCTGATCTGACTTTCCTTAGTAATGAAGTAGCCTTAGAGCTGTGAGCTGAAATCAACCCTTTCCTTCCCAAGTGGCTTTTGCTCACGATGTTCTATCACAGGAATAGAAACCCCAACTAAGATAGCATTCAATAAGAGAGATGAACAAATGGACAACTGCATGTCCTATCACTTACAATCCCTCCCAGTATTCACTCACTGTCATGACTGATAGACACAGCTGTTGTCTGCGCCGTTAACAGTTTTGGGTTTCAGAAGGTAAAAACGGTGATGGTGAAGTAATGTGTGAGGGTGGATGATGTTATGAACTGAAATGTTCACTCAGACTATGGACATACAAAGTGACTGCATGTCACCCTGATTGACATCTCTTTGGACCAATTGAGACAATTCTATGTCTTGTGGACTTGGCTGCAGTAGATGACTTGATTGATCCAGCATGGTCAGGCAGTTTCCTGGAAGCAACATCCACTACAGTGGACTTGGGCCTGGTAGAGAGTGAGTAGCCATTTTCCTTCTGTCAGTTACATTAAGAAATGTCAAATTTCTAAGGCAGATGTAGTCGGGAACACTTGCAATCCCACCATTTAGGAACTGAGACAGGGGGATTTTGAATTCAAGCCAGTCTGAGATATATTGGCTCATACTGAAAAGAAATAAAATACTTAAACCCATGTGTAAACCACATGGTGTGGGTTTTTTTTTTCATCTAATTATTTTAATAAGATACTAAGCCTCAAAATTAAAACAAAAATGTGATATAATAGTTTTAAAATTTTTAAAAATGGAATAAGTAAATCTATCAATATTATTACACTCTTTTATCTAATAAAATTTGTCCATAATTTTACATATAACACATAGTGGATCCAAAAAACAGGACAAATTATGACAAAGAAATGCAAATTTTTCCTACCTGTGAACAATGCAATTGTTCATTATAATGCTCACACCTATACAACTCTAACTGAAGGGACATTATTTACTTTTATATATGGGGTTGCCCTGGTTTAGGTTCAATTGTCAACCTGACACACTTAGGAAGAGGGACCATTAACCAAGGAACTGCTTTCATTATATTGGCCTGTAGGCATGTCTGTGGTGGCCCTTTTCTTGATTGCTAATTGACATGAGAGGGCTGAGTCCACTTTGGGTGATGTCACCCTTAGGCAGGTGGATCTGGGCTATATAAGAAAAGTTGATGAATATGATCCTAGAAGGAAGGAAGGAAGCAGCATTCTTGCCTGGTTTCTGCCTCAGTTCCTCCCTTCAGGTTTCTGTCTCGAGGTCTTGCCTTGGTTTTCTCTGAAGGACAAGGACCTCTAAGCTGAAGTCAACTTTGTCGCCCTTGTGCTGCCTTCGGTGATAGTGTCCAGGACAACAATGAAAACCACACTAGAACACAGATGTATTTTGATATTTATTGTCTGAGTCCAGGTCACTGTTTCAAATTCTGATTGTGGCCAATGAATGTATTTTGTTACTCCTTGGGTGGGCTTTGACCTACAGATCTTTAGTTTTATTGAGGTCTATTTGAGAAGTGAAATTACATTCAGTATAGGTGTTTTAAAATTGTATTTAAGGAGTTAGTTGTTACTTATATATTTATTTATCAAGTTCTGTAATAGCAATCCCTTTAGCTCAGACTGGCTTCAAAACAGCCAGGATGCCCTTAAATTATTGTTCTCCTGCTGCTACCTGCTGGGGACTAAGTTTCCAGACAAGTGCTGCCATGCCTGACAAAAACTTGGGTTTCTAAGATTGACATTTCAGGGACGTATGTATTGTGAAGTGATTACACAAGTGAATTATTTAAGTTTTTTTAAATCTCTTCTAGCTCACATGCATGTGTGTGTGAGAGAGCATTTAAGACCTACCTGTCAGTTTCAAGTACACAACACTATGTTACTGATAATCACCTTGCTCTCTACTTCTGTGACATTATCAGATTCCACCCAACGGTAATCCCGCAGAGAATCTGTTTTTATTTATCTGACTGATTTCTTCCTCATTGTTACCCTTAAGGATCAAACATTTATAAATGTCAAGATTGTCTTCTTTTTATGGCTGAATAATATTCTCCTGGATGTATCCCCTTGTGTTAAATCTGGTCAACCATCACTGTACGCCGAGGTGGTTTTTGAGTTTGTGCTATCATGAACAATAATGCAGTGAATAGAAGTATGTGGGTTTCTCTTGGAGACCCTCATTTCATCCCTGGATGATGAGTTTATTCCTACATGATGAGTCCAGTAAATCTATCTATGTTGTGCACAGTAGTGCTAAATAGATGAGAGTCTAATGGACTCAGAGGTGGGCATGGGTTGGGTTCATCCAATATCACCAACAGAAAACCAGCCAGCAAGGTGACACAGCCAGTAGGTGACACATGCTGTGGAGAAAACGATCTGACTTCAGATTTAACTCTTTCCTCACTTATTAAGTATGACTGCAGCCTTGGGAAGTGTGTGTGTATGTGCATGCGTGTGTGTGTGTGTGTGTGTGTGTGTGTGTGTATGTTCTGAGTCCTTTACTTACTGAATTCCTCCTATAAATTAAAGGATTCTGCATCCTCTATTAATTTAATTATAAATTAAATAGGGAAACACTGCCCAGAACAGCACTGTCAGGTGTAGATATAGTATGAGCCAGGTAAGGACTTTAAATTTTTTTAGAGAAACCAACCATCTTTTAAGAATTAAAAGAAAAAGGCAAAATTAGTTGCATTAATATTTTTTTTACCCCAGATAGAAACAAAATACTCTCAGTTTAACACACATAGGTATATATTTACATGTGCTCCCTTTGGCGAAGCTTTGCAGTTCTGTGCACACTTTACATCAAGAAAACATTTGAGTTTGGATGCTAAATTTTTATTAGAAATAATTAGGATCATTCAGATTTCATAAAAGATACCAAAGTATCCATAAATTCTAATTGTTTCCAGGGTTCCTAACCTATATCGAACAATAAAACCACCAGGGTCAGTGAGAAGGCTCAGCAGACTCAAGGTGGAAGGCAGTTCCACCCCTAGCAAGCTGTTCTCTGACTTTGACCCATGTGCTGAAGCATATGCCCTGCCCCACACCATCTAAGAGCTTTTTAAAACTACCAATTTGTAATGCAAATTCATTAAAATCAAGTACTTCAGTACTGCTGGTCACATTTCTGGTGAGTGGCAACAGTCAGATTGATTTCTGGCCAACCACTGGTCATTCAGACAGATAAAAGAAGTGTCTTCTAACTCCCATATAAACAGAGAACATTCACAAGTCTTCTACGGGCCCTAGGGAAGATGCCCCAATTGCAACAAGCTTTAAAGTCAGGGTTTATAGAAGATTTAGAAATGTTTTCATTTTCTTTTTTTCCCAGTACCATCATTTTTATTGGATATTTTATATATTAACATTTCAAATGTTATCCTTTTCCCCCACTCTCCCATCGCCTCTCCCCTTCCCTCCTCCCCCTGTTTCTATGAAGATGCTCCCACTCCTACCCACCCACTCCCACCTCAACACCCTGGCATTCCCCTACACTGGAGCATTGAACCTTCACAGGTCCAAGGGTTTCTCCTCCTATTGATGCTAGACAGTGCCATCCTCTGCTACATAAGCAGCTAGAGCCATGGGTCCCTCCATGTGTATACTTTGGTGGGTGGTTTAGTCCCTGGGAGCTCTGGAGGGTCTGGTTGTTGATATTGTTGTTCTTCCTATGGGGTTGCAAACCCCTTCAGCTCCTTCAGCCTTTCTCTAACTCCTCCATTGGGGTTCCCATGTTCAGTCCAATGGCCTAACCAGCTGCAAGCATCCTCGTCTGTATCAGTAAGGCTCTGGCAGAGCCTCTCAGGAGACATCCATATCAGGCTCCTGTCAGCAAGTACTTCTTGGCATTAGCAATAGTGACTGGGTTTGGTGGCTGCATATGGGATGGATCCGCCGGTGGGTCAGTCTCTGGATGACCCCAGGAACAGGAGGCAAGAATTAAAAACAGCTTTACAGTCTTCTCCACTGTCTCACTGAAGCTGATCCCAGCTCTCTTCTTTCAGCAAAATAAGTATATGAGGGAACTAAGGGTCAGGACAACAATCTAGTCTAAACTTCAGTGGTTCTTCTCTGGCACAGAGACACAAACCACAGCCATGAAAAATAAAGGCCCTTGCCTTGTTTATTGGGTACCTGATAGGAACAGAGTACATGGAAGTGTGGCTGACGAGTCAGCTGCATATTAAAAGTCAAGAGAGATCATCAGAGATGGGAAGGGAATGCTTAGAAATATCCAATGGTTCATGATAGCGCGAGTCAAAGGATTCAATGCAAGAAAAGACAGCTTGAAATAAACACCCAGGGAAAGTCCTTGGGTGTAAAACCTAATCTTATGAGATTCTCCAAGGAAGTATTGGGAAGGACTGGGTCTTCAACATTAAAATTCAGTCTTTTGAAACAGTGGAAACAAGGGATCAGTCTGTTCCCACTCTCAGAAAACAGACTAAAACATTCAAAAAGGAAATATTTAATTTTCGTGGATGAGGTACCTAATTTTATAAATGACAAAACTGAGTTCTATCTCACCTTGGATCTGGAACCTTTGGATCCTAGTTGTCAGACTAACATTTGGCCCATAGATTTCCTCTTATTCTTTTCCAGGAAAAAAAATGTAGAAAAAGATGTTAGGAAATAGGCAAACCATCAGTGCATCAATTATTTATAAGTTTCTGATTAAAGTGATTGTGTGTCTCCATTCTCCTTAGGGGCTGTGGCCACTAGCCCCAAGGACAAAAAGAGTAGAAGGGATTGGGTCAGGTTTGGATGGCTGTGAATCCAGGATCAGCTTCAGTGAGACACTTCAACTTTGTTTGGGGTGAACAAGGGCTATCTAAATCTTGAGGAGTGGGTAGGGATTTCCAAGATAGGTGAATGTTATTGGCTAGGGGGGAGGCCTGATCATCACACAGTGGGAAAGGCTGAGCAGGACGTGTGTGCAGACTCATGCAACACTTGCAGGAAGCTCCATGCAGGGTCATCCTCTAGATAAGATCATGTATCTGTGCTTAGAGACACTTTCCAGATAAGATCAAGCAGAGAAGAAGGAGCATCGATGAAAAGGGGGCTCCTCCATTTTGTACGGAGTTGGGAGAGCTTATCTGCAACCTTAAAAGCAGGCTCTTTCAACAGTGAAAATTGAAGCCAGGGGTTAGAATAAGCCAGAGGTTAGCACAGAAGCCCTTGCTGTGATTACTTAAGGCTCAATGACATGGCCAGTCTACAAGGCTCTTGAACCTTAAATTGGCCTAGCCCAAGCCTCATGAGTTTTGCTTTAAGTATAAAATACATGTCAAATAAATTTGTTAAACTCAGTATCCCTCTCCTCACCAAAATATTTAAATTAGTCTCATTACGTGGCCGTGCATTAAAATACATATTTGTATTGACAGCACGTTGAAACCAAGAGTTTCAATTTTACTAAAATTTAAAACTGTATTAGAAAATGTATTTAAGGCATACTTAATATGCATTGATATTAGTGTGCTTATCAGAACGTTTGTGTGAATGGCTCTTTTTTATTTCTGTTGGCCTAAGCATTTAGAGAAGATGTTCTGAATGAGCAAGTAGGAGGCTGTGTCATATCCTGTTGCTAGCTTTCTGTCTAAAGTACAAATTAAACTCTTAGGCCTTCATGAGGTTTGAACATATCTTTCAGAACCAAAATTTAGCTTAATTAATAGCCCTTAAAAATTAGCATCCACTTGAAATGATTAAATAGGAAAAAGCAAGCCATTCTACTGGATTGTTCTGTATTCTCATGATTGCCTAATGAATTAAAGAGCCCGAACACTCCAGTGTGCTTAGCCCTAGCCATCCCCTATTTCTTCTCCACAGCACTATTGTGTTGTAATGAAGACTATGAAAAAAGCATTTTGGAAAATAGCCTCCGATACGAAGCGGCCATCAATATGCATGTTATATGTGATCGAGTTCAAGAGATGTGTAAGAGAGGCCCAAATAGGTTTGGCCTGCTTAAACACATGCTTTCTGCTCACCAGCCAACAAATCGCTTCTATATATTACATAAGACTAAATTAATACCTACACGAAGACAGTTTATTGCGGATGATGGATCATGGGTTTGCTACTCATACATCCAGAACAGGGCCCTGGAAATCACGCCATCATTGCATTCCTAGGGAAAGAAATGATTGCCACATCCAGGCATGTTTATCATGAAGAAAGGCTGGTCTGAGCCCTTCTGAGGGAATACTGGCGCCGTACACAATGAGTTCTCAAAGGGAACGCTGTGTGTTGACTGCCAGATGCCAGCAGGAATACCACTTTATTCTAGGTCTTTTAGCAGATAAGGAATGATAGGCTCTATTTTATGGTCTGTATTTCTACAGCCCAAGATGCGTGTCATTTTAATACCAGTAAACTAGACAGCATCCACCATTCTTTGAAGACAGTAGTGTTCCAGGGAAGGAAACCCTTTTACTACTGCAGGCAATGATACCCAGAGACCCTAAGCCCAACTGTGTGAATCCCAGAATGAATGCAAGAGGACATAATAAAGCAAAAGGATGGGGTCCCTTGTCCTATCTCCTGACAAACTTCTCTGGCTGCATCAGCAAAAGTCAAGAGTAATCGATACTTATGAAAGAACAATGCAGCCACCATCAGAGACAGAGCAGAGTTGGAGTGCTATTACCATAAGTGGCTGAGTCGTTGATGTGAATGTGTATGTCATCTTGCATATCATTTGCATGTTATTCGGTGCAGGCTTGCCAATAAATAAACACAATTTATCAACTTGCACAACCCACTCTGACCCTTGGAAGCACACTTGGAGGAAAGTACACCAGATCTGCAAAGAATGGCTATTTGGTTAGCATTACAATTTGAATGAATAGCTCAGACCCAAAGAATGAGTTGATAATTTTAATGCTCCCAAGAAGGTAGTGTGCTCCGAGTGGGAAAGTCTGTGTAGTGGATAACTTCAAGTTCTATATGGTGTGTGTATGTGTGTGTGTGTGTGTGTGTGTGTGTGTGTGTGTTAAGTTGATCTTGCCGCTCTTTTAAAAATATTTATTGTATATATTAATGTACATGTGTGTGCCTATGTACAAATATGTACATATATGTTCAGGTCCCTACAGAAGCCAGCAAGGGATGTCAGATCTCCTGGAGTAGGAATAACAGGTGGTTGTAAATAGTCCAACATTGGTGCTAGGAACTGAACTTTGCTCCTCCGTAAGAACAGCAAACACCCTTAACCTCAGAGCCATCTCTCCACCTCCAACCTTACTACACACACACACACACACACACACACACACACACACACACACACACAGCACACATATGACCCTTTATTGCTCAATCACCTGCTTATTGCACTTAAATTTACTTCTCAATAAGAATGGTCTAGTTTGGCCGATGGCAAAATGCGTCTGTAAATTTTTGAGGAAGTTTAAGACACAAGTGTGGTAAGTGGTAGAATTTGACCTTGAACTCGTCTCTCTGACTCACAGCATGATGTCTTTAGCCCCTTAACAGTTGTACTAATGGGAAATAATACGGTGAAGGCTATTGCTGAATTTGTGCCAAAAGATATGGAGAAGCCATCTCTTTGCAGTATTGGTGGATGCTGGCTTTGTGGCCATAGAGGTTTATAAAATTTAGGGAACACTCTAAATTATCCAAAATTATGAAGAGAACCTTAGATGTAAAAGAAAATATTTGCTTAGAATGGTCAAATAAATCATAACATTCAAATATTGTCAGCGTAATGAAGTGTGGAAATAGAATTGATTAGTTGGCAGGTATATTTCTGTAATAATCTTTTTTTAAAATTTGACATTTTGTCTGCCATCTGTGTCTGATTAAATTTTTTTATTGTGGTGTTTCAGCCACTTTTTTTTTTGTGACCAAGATTCTCTTAAATGGAACACCTTAAATGGAAAAGTTATCTGTTCTGGTTCGTGGTTTCAAGGTTACAGAGTTGTCATTCTCCTATGACGGAGAGGTGCAGTGACTGACAGAGATCTGGAGTGATAGAGAGCTGGGATAGAACAGAACAATTCATGTCACCGTACAGGAGGTAGGGATGGGGATGCTAAAAATGGGCCAGGACTCCTATATCATCCAAGACCTGTTCCAAGTAACCCGATTCCCCTAGAAATACCTTACCTTCTAAAACTTCTAGCACTTCACAAAATAGTGCCACCAGTTGGGAACCAGACCTTCAATATTGGAACCTGGGGACATTCTGTATTCAAATCATAACAGGTAATTGAGTCATGAAACCTCTCCCGTTGACATATTCACTGTTTATTGTATCGGTACAGATTTATATCTTCAAAAATGTAAATTCCATAGTGGTGGTCTAATGGCAGCCCCTGTCCAGCAATCGCATCTATTTTGGACGTGGACAGACTTGCATCTTAATGAAATGACCCTCACGAGGATTGAAACATTTGTTTACAAATTTGTACATTAGAGTACTGGAAGGCTTTTATTAAGAATATCTTCTTCCAACATTTCAAATCTTGTCTCTTCCTATTGCCCATCTAGCCCTGGCACACAGTACCACACAAGCAATTCATTATTTCATCTAGACTTCCACCCTGCGTCCCATTTCATTAACAAGCAGATCAGCACAGAGAGCTACACGGGTATTCCTGGAAGCTGTGCATACCCTGCAATGGTTAGCAATACATTAACCGCAAATAGAACTCCCTGCAAATGACATTAATCTGTCCCATGGAATCAAAGTTAATCTAAGTTTGAATCGATCCCAATGCAGTACCACGAGTCTACCAAGTGACAACCGTCTGCCCAATGCCATCCACTAGAAATAGAAGCAGAAGGCAGGATGAACTGGAATGCCATATGTTCAATTGTTTTCTGGTGTGCAAAACCTTATCACCAGATAAATGTAATGGGTAGAACTCTTCCAAGGGCTCCTGGGAAGAGATGTGAAAGAAATCCTGAAGGTGACCATTCCATAGCATTTCCGTATGACTGTGTGTATTCTGCACAGCTTCGGGAAAATAGTATGGACCAATTCCTTGTGTCCCTGTTGTTTACAGTCTCTACACTGAGACCATGATCATAGGCACGGGTTTGTGGTTCACCACTCCCCACGAGCCTCCATAACCTACCCCGTCATGGCCCATGACATGATTATTTTGTGACTTATTTCCTGTGAATAGTTCTATTCCAATGTCTACTTCTGCAATGTTAATCAGTGGTCCTAAAACCTTTTAGAATTATGCCCCATGACTAGAACTAACAGACAATACTAACCCCTCATTTGTTAATTGACAGTAGGCCTTTCAGCCCACTTTTTTGCTTCAGTATGCTTAGCATAACAGTGATTATTCATTGTTCTATTCATATTTTGGTGTTACATCTATTTTGCTATTTATTATATACTGAATAACATTTTTATTTATGACTACACGTAGTACTTTAGTATTACATTTTTAGTGTATTGTAATAGAATCTAAATACATTTGAATGCAGGGATATGTGTGTGTGTATGTATGTATGTATGTATGTATGTATGTATGTATGTATGTATGTATGTATCTGAGCCTGAATGAGTTTGTGTGTACCACGTGGTTGCAGGAATCTGTGGAGGCTGGAAGAGGCCATCCAATCACCTTGGAACTGAAGTTACTGCTAGTTGTGAACCCCCATATGGGTGCTGGGACCTGAAACTTGGCCCTGTGGAGGAACAGTAAGTGCCCTGAACTGCTGAGCCATCGCTCCAGCTCCAGGAGTCCAGCTTTTATTCACTCTACAGACAATGCCTTGGAATCTTTGTAGTATCTTTGAAGCAACTGCCCTAATTCTCAACACTACAACCAACGTTTTAGAAATGATTGCGCTAAGACTCTTTCTGACCCAAACCACTGCTGCCTGGGCTACTTCCGGCACCGTCATTTTAAGTGCAAGAGAGCAAATCATCACAGCGGTCACTCCTCCGTAAGGAGCATGCTCTAGTGTCTGAAAGCTGCTAAATTAAATTATCTGGGGTTATAAATGTCTGCATGTAAGAGGAACCTTCCCTGTGGCATGGGAGAGCTCGTCGAGAGGATGGCACTAACCAATGGGAATTTAAGTTTGTGCTTCAGGCTTTGGGGAAAAAATGGTTTTGCATTCTCACAGGGAAGAAATGCGTGGCCATCTTTCTTGTCCTGGCTGGCACTGCGAGTTGGCTTCATTTTAAAAATAGTGCTAAGGAAAGAGAAAAAAAATGTAATGTATTCTTAAAATGTTTATATGTCAGCAAAATTCCGAAAACCATTCAATAGATTAATCCTCCCGCTGCCTTAAAAAGGATGGATTTCAAGCTATAACTGAGATTGGGAAAAATTGATTTCCATGTTCCTTATGACTGAATAAGATAAAAGCCACGGCCCTGGCAAGCTTCTCCCAGCCTGGATCCAGACTTCAGGAGGCTTGGCTAATTGAAAAGTCACTCTAAATACCAGCCCAGACTCTGTGAGGAGATCTGAAGGGAAAAAAAAAGGGGATGGAGGATCAAGGACAGGCTGTCCCTTCCTCATGAACGATTTCCACAGCGTTTATTCCCGTTCTCCCTGAATGACTACACTTGAGGTGAAATTGCTTCCTCTTTGCTTTTCTGTCTTTCTCATTCCAATTTCCTTTCTCCACTTTCTCCCTCCATTTTTTTTTTTCAATTTGTCCCTCCTTGCAGGGCTGGAAGTTTCCAAAATAAATGTAGCCCCTGCACCAAAACTCTCTTGTTGGGCTGCAAACTGTAGAGAGACAATTCATTTGTGAGACTTTCATTTACTCAGTTAAGGACACATTCCACCTGAACATGGATTTACTGCTCAAAAAAGCATTTTACCAACCCTTTCCTTTCATACAATCACCACACAAATCCTGGGAGGGGATCATTATTATTGTCACTGCTATGAAGATAGAGTCTCAGAAGCGTTGCAAATGTCACAGAGTCAATGTCTGGCAGAACTGGGACATAATCCTGCATCTTACTCCATATCCTATGGCCTTCACCTGAGTTTCCACACAACAAACCCTGCAGCTGTCTACTAGCCTGTGCACCAACAGGCTCCCTGGCTTTCCTCATTCATTTTTTATCAGTACCCTAGTGTTTAGTGAGTAACTACTAGATGCTGGGTGCCCATACAAGAAAAGATCTGAGAGTCGTTGGGCAAAGATTTCAGCTTGAAGGGAGCTGAATTGGTTGATGTATACCTGCTATGAACAGAGAGCTGAGCTACTAGAACAGAAGTCAGTTTTTCAGAGCGTCAGTCAGTATAAACACTCCCCAGATCTATACAAATAACAGGTAAATTTAAACCAAAATCATGGTAAAATTACTTTCCATCCAAACTCTGCTTTTATGGAAGCCGCTCTATAGATTGTGTACGTCACGGTGTTAGTGTCTTATTTTGTCTTTGTCTTTGGTTTTATTTTTTGTCTTTCTTTTCCATTTATTTTATTATTTCATGTTTTCCATTTAATTTTTTAAAAAGATTTATTTATTTTATTTATAATAGTACACTGTAGCTGTCTTCATACGTACCAGAAGAGGGCATCAGATACCATTATAGATGGTTGTGAGCCACCATGTGGTTGCTGGGAATTGAACTCAGGACCTCTGGAAGAGCAGTCAGTGCTCTTAACTGCTGAGCCATCTCTCCAGCCCTCCATTTAATTTTAATACTGCCTTCTTCTCCCTTTCCATCACAGCTCTCTCGTTAAGGCTATTTCTATAGAGAAGCAATTGTCACATCATTTTTTTTTTGGCACATTGTTTTTTAATGCATCATATGATGATTTTTTAGGGGTGGGGCAAAGCAGGATATTTGTGAAGACATACTTTCCCCTAAACAAATGTCATCAAATCCTCCAATAGTGTTTCAGAAAGTTCTTTGTGTATTTACGGCACAGTTAATAGAAGAAATCCTCAACCACTAAGCTTACTCTTCTGACCACTGTAGCAGTTTTAGCAGCAGATAACGTTGTTAAGCAGCACTTGCATTGCACTGGAGAGTCTGGAACTTTCGTACATTCCTGCTAATTAAGCCTTGTGACAACTCTTTACAGTGTGAACTACCTCAACTCCCACTTGACATAGGAGAGATTGATGATGGGTAGAAAGCCACAGTCGCACAGTAGAGAGCCCGGATTCCAACTCCAGTGATCTATTCAGAGCTTAAGCTCTCAACTGGGTACCACACAGATTTTCTAAAATCAATTAGACACCCCTCATTGAATTACAATTGACATCAAAATGATCCAAGCAGCCTTCGTAACCACACAGGCAAGGGTCAACATGTTCTTTCTACATTTAATCAGGTATTGCAGATCCCAAGACTTAAAAAAAAAAGATTTCTTTTATTTTAAATTCCATGCCTGCCCATGGGCGTGCACACAAGAGGGCATGGGCCCGCTGAGGCTCAAAGGAGAGATCACCTGGTTATAAAGCTAATAGGTGGTTATGAGCTATGTGATATTGGTGTGCAAAACTCAACTCAGGTCTTTTAGAAAATCAGTATTTGCTCTTAAGCACTGGGGCATCACTGCATTCCCTCTCCTTAGACATTTGAAGACTCTCACCACTTTACCTAGCAAGAGTCTGGGAGAGGAGGCAGAGGACTTTCCTTGGAGCATCCCGGCAGTTTTTGCTATGGACGAGTCTCTCTGGGAAGGACTCTGACATGATGTGCACTATTTGTGCTTGCATAGCAGGACAGTGCTGAGGAGTCTAGCATGGGGAGAGGGAGACTTGGTATAAAGGGAAACACAGGCCAATGGTTATTTGGGAATCAGTAATTGTGGAGATGAGGCTTGCTTTTATGCCTTTGGGTGGGCATGATCAGTGAGCAACTATTCTCCTAATGATAGTGCTGTAGGGAGTCAGAGTATAATAGGTGGGTGAATTAAGGATAGGCATGCGACAAAGAATAACCCTGGATGTTCACATTGTTTTCCTTTCCTTTACCCATCCCCACCTCCCTTCAACCCAAATGTCTACAGTATTGAAACAGAAGCTGAAATGGCTAAAGTCGTGAAGAGAATATGTTCTTTCTGAAATATATTATAAAATCACACTCATAACAACCAGGTTCCCTATATAAATCTATTTTTAAGATGATTATAGGGTTTCGATAGCCATTCTAGCATCAACTGCTGGTTTTGTTTCCTCGTCGTCAGTAAACTGTTGGCAGGATAGTGCACCAGAGGTATATTTTTTAAAGGGTATAATTGCATGGCACAGAAATTATCACTTTCTCGACAATGGGTTTCATTGGTTTCTCCCTTTGAAAATCTGGTTTGGAAGCTGGGCTTGTCAGTTCCCCCCCCAAGCACACACAGCATTGTGTGTATTGGTCTCACAGCACATCATGCTGGCAACCGCTAGGCAGAGGGTAGCAATTAAACAACACAATAGGCATCAAGGGATGAAGAGAAGACACTGTGTTTAAAATAAATGAACACAAGATGCAGAGCCAGCTTCCGTAGGAAGGTTATCTGAGCATGGTGAGCCAATATAGGGTAGGCTGTGCAAAGCAAGCTGGGAGGTTCCTTATGGCAACAAGCCATTGCCAGCAGATAAGGCTGCATCTTCCCTGGGGATCTGCCACAAGGTCTCTTGTCCCAGGCTCACCTCTGGAGCATAGAAACCTAGGAAAGAAGGTCTTTAGAGATTTTTGTTTTCACTGCCGGGGTCTGAAATGGTAAGGCATGGTTTGCTAGAGTCTATGTTTAAAAGGGCAGGACTCAGGTAGACAAGGGAGCTTTACTTCACTTCAGAAATAAGAGACAGGTCAGGCGGAAGTCAGTTTCTGCAACTGAAGCTAGTAGGCTTAAACATATTACAGGGAGAATTATCTATTAGCAGAAGGAACTGACCCCAAAGAATAGCTAATGATGTCGTGGTGCTGAGAATAAGAAACACCCAATGTCTGTCTAGAGGAATCAAGAGAACTCAATATGTAGATAAAAGACCACAGTGTTTCTCTTTCTAATCTGGTTGACCAGCATGGGGCCTTAGCACTGAAGTGCAACTAATACTTACAAATGAATGATCAGACTATAATAGCCACTGCTAGTGGCCCATTTGTGAGAACTATGTGCAGTTACCAAAATAAAGGAGTCTGCAGAGCCAAGGTAGGTCATGGTTTGCATAGAAACAAAGGCCACTGGGATACTGACAGGAACATCCGTAGAGGAGAGCCAAGTATTCCAATTTCTTATTATACCTTGGTAAAGACAGATGTTGTAAGGATCTAGCAAATCTCATCTCAAACCTGTTACCATCAAATGGTTTTCTGAGCCTTGATTTGGCCTTTAGGTGGCCTAACCTGTGGAAGAGTTAGTCACTTATTCAACAAGCATGCTTAAGCATGCCCAAGTCCTAGGGACTCTGGTATCAAGGTTACAAGGAATGGTTCCAGGTCTCAACTGGCTTATCGATGACTTGAGCAAGCAAAGAAGGAAATGTACACATGTTTGAGAAAGCTGGGTGTGGTAGCGCACACACCTTTATCCCAGTGCTAGTGAGGCTGAGACGGAAAGACCTGTAAGGGTTACTGACCAGTCAGTTTGCTGAACTGTCAAAATACTAGCTCAGTGTACAACCTGCATCAACAACTAAGGCAGAAAACAACTGAAAAAGAACCCCATTGTTGATCTCTGACCTCCACATGCATTTGCACATTCATGCATGTGTACATGTAAACACATGAATATGTCTAGAAGTAATTGAGTTGACATGAATATGATGTAAGTGTACACACACACACACACACACACACACACACACACACACACACACACACACTAACCCATTATAATGTTATACAAAGTAAAGATTAGCTGTTCAGTGGGAAGATACCTTACCTGGACTACACTCAAAAAAGTAAAAAGTCAGTGAGGCCATATTAGGTGAAGGAATATCTTCATTTATCCCTAAAATTTGAAGATCAGAAATGCCAGTCATGAGTGTAGGTGGTATAATAGGCTGGGCACTGTTTAAGTATCAGAGAGCATATTTAAAGCAGGTATTTGAACAATGAGAAGGACACTGGAACACTGTATTTGGAGAAAATGAGAACGTTTAGATCATTGGCTATGAAGGAAGACTTGAAAGGAAATAAGGTGGAAAGAGGTCATGTCAGGAGTTACCTTATTAGCAATTTGAATTTTATCCTGTAGGCAGGAAGAAGCGATTGAAAATGCTAAGCAGAGGAATAATATGGCTGAATTTGCAATTTAGATGATATTTCCATATATATCTACCACTCCAGGTGAATTGATATTGCAATGTGTAGATTTGGAGACTGTGGACATCTCACTTTGATTGAGTCTGGGCGTTCAATGACCTTTAGATGGGCTGGTAAAATTGAGTTTTCAGACTTTAAACTTGAAGGCTGGACTCTTGGCCTGGGGGGCTGGGAGGGGGCGGAGGAGTTCTCCCATCAAATTTTCACTGGTAAGGGAGGCCTTCCTAGAAGCTGTCATCATCGGATTTCCCTCTGACATGTCTATGCAGAAATCTGGGAGGAAAATGTGAAAATATGCAGCTAATGTGTACAGCATCATGCCGTTGAAGTGTGCGGCTGCTGTGTGGTAATTATGCATAGGAAAAGGGACAACTCACCGAGCCAAGGTGTTCTCTGTGGAAGCCCCAGGTAGCTTCCGAGCTATTAAATAAACTCTTAGAACATAAATGTTCATCTACAATTTATAATTCCCTTAAAAAGAATGTCAGTGATGGGCAAAACTGTTTTGTCATAAATCTTTGCTGATGCCTTTTAGCAAAGGGGTTTATACTCCATTTCGGAATGATCTGCCTTATTTTAATGTTCAGCACATTTATGATTTGTCCTTCTATGCAAGGTGAATAGGATAGGATCTAGAATTAAACTGAGCTCTCCTACAAAGGGAGTGAAAAGAGCAAACATGATCATATACATACAAACTCAGGACAGTTTTCAACAGGACTGAAATTCAGTATCTTAATTCAAGTGGAACTTGTGATAAACCCTAAATCCCCAGGCAGGAGGTGGTTTGCATAAGGCATCCTATAAGCTCTAAAAGACTCAAGTCAGAGGAAATTAGAGAGTGGTAAATTTGGCAGATGAGACCGGCTTGCTCTAAAAGTTAGAACAGAGAAGATAGGATGTAGGCTGTGGGAAATGAGTGGAAGTTTCCATAAATGACGAACAATTTGGATCAAAAAATCACATGTAGAAGAATTTGTAAGACAGTGAGATCAGTGACCTATGTCCAGTGGGCTTCCTGCTATAGACGACATTATGGGATTGGCCTACCCCTTACCAGAGTAGACTGAGTAGCAGGTAGATGTCATTGTCAAACTGTGGAGGGTGGTCTTCAGTCTTTTTATCTCCCCTATCCTGTTCATCCCCTCTTAGGGTTTGGAGTCCTTTCCATGAGCTCTGTATGGGCAAGCAGAAATATTCACACAGTGGAAGTGATTCTAAGCACAGGTCACTGTGCCTAGTCTCTGAACACCACTTTGAACAATACTGCTCCTAATGGGTAAAGGGCTCCGTCCCACTATGTATTTAGTTAAACTGAACTACAACCTCCATTCTGTGTGATGGAGATGAAGGGGGAGAAAGAGGATAGAAGTACATGAGCATTAGAGCTATTAGGGACCCTAGGACATGAAGGCCAGCCTTCTCATTTCACAGTTGAGAAAACAGAGAACCCCAGAGAAGTTCAATAATTTGCTTGAAGCTGCACAGCTAGTGAGTGCTAGAGCTGGGACTAAATCCTGCTTCCTTTATCTCCCAGGTCAGTACTCTATTATGACACAGAAAGAGAGGAGGGGTAGCAATAAGAGGAGTCATCCTTCAGTCTGTGGACAAAGAGGAGTGCTATCTACGTTCAAAATATTCCCCTTCCTTTCTTGGAATTTGTAAGTGTCAATGTCTTCCTCTAAATTTAGGGGTGTTCACAATGACACTCACTTAATTGTCATAGTTTCAGGCCTATTTAGTATACACATAGCTCCTGATTAACTGTTCACTCATATCAGATCATAATGTCACCTTTTTATGTGCATACAGATTGTTTTCCTTTGTGTTGTTATTCATTTATTTGACACTGTGACAGAATTCCTTACAGAAATAATTTATGGAAGGAGGATTTATTTTGGGTCACAGTTTGAAAGGCCGCAGTCTTTGGTAGGCTTGCTCTATTGAATGAATTGAGGTTTGGTACACAATTATGGTAGCTGAGTATGTAGAGAAGGAGGCTACTCACCCTATAACACTGGGAAACAGAAGTGGAGGACACTTCTCATGTCATTGGACTTCATTACTTGCTCTTTTTTATTCAATTTCAAGCTCCAGACCATTGAGTGGGTTTACTCACACGTAAGCTGAGTCACTGCACTTTTATCGAAGCTTCTCTCCAAACCTCAGACGTATCTGAAGGTGGGAGGACCATGCTGGCTCTGCAACCCTCTGGCCTTCATTTCCTGATCTCCTACATCCTTAGACCTTCAAATTGGCAATCAGTGTTAACCATCACATTGCTGGCTTTTAAGGAAGAAAGGACAGAGTGGTGAAGAGGAGGGGTTGAGGCAGGGGGAAGGATTTTGAGTCTAATTGTCTATTCATTCTTTAAGTCTTTCTTCTTAAGGTCTATGAGGAAGAAGTAGGGAAGAGGCAAGACGAAGCATCACAAAGCCATAGAATAATGGGTGTGGTAAGCAAATGATCTGAGATGTGACATGTGGGATTTACGGGGATTATTAACATGTGACAGTGAGAAGTGGCAATAATTAGGCTGCTTGTGATTCCCAAGAGGCTGGGAAGCAGGATATGTGTTTAGGGCCTAGTTACCTGGATGCTGTATTTTTCTTTCCCTATGTGGCACACACCCTTCAAAGCTGGTCTCTCTACATTTCTCCACCAGCTCTCATAAGCACTTTATAAGATAAGATGAGCAGTCATTGTTTTGTTGAAAAGATTAAGGCACAATAAGGTTGAGCCTGGATGATCTCCTCTGTCTCACATCAAGACAAAAGGGAACAGAAAACTAGAGACTGACAACCAATCTCTTAATGGGGAAAGGCAGAAAGAAGGAAGCCAGATGTAAGCTGAGAGTCCAGTTGCATAAAAACAGCCTCATATCCTATCAAAGTGTCCTCAGTTGCATACATGAGCTCTCTTCAGGTTTCGAAGCTACCATTTGTAGATGTGCTCCAGCCAGACATAATCCCAAACTACACTACACATACTATGCCGAAAAGAACAGCGCCAAGGTTGACACAGTGGGGTGGGATCAGATCTTCTGCACATGGATATGACAAGACTAAAGAGGATTCACTCAGACAAAATATGTCTCTGAAGATCATTAGAAAAGAGAGCAGAGAGCTATTCGATACAACTCTCTCTTTGTTTCAAATGTGGCTGCTTAAATTTGAATAGAATGTGTTTGGTGATTTTCTACAAAGGGAGTCACTTGGATGATGGCTCTTGTTATCAGTCATGTTTTATTATTGAGAGGTGGAAGGCCCACAGGAGCTCCAGAGACCAGGCATAGGTTTAAAAAAATGAATGAAAAGGAAATCACCAAAGCAAAGCAAAGCAAAGCAAAACAAAACAAAATGAAAAAGAGTACTCAAGAATAAATTAAAAAGTGAATATAACAGAAGATGGTTCCAGGCATTTTATTTTATACATTCTGATGTTGGACATATAATCCAGAGCTTCAAGCACGCTAGCCAACTGCTCTGTTAGTGGGATACACCACTGACACCTCCACAGAATTTATCCTAACAATCAAATGAGAGTGTTAATAAAAGTTACTAGTCTACTACTTCACTAAACATTCACCACTGACTATGATATAATGCATCAGACGAGAGTGCTCAGGGTGATACAGCCATATACAACACAACATGTATTAGAGAGGAAAACAGAAGAATTGAGACTCTTGGTAGCTTTTAATAGGTGCACAGATAAATTTTCCTAGCCCAGACAGCATCCTGTTGATGAGAAACCAAACTCCCATGTATAGACAGAGCAACAAGTGGTACAGGGTACAGATGAGAGTTGGGAAACTGAATAGACAGTGATTATACCCATCATTGTATTGGGGAGAGGGAAGAGGAGTCAGCTAATCTTTAAAGAGATGTAGATCCACAGTGCTGGGAGGTATCATCTACATACTATAGTGCTGGGAGGTATCATCTACATACTATAGTGCTGGGAGGTATCATCCTAGCCATGTATTCCACAATGCTGGGAGGTATCATCCATGCATTCCACAGTATGGGAAGTATCATCAATGTATTCAGGAAAAGACATTTTGTCTTTCCAAATCAACACTACCTACATGGGTTCTATTTCCTTTTCAGTACTATATTAGCCAGGGTGTTTAGACTGTATATATCACAAGGGGGTAGTTATTTCACTGGTTTTCCTGCTAAAAGTTGGCTAGTCTGGTCAAAATGACCAACCATAGTAAGAACCCAGTGACTGCCCAGCTCATGGATCCTAAGTCCAATCCCAGACTGGCTTAGAAGAATGGAAGATTCCCAGAAAACCACTGATCTCCCATCCATGTAGGAAGGTTGAAGAAGCCAGAGTCTGATGGCAGGGGAAAGATGAGGTACCACCACCACCAGCAGTGATTAGATAAATGCATTCACAGAACAGATAGAGGCAGGCAACACTGCTTTTCCTTGGACTTCTTTATATCTGGGCCATTGCCAGAAGGTGCTATGTTCTCTGGGGGGTGGGGGGAGAGTCTTCTCCTCTCAGCTAATCTTTTCAGAAATGGCCTATCTCCTCAGTGGTTCCTGATATATTTAATGTGACAATCAAGACGAGCTATGACAAGTTACTAAGTTAGCTGTGAGGACAACAGGTAAGTCTCTGGGATGCTTTCATCCATTACAAAAGCAATTATACATCTTGCACATAGCCAGGGTTCCTGGAAGTCTAGAAGTCACAATGCTTAGTAAAATTCCATTGAAATACAGTAAGTGCTATAGATGTGTGAGATATTAATATATTTTTTCTGTGTAACTCTCAGAGGGGGGTCCAGTGGATTACCTGGTTAGAATGAGGGTCTGTAGTTGACTTGGATTGTCCATACCAGTAGGAGGCAGTTTTCATCATTTCTTCATCAGTCTTTTTTTGGTTGTTTTTTCCCCAAAGAAAACATAAATTGGGCAGGACTTAGCCAAACCTAGCAATAGGTGTTAACCCTTTGGAATGTGATTTTAATAGCCAATAGGTATTTATAATTAATGTGCAATAACTTATTATGCACATCTCTTTAAATTTAATAGGCCCCGTTAAGGTAAGATCATTAAGCACCCAATTGAATGTTAAACACGTATATTTGGGGTTTAACGACTGTGCAGCAGATGTAGGATGGATTACGAGATTGTTAAAGGATATTAAGAAAGTTGTGACTATTGTGGGGGTATTTAATTAGAAATTTAAACAATCTATCCTTTGAAATGTGCCCCAAATCCTAAATGAGTGATGCCTGTTCCAGGAGCGGGATTGTCATTGACAGCATCAAAGTTTAAATGGATCCACACTGAAGGGGACCTCTATGCGACAGCCCTCTAATTAGCGTGAGAAACGACAACAGTACAACAAAGCTTCCGAGCATCTCCAATGACAGGTGCTGTAGACAGCAAGGCTGATGAAAGATTCTGCAATTAGAGACCGTGCATGAAGATTAATGGTGTATTATCTTAAATTAATGTAAGGTGGGTTATCAGAGATGAGCATCTGCCTTGCAATCTCTCCCTTTTTTCTACTTCCTCAAATCCATTTCCAGGCCATTGGTTCTCTTTCTCTCTCTCTCTCTCTCTATCTCTCTCTCTCTCTCTCTGCACTCTTACAACTGACTTCCTGTGGAGAAGTTTTGTGTTTTCCGTTCTCGTGTTTTCCTTTGTGACTCACCTGCTTTGATCTTTGATCCTGCATTTTTCCCTTTGTCTCTCCCTGAACTCCCACTGTATCCTCCCTCTTTTATCTCTGCTTCTCTCTGCAAATGGTCCCACTCTTTTTTTTTTAATTTTTTATTATATATTTCTTTACTTACATTTCAGAGGTTATTCCCCTTCCCAGTTTCCTGTCCATAAGCCCCCATTCCCTCCCCTCCCCCATTCGAGTATTCTTCCTAGACATCCCCCTTATTGCCCTCCCCCATATTTCCCTGCACTGGGGGTTCAACCTTGGCAAGACCAAGGGCTTTCCCTTCCACTGGTACCCCAACAAGGCTATTCTCTGCTACATATGCAATTGGAGTCCTGGGTCAGTCCATGTATAGTCTTTCGGTAGTGGTCTAGTCCCTGGAAGCTCTGGTTGGTTGTCATTGTTGTTTTTATGGGGTTGCAAGCTCCTTCAACTCTTTCAATACTTCCTCTGATTCCCCCCAAAGGGGGTCCTATTCTCAGTTCGGTGTTTGCTGCTAGCATTGACCTCTGTATTGGACATGCTCTGGATGTATCTCTCAGGAGAGATCTATAGCCAGTCCCTTTCTGCATGTTTTTTTTTAGCTTCATCAATCTTATCTAGTTTTGGTGGAGATATATATATATATATATATATATATATATATATATATATATATATATATCTGCGCCACATTTGTGTCAGGCTCTGAATGGCCATTCCATGAGTCGTTGCCCTGAACTTTGCTTCCATATCCCTCCTATGAATATTTTCCCCCTTTTAAGAAGGAATGGGAGCATCTGCATTGTGGTTATCCTTCTTCTGGAGCTTCCTGTGGTCTGTAGATTGCATCTTGGGTAATTTGAGCATTTTGGCTAATATCCACTTATCAATAAGTGCATACCAAGTATGTTTTTCTGTGATTGAGTAACCTCACTCAGGATGATATTTTCTAGTTCATTCCATTTGCCTATGAATTTCATGTAGTCCTTGTTTTTGATAGCTGAGTATTACTCCACTGTGCAGATGTACCACATTTTTTGAATCCATTCCTCTGTTGAAGGGCATCTGGGTTCTTTCCAGCTTCTGGACATTATAAATAGGGCTGCTATGAACATAGTGGAGCATGTGTCTTTTGTTGTATGTTGGAGCATCTTTTGGGTATATGCCCAAGAGAGGTATAGCTGGGTCCTCAGGTAGTATAATGTCCAATTTTCTGAAGAACCTCCAGACTGATTTCCAGAATGGTTGTACCAGTCTGCAATCCCACCAACAATGGAGGAGTGTTCCTCTTTCTCCACATCCTCTCCAGCATCTGCTGTCACCTGAGTTTTTGATCTTAGCCATTCTGACTGTGTGAGGTGGAATCTCAGGGTAGTTTTGATTTGCATTTCCCTGATGACTAAGGATGTTGAACATTTCTTTAGGTGCTTCTCGGCCATTCGATGTTCCTCAGCTGAGAATTCTGTTTAGCTCAATCTTAGTGTCATCTCAGTACGTCTTCTCATTCTTCGGCGATGGGAAGTTGGACTGCAAGTTAATCTACTTGAGCAGCAAGGATCTCACTAATTCCCAAGATTCGAAGTGCCATTATGTATCCAAATAAATAACTAAGAATGTCCTTTAAGAATTTCTCCATTCCCTCTTTAGTAGATAGTTGTTGAGCGTCCACTAAGTGGCAAGCAGTAGTCTACAATACTGGTATTCTACAACACAGACAATATAGCATAATAAGAGGGCTTGTCATTCTAGTTGAAAGAACAAAAGATTGGTACAGAAGCAAGAATGGCAAATGGCAGCAGCTTCAGCAGAAGAAAATAAAGTGCTGAGAAGAGGAAGGGCCTGCCAGGACAGGGCTCACTGGTCTTGAGTCTTCTCACTGACAGTAACACTTCTGTAGCTCTCCAATAGGGGTGTGGTCCGAGGACTAAAGAGGCGTGTCTTTTTTTTTTTTTTCGGAGCTGGGGACCGAACCCAGGGCCTTGTGCTTCCTAGGCAAGCGCTCTACCACTGAGCTAAATCCCCAACAAGAGGCGTGTCTTGAATGGACTGAGAGAAGTAGGAGATGAGATCAGAGCAGTGCAGGAAGAGTTCAAGTGACCCAGGGCCTGATGGGTAATTTAACACTGGCCAGCTGATCAACACAGGAATTCAGGAGAAAGTTTAGGCCATAGGGGAGACAAAAGCAATTTAAGCTTTAAGATCATTGAACTAACTCCTGTGGAGTGCGCCTCCCCAAGGACAGAGAGAAAATGCACACACAGGGGAATGGGATGGTGAAGTTTCTATCGAGGTACAGAGAACAGGGATTCGCCAGATGCTTCGTGTCCTCTGAGTTGACAGCACTTGCTGACAGATTTTATAACACTGCACTCTGGCACCCAACAGTTATAAGACTGATGCCCACCTGCTGGAAAGAAAAGTTTAGTGGGAGAAATCTCTCGATTCCTTTGTGGACATTTAGAGTGGGCAATTGGCTATAGGGATCTGAATTTCAGGGGAAACGTTCAGGAGGAAGCTGATGCTTATTACACATGACATGGGAAGCACCTCACTGGCTTATTTTGGAGACTGAGTGAAGGCAGAGAAGATGGAGAATGAGAACTGGTCTCTGAGTACTCGGTATTGTGGGTTACCGAGTGAAGAGTAACAGGACTGGACCCAGAGAAGGAATAGCTGCGCTGTGAGGAGCGTGGGGAACAGAGAGTGGGAATGTCTCGAGTGGGGAGAAATGGTCAATATGTCGAGTGCTGTGGATGGGATGAGTGAGATCAGAACTGAGAAACGTGTTCTGCTCCATCAGCAGCATGGGTGACCTTGTCAGGAGTGATTTCAGTGAAGTCCCGGGTTCAAAGGCTGACTGGCGTATATTAAAGGAAGGTTTCAAGAGCACTGTAGAGAGTGAGAATAAAATTCTCCCTGGGAGAATGTTGCTGGAGAGAGTTGAAGATAGAGTAACAGTAGGAGAAAGATGTGGGATCACAGGGAAAATTTATCTTTAAATTTAGTGAAAAATAACATGATAATTTTAAAGATACTATGTCATGTTTACATGCAGTTAGGGATTATCCAGGACAGAGTGATGTAGAAGAGAGGTGGGGCATATTTAGAAAATTATTCCTAAGTAGACAGTGGAGGAAGGGACCAGACACTGAAAAGGGACTTGAGATATGATCAGCTCATTCAGAGTATTGAAAGGAAAGCAGTGTATATGGACACAGAGAGAGTGGACTGGGAAACATGGCAGTGGAAGGGGGTGCACAATCCTTTTCTCCATCTTAATTTACACACACACACACACACACACACACACACACACACACTGTGTTTGTTTATAGTTAAATACAATAAATTTGTTAGTAAGCTTTCTAAAGATAGAAAAGACAGAAATGGTGTCATGGAAAGAGACTCACTAGGATTGCAGAGAAACTTGAACAATGCATCTGTACTCAGTGATCATGAATTTTAATTAGAACAAAAGAGTGAGAAAGGGAGTGAGAGGAGACAGAGGAAAAAAATTACACACGCACACACACACACACACACACACACACGCACTCACGGAGAGAGACAGAGACAGAGACAGACAGATAGACAGAGACAGAGAGAGAGAGAGAGAGAGAGAGAGAGAGAGAGGTGCAGAGTCAGAGACAGAGATCTCAAGATCCATTGAACCAGGTTTCAGATTTATTTAAAAAATAAATATAATTAAAACTGAGGCAGTAGAGATGAGGTATATTAGATGGCATGGTTAGAAGAATGATCAGTGTAGATTTTAAGCTGGGAGGGCTGGGGGTTGTTCAATGTCCTGGCAGATGATTGAATATATATTATCATTGTGGTAAGGAATGAGCTAGAGAGATGGGAGTTGTAGTTATCATTAGGGAATATGTGAGACAACCACAACAGACATCACAGCTGGTGTTGTGTCCAGCCGCCTGGAGTTCAGTCTGAGTAGCATTAAGGTAGAAGGGTGTTGCTGTGGTCTGGGCTTGAGGGAACCCATCGTATCTATGCTACTGTGTGAAGAGAGGAAGAGAAGAGACTTTGTTGCTCTCAGTGGGTGTTACAGGACAGCTAACGTCTGCAGATGAGTCCTATGCTTAGGTTAGAGGAAAAAGAGAGACTATTCTGAAAGACATTTGAGAATAGAAATAAGTAAGATGCTAGGGACTGAATGCCCAAAGAGCACAAAGAAGGGAAATGGGAAACAGAAGGGGAGAGAGTTGGGAGTGTCTGAAACAGTGTGAGCATGAAATGGGGATGTGAGGGTCAGGTGTGACCACTGAGGTTGTAAGAAAGAATTATTCCTCATGACTCCTGACAAAATTTATAGTGGCGAGACTGCAACCTTGAGTTTCAGAAGGAAAAGGAAGATGGTATTTTGCCAAAAGCAGACAGAACACTGTGTCCTCATCTGATCCATCCATGGGATTCATGACCCAAGACGAGCAGGACCAGTTTTGCGTTCAGCACTTCCAGTCAGATGGCCCTCAAGGATCCGATATTGACATTCTGGCCTCTGCATTAAAAGGCCTACAGCAGCAGCTACAGAGGAAAAAACAGAGTGGATGACCACAGCAGGCATAGAGGGAGTACTACGGGTGGCACTGACTACTTTAGATGGGCGATAGGAGACAGTACCAGATCTCTGGGAGTTACAGTCACCAAAATGTACTCTGAAAAAACCATGTCCAACAATTTTGACTGTGTGAACACACACACACACACACACACACACACACACACACACACACACACACACACACACATACCCACTCCTTCAGATGGCAATCACTAGAAGTGATCTTGCACCAGGGCAAATTCTGTAATGGGTGTGTAAAATGTGTGCCTTACCTCTCAGTGTGGAAGAGTGTGCATCACAGTGAGCTTGAACACTTCAAATCTGAAGCTATTATCTGAGGGCAGGCAGGACAGCTTGTGACTTGTGCCTTCTTTCTTCCTTTCCCCAGATATACGGAGTTGGGCTCTCAGGTGCAAATCCCCGAGTGCCCTTTAGCCCTAGTCTAACCATCTCCTCTCTGTAGTCACTTTCATTCATCTTCGGATTTTCCCACAGTGCACCGCACTCACTCCTCAGTCCAGATTGCTAAAATGGCAGCACCGCCTGGCCACGGAGTCCTATTACCTCAGCAGCAACACAGGGAACATGTTTTTTCCTGATCAAATGAGATTCAGTTACATGTCAGGGAACACTAGCATCAGCAGCTTGTGTCATTTAATAAAACCTAAAGTTACAAGTGTCCTGAATAGTTCCCTTAGAAGCTATTTTAAGTGGACAGCCCTTCCCTGGAAAACCCCACGAGTGCAGAATAACAGAAGTTAATTTTAGCAAGCACTTTTTAACCTACATTTGGGGACAAAAATGCCAGGAAACCTATTATATAATTGAAGTAAAAAGAAGCCCTTTGGGTGTGACAAAAGTTGTCTGTCTCAAGTTACTGCAAATGGAAAAATGATATACTGAGGAGTCTGGCATTTGAGAAGCCCGATAGTGGGGAACTTTATTTGCTGAGAAGGCAAATGAGGGCACCTGGATATTGAAGAGCACTGGACACTGGTCTGGGAAGCAGCTGACAGACTCCCATAGGGGATTTCTGACTCCGGTTGGATTCAAGAGTGCTCCTGGAATTTCAAAGTGAAGTATGAATATCAAAACGCTAATTTGTTCATCTGTCATAACCCCTAAGAGTCCCAGATATGCTTTCAGCCTAAGTGCTTTGCAAGCTGGAGGGACCAGAAGGAGAGAAGGAAAATATTACTACCCATTCTTCACTCTTCTTGGACTTCAAGCACATTGCCTATATGATGTCTGCTCTGCCCACCGTCTTTCACCGTCTCCCAATGTGGCCTGGCTTCTTTGACCCTGCCTCCCTTTCAGCTTCAAGGGTATCTTCATGCTAAGCCCATAGCCTGTCAGTTTGACCACTCCGAAATGGGTAAACGTCTTGGTTCCTAAGGTCTCTTCCTCCAATAGTGTTTTTTATTTTGGGATGCTTTTGACATTTGTGCGTTTCCCACAGATGTTGAGCACATCATGAGAAGGTATAAGGAGCTGGACAGACAGCTCAGTGGTTGGGTGAGCTCATACAACGAACCTAAGCTCAGTTTCCAGCTCAAAGGCTCAAAACCCACTGTAACTCCAACTCCAGGCTACCTGACACCTGTCTAGCTTGCTTGAAAAACTGTGCTCTTAAAGATTTAAAATAAACCTTTTAAAAAAATATTAGGATTTGAAACTACCATTTACCTTCTCTTTGAACCCAATCTGTTTCTTTCTTTGAGAAAACAAAGCAACAGCTTGAGGTTGCTGCTTGTATCTCCCTCCTCTGCTTTCTTGGAGGTGCTGGTCGCCTTCAGCCTCCAGAGCTGTTAGACATGGATTCTCTTCCTCTCATGCAGTCACTTCCATTTGCATGTCACCCACATCCACCTGAAATGCCACCCGGAGAGCCGCAACACAAAGTGCCCTTGCAGACAGTGCCACCCCAGCATCTACTATACGTGAAGGACATCATAAGAGACTGATGAAGTGTTTGGTGGTTTATCTTCCGATCTCCTTCCCCATTGGAAATCACCATGGCCTTTGGAACTATGATTTCAGGTTTACGCGTGAAAACAAGGAAACTGGAGCCTCCTAGCAGTTGATGCTACTCTTTCTGGACTATCATCTTGTTTTCCTGTTGACTTTAGTCAGGAAACACCATCATTTAAACACAGGTTTCAGAAGAAATTAGATGGCATCCACAAACTGGGTCTCTGGAGAGTGCAATCAAAGTTGCTCCTTTGTCTTTTCTTCCTCCCTCCCTCCCTCCCTTCCTCCTTTCCTCCCTCCCTCCCTCTCTCCCTTCATTCTTTCCTTCTTTCCTTCCTCAGTCTTGCTTCAGACTGGCAGGAAAGACTCATGGAATCTCATAGGAATGTGCAGCCATTCTAGCTGACCAATCAAGGGTTTGTGCCAGTGTTTCAGCATAATTCTCTCTCTCTCTCTCTCTCTCTCTCTCTCTCTCCCCCCCCATGTCTTTCTCTCCTCTCCCTCTCTATCTCTACCCCTATTCCTACCTCTATCATCTCTCTCTTCCTCTCTGTGTCTCTTTTTCTCTCTGCCTCCTTCTCTCTGTGTATCTCTGTCTCTGTCTCTGTCTCGTCTTCCCCGTCACACAAACTTTTTGTTTTAGAGTGACTTTTAGCTTTTACACAATAGTGTAAAGAACCCAGTGCCCTTTAGTTATGAGCATCTTGACCCACTGTGGTGTATTTGTCAAGACGGAAGAGTCAGCATTGGTACATTATTTTAAATCAATTCCAGCCTTTATTGAATTTATTGTTTCTATCCAGTGCCCTTTCTCTGGACTACCATACCATCTAGGATACGTTGTATCTAGTAATAACCCCCCCTTGGTCTTTATGGCTTAGATGGTTTTATGGCAATCAGGTATCTTGTAAATTATTTCTCAATTGTATTTTTCTGGGGATTTTTCTTCACATGATTACGTTTTCTCATGATTCTGGTCTTTTGATAGAAGAACCATCAAAATAAAACATTGTTGTTCTCATCTCTCCATACGAAAGGTTCATGCAATCAGCGGAATGTGTCATTGTTTATCTTCTTCTGGGATTTTAGTTGTTACTGCTGATACTGGCCTTGACCACCTAGATGAAATGATGCTCACCAGAGTTTTCTATTCTGTTATGGTTGTATGGACATGGGCTAGGCATACCACATTCACTTGTGGTTTTCTTGTAATGGTCTCTATCTTCTGCCAGAAACACTTCTTTGATAGGGTGAGTGAGAACTATACATATCTATGGGTATAAGAATAAGTTTCAGAATGCAGTTAGGAACTACGCTGGTCTAGCAAAATGGTGGTACTAAGATCTATGACCACACTAGCCATAGATAGTAGAAGAATTTCCAGCACTAAGGATGTGACCCCCTTAAGTCTAATTAGAAAGCTGTTAGCTACAATATGAATGACACTCTCTTACCTTTAGGGGTGTCTTGCCTTGCTAGTCATTACTGTGTATCATAAGTCTCACAGCTGGGTAGAAATATTGATGGCTTTCCTCTTTTGGCAGAGTCCTTTATGGTACTCTGAAAGCTAGACCTCAGTATGGAAACTTTCAGGTGAGATCTAACTCGAATTCTCCAAGTCCTGTGTCTGAAGTGTGTGTTATCTTTACCAATAGAGACTTATCTTCAACCTCTGAGAGGGAACCATAGGCAACAGCAGTAACCATAAGTATTTTTGGAGTTTCTTGGATTGCGTAACCTTGACAAACAACTTGAAAAGAAGTGCCTGATGCTGAGATTTTTTTCTTAGATGGTCTGTGGTTCAGGTGGGAAGCATTGTCAGCTTAAGTGGCATAACTTTACATAAGGAGTGTGTGTGTGTGTGTGTGTGTGTGTGTGTGTGTATGAGTGTGTGTGTATGAGTGTGTGTGTGTGTGTGTGTGTGTGTGTATACTTATGTGTCTTACATGTAATTGTAGGTAGATCTAAAATTCTTAAGAGCTTTTCAAACATAGTATAAAGATATTTTTTCTTTTTTTTTTTCAGAGTTGGGGATAGTATAAAGATATTTAATGCTACGACTTACTCTCTAAGTATTGCTTACATTTTATTTTTTAAATTTTAATGTGTTTTAAACTTGTTCATTTTATACTTGATCTTAGCCAAAAGGCCGAGAAGCGATAAACTTGTTCATTTTAGTTTAAAGCCTTTTCGTTATTTCTTAAGATTTCTCTTACCCATGGTTCAAGTGTACTTTGTAGTTTCCACATGTTTTCCAGCTACCTTAAAATAATTGGGGTTCAATTCTTATTTGTTCTTAGAATATATTTCATACTGTTTGTATTCCTTTAAGTTCATTATTGTGTATTTTACGGTACAGAATATGGTCTATCTTGGTCCACCTTCCATGTAAGCCTAAAAATAACATGTATTTTGTAGTTGGATAGAGTTTTCTTCAAATGTCAATTAAATCAGATTGATTGATAGTGTGACTTGGGTCATCCACATCCCTGCTGCTTCTCAACCCATTTGATTTATCAATTACTGACAGGAGTGTTGAAATCGCCAGCTACCTTGCTGGAATTTTCTGTCTCCTCTCAACTCTAGCAGCGCTTACCTCGCATGTTCTGACACGGGGTGATTAGGTACACACATGTTTAAGGTTGTCCATCTTTCTGAATAACTGAGCTGTTTAAGATCAGACAATGCACTTGACCTCTGAGAGTCTTGATTGTCGGAAGCCAACATTATCTGAAGTTAACATAGCTTAGTAACTTCAGCTCTTTTCTACTTTCATGCGTTTTTGGGAACATAATATATCTTATACATAAGTCATTTCTAAATGTACAGTTTTATGACATTGATTTCTTTCACATTGTTTCTCCCCACCATGTTCTGTGTATGTGTGTGTGCATGTGTGCAGGCATGCACATACATGCACATGCAGCGTATACATGGGATCATCATCACTGTCTATGTCCAGAACTCTCTTCTCTTCATAAGCTGAAAGTCTATAGCCATATTCAATGTCCTTTTCTCCTCCTTCCAGCTCTTCATTGCCATTTACCCTCCTTATGAAGTAGACTACTAGTATTTCATATAAATAGAATAATTTAATATCAGACTTTTCTGGCTAGATTACTTCACTTATTATTACTTTGTAATAACAAAGTTAATCAATGTTATTGTATGAATTATAATTTCTTACTTTTTAAGGCCAAATACAACATTCCTATGTATACGTATCACAGTTTATTCCCTCACTGACTCAAAGATGGACACTTGGATTAATCCATCCTCTTCCCTTTCTGATTTATTTTATGTTTGGTGTCTGGCTTTTGTTAAGAATATGTAGCGGAATTTTTGTTTATTTAAATTCACTTTGGCAATCTCTGTCCTATAAATGTTGAATCTAGGTCATTAACATTCAATGTTATTATTGACCTAATTGGGTGAATATTTACTGTGATTGTAATTCCTTTGTACCAAAGATATTTGTGCTTCTTTTTAGTTTTCTGCCTAGTGCACATTAAGATGAATATTTTATGTAACTCTATGTCTCACCAACATATGAATTGCATTTCTTAGGAAATTCTAGTCCTTGCTCAATATCTCAGTGTTCTGTAAATTAAAACCCTCCTGAATCATGTATCTTCAAATACTTCTTCTAGATGTCTTTCCCACCCCATGTGATACTGCCACAAGGACACTGTTAATTATTATTGTTATTGTCTCAAGTGGCCATCTATATCAACTTATTTTGAGTTTAAAAAGTGGATTTGTTGGAGTTCCTGAGTCTGTCAGCTGCATCATACTCAGGCTTTTGATATACCATGCCTCTCAGTTTTTAGACGTTGCTTACCATCGGTTAGTCCACAGTCATTACTAAAAGGAAACCATGCAATTTCTGACTGTAAACAAAGATGATGGACCGGATAATTTGTTTGCCAATGGTCTTTTTTTCCCCCCCAGGAAACCAGACTAGTTGATTTTCTTCAACATTCCAGAGTGACCACTTGCAGGTCGATGGTTAAGGTCTATTGATCCAATTTCTTCACTATGACTCTGACATCACGTTGACTGGAATAAATGGACTGTGTCTAGATAGTTTAGTAGTTATGACAAGTGCATCAGACTGACCAGTCAGCACCAAATGTTTCGCTATGTTTGCTGCTTTTCCCTTAGAAATGGACCTGGTGCTAAAATTTTAACTTAAACTAATTTCAAGATTGGATTCTACAACTATAAAATACCAGTTTTATGTGGGATTAAAAACATGGACTGGGTTCCTAACCAGGTAAATGTGTAGACCTGGAGAAAATTAGACTGTTTGGGATTTGAGGTTGGTACCAGAGGAATGCACACAGTCTACCGTGTGTCTGTTACAAAGCGATTGCTGCTACAAATGACAAGCACCCAACTATGTCAAAAATCAATGGCTTTGATAAATGCTGGAACTGGCTGGAAAAGACAAAGATCTTTTCCAAACCTAATTTCTGGGAATCCATGAGTCTGTCTCTTCTTTCCCTAATACTACATCCCTTTCAGCAGTGCTACTGGGAATAGACTTAAAGCCTCATCCATCCTCGGAAGAGCTCTATGTTCCAAGCAACATTTTTAAACATTTCAGTTTCAGCCTGGGTCTCACTGAGTTGCCTCGCTGACCCAAACTTATACTGCAGTCCCTTCAATACTGAGTTGTCTGTGCTTTTGCTCCTCCCTGGAACTGCTCTCCTCCACAAAGTAATTTGATTGGAATTGTATCAAATCTATAGGTAAATTTTGGGTAAACGGATACAATGATGCTATTGAATCTTCCTAATCAGGAATATAGGCTATGTGTCTATTATTGTTATCAATTTTATAGTTTTAAAAATTTAGATAGATATGCATCTTTATCTATGTGTACTTGTGGACTTACTCGCTCTGACACGTCTGTGGTGGTCAGAAGACAACATGCAGAAGTCAGTTTGTTTTTTTCTACCACAAGGGTCCCAGAGATGAAACTCAGGTTCAGCAGTGAGTGCTTTTACCCCTGAGCTATCTCACCAGGCCTATTTCTTTTGACTTAGTTTTCTATTTAGAAACCAAACACAAGTATGGTCATATCACTTCTTATTTAAATGTAAGGCATGAAGATAAAGACCCAAGTTCCCATCTTTTTATGAAGACCTCCATAGTTTGCATTTTTGCAACTGCAGAAACCTCATTTCAGTACCCAAACCTCTCACTTCTCCTTTCCTGTGGATGGAATAGTCTCTCTGGGTTCTTCTCCCCCTTCCATCACAGTTATCTGTTGACTCTTCAGATCTCACTTCTCCATTCCCCACAGCCCAGGTTAGACCATGTCTCTCTGTTTCCTATTTCCGTGTTCTGCATCTTCACACCTACGCTTCCTTCAAGCCTTTTGATATTTTATTGAATTTTATTTTAGGAATTTGGGTCCAGTTTCTTTTTTTTTTGGGTTTTTTTTTTTTTTGGTTCTTTTTTTCGGAGCTGGGGACCGAACCCAGGGCCTTGCGCTTCCTAGGCAAGCGCTCTACCACTGAGCTAAATCCCCAACCCCTTGGGTCCAGTTTCTGATCATGTAGTTATTTGGGATTGTTTTCCTTCATACCCAGTCGCTATAGCTGCTGCCTCTACTTCCGCTCCATACATTGTCCCATATAATATATCCTCTGCAAACAGGGAAATAATAATGATTCTATCTCTAGTAAGTTCTCAGAGATGCCATGTAGGTATCTGTGTACTTGATACCTACATACTGATGGAAGGAAATAAGCACAGACACTCAGGGTTCATACAGAAAAGTCACCAGACCATACCAGTCAGATAACTGGGGACTCTGCTTAATTGTCAGAGCCACGTTGACTTAATTACATGGTATATGAGCTTTGTAGAATGGGTCTCACTCCTACTGGGTTCTTGTAACAGTCGAAAGTGGAGGATGGAAGGCTCTTCAGTATCTCTAGTCATGTAGAGAGGAAGTCAACCCCATCAAAAGGAACACTTGGGAAATCAGTACTGTTTGGTTGAGGATAAAATAGTGTTGGTTACAATGTGAGTAAATTGGAGCATAAAGGTGCCCACGAAAGGCAAGTATCCACCAGAGACTTCAAAATTCCTATGTTGAAATTCACCTCTCCATATAACAATATAAAAAGATAATATCTCTAATAGTGATTAGGTTCTGAGTATTCTCCTCTGAAGAATGAGATGGAAGGGACCTGCTCATTCTTTCTGCTGTGGTGACCACAGTGACTAGACCCTGTCTATGAAGAAGACAGTCTGCCTTCACCAGACACTGAATCTACTGGGGCCTTGATTTAGGACTTTCCAACTCCTAGAATTATGAACAACTAACTTTTGAATGCTTATAAATTACTCAGTCTGAGGTATTTTGTTACAGCAATTAAAATAGACTAGATTGCTGTCCCAAAATGGGAGATAGGGTAGTTGGACCCCTGAATGACCTTTTTCAGCTCAGACTTTTTCCATAATCCAGTATAATCAACGCATTATTATGAGTCCCCATGTGTTAAGTGTTAGTGAGAAAACCAAGACTGTTAAGGATTAGTTTTAATTTTCTTTCAAAATATCACTTCTTGTCTCAAAGTGTTTTCCCTGTGAGTAATGGCTTGTGGTTGTAAAGGAAATGGATTGGCCAATACCTGTTGTTGAAAAACAGTGTTTGAATTGGCCTAGGTCAAATGATGGCAGCTCATGGGGGAAAAGTTCAGCTCATAAGCTCATATTAATGAAAAACAGATGATCTTTTTTTCTATAATTTCACCTTTAGCCAGGCAAACTGTGGACATGAGATGATTTGGTTATTTAATGATCATCAAGTGTTTGTTGAGCATTTAGTATGTAACTGGGACTATGTTAGTATACTTAAGAAAGGTTCAACTCCTTTCTTCATATGTTTATAGTCTAGTGGGGGAGCAGACAAGTGAGACAAGTGAGTGGCGTGAAGTCGGCAGCTGTTGTGGAAGCATCTGTTCTTGGTGGGAGTTTAATTTTCATGATTATATTAGCTGCCTGTGCCTGCCATCATGAGGTGCACAGACTGGACAGTTTAACTGCAAATGTTTGTTTTCTAATGGTCTTGCAGGTAGAAGCCCAGAGGCAAGGGACAGGCAAGAATGATTGTTTGGGGCTTCCCTTCTTCCTTCACAGATGACCATTTTCTTGAAGTATCTTCACTTGGTCTTTTGCTGTGTGTATATCTGTCTTAATCTCTCCTATAAAGACATCAGTCCCATTAGATTTGTAGCCCATTTATAAGACCACATTTTATCTTAATTACCTCTTTAAGAATCCCCTCTTTAAACAACAACCCATTCTGAGAGATTAGAAGGTCCAGCTGCAACCTATGCGTTAGGAAGATATGATTTTGTCAACCCCATCCCAATTATCTGGAAAAATATTTCCAATGGAAATATCTGAAATAGATAAAAAATTTAAAAGTTGCAGAGCCATGTTAAAAAACTGAAACCAAATGCTACATGAATTTAATGTGAGGACTATATTTTTCTAATCTAAAATCATTAAAATTTCAAGTTTTAACCAGTGAAGACAATTATTATGAAACATTCAACCTCTTCATAGTCATTTAAACCCTGTGTGCCCTTTTTCCTTATAGGCTGTTCCAGCCCAGACACTAAATTTTTTTTGTCAGAAACACTTGAATAACAACTTTCATAAAATTTATAGTAGACTCTCAAGTGTTTGACATGCTCAGGAAATTCCAAATGCACTTAAAACTGTTTTAGTAAATGAATTAAATACTTTTAAAATGCAAATTCTTTTTGCAGCACATGAAATTAAGAACTTACTGTTTTGGGAGCAATGGCCACATTTCAAGTCTTCAATAGCTATACATGACCTGCGGCTCTTTCAGTCTTTTTGGGTTACTCTAACAAAATACTTTAGACTGGGTAATTTATAAACAGTATGGATTTATTACTCACAGCTGGACAATCTCAGTTCAGAGACCAGCAGACCTTGTCTATGAAGGGAACATCTTTGCTCCATAAATGGTCCTTTTTTGATGTGACTTTCTGTGAACAAGTGACAAGCAGTTTCCCTTGGCACTTAAAAAAGAAAATAACTGGTTGGAGCCTAGATAATCTAGTCAGCCAGTGGCCTCTCCTTTTAATATCATAGTCTTGAGCAGTGGCTCTCAACCTGAGGGTTGCAACGTTCTGGGGACGGGGTGTTGCATATTAAATACCCTGCATATCAGATAGTCACATTACTATTTGTGACAGTGGCCATGAAATTCTTTTACCCTTGGGCAGGGGTGGTCACCAGAACATAAAGAACTGTATGGAAGGATTGCAGCATTAGGAAGCTGGGAATCACTGGTCTTCAGGGTCCTTTCTCAACACATTGTTTGGGAGGACACAAGCACTTGGACCACAGGCATGGGTATTGGATTGGACAGATGTAGGAGAAACAGGGTCCATTTCTGAAACTGTCAGGCTCCTCAGTAACTTCAAGTTTCATTATCAATAGCACACTCTATTGCAATGCCTGGAAAACCTCACTTCATAAAAGATTGGGATTTTGAAAAATATTTAACACTCTCCAACTGCTCCTGACTTAAAGCATTTTACAATCTAATTAACTCCCCCAGGCCCTCCCAGGGGGGTTATTAAAGTTCATCTCAGGGACTTCCTGGGCTGGGCTCAGAGCCAAGACTTCCATGTGTTTACCACCATACCCACCCCTCTGGGTGTTAATGAGGACACACGCACAGCTGGGAATCTCACACCTCCTCAGCAGGAGGCCACCCACCCCACCCCACCCCATAGCCTAATTCCTCCATCCCATTATGTGAATCTCAAAATGGCTCTATCTGTCTCAGTTCAGGATTAGAAGTGGAGCACCATGATTCTTGAGCGGGGCACTGAGGTTCTTAGACCCACTCTCCTCCCTCTTCTCAGCCTGTGTCGAGTTGATAAGGAATGGTAAACTGCCATTCTGATATTTCTACAACTCACAGTGGCCCTGTGGGAGGATCAAATGATAAATCAGAGGACGATCCTATCTTCACGGATTAAGGTTTCGCTTAGCACTGGCATTTCATTTTATAGATAATTATTACATCTTCAAGAATGTTCCGAGGGTTCAGTGGCATGTACTACTCTTGCCTGAGACCTGAGGTCAGTTCCTACCTAAAGTTTCTTACAGTTGTCTCATCAGAGGCCTGTACTTATGGGTGTATCACACACACACACATACACACACAATTTAACAATAGAAGTAAATATTAATAAAAAAATAATTTTTTAGAAAGTGGACATCCTTACCTTGATTTTTAATTTCTGCTCTCGAAAACAAGTTAGTAGCTGTTACATACATGGTATTGCTCAGTTAAAAAAGAATGAATGGATGATACAGACACAGGAGTGAACTGACCAAGACATTATCATACATTAGAGGCAATAGCACCAATCAAATAATGTCTTGATATAAGTACACAAAAGATGAATGGGTTAAAAACTATGGAATCAGTGTTCTGGACCTCTTCCACTTCTTAAATTTCTTAAATCTTGGACAAATCCTTAGATCTTTGGTTTTAAACATTTTCTTTCTTTCTTTCTTTCCTTCTTTCTTTTTTTTTTTCTTTCTATAAAACGAGGCTTAGGATTGTAGCTAAGTGCAGTGGTTAGGGAGAGCAGAGCGAATGCGGAAGTATTTTGTAAACACTGAAGCTCCACGCTGTCTTTCGGGGTTATTATGTGTGTTAATGCAACCCTTCATTGGTGTGGCTAATTGAATACCGACTCTGCTAAAGGAAATTAAAATTAAACAGTCTGTGTTGGACAATCCAATGTAGAGACTCAGCATGGCAAGGGTTTGCATCAAGCCAAACATAGCCAGAGAGAAAGACCCTGGCAGAGAAAAGCACTTAGATTTCACTACTAATTAGGACTGTTCCTTCAGGAGGTGGAATCTTCTCTCCCTTTTACAGATCAAATTACTCATGTACCCCTATAAAAAGCATGTCAAAGTCAGGAGTGCAAGCGGGTCCCAGTGCAATTTGCAGTGGGAATGGCAACACAGAACAGTTAGCACACCATTAATTCTCAATTAAGTACCAATTTGCACGTTGCTGGGAAACAATTGCAAATTCTTTGTTTTTTTCCCCTTAAATATGTCACTGGAATCTGAGGGAGTTAAAAAAAATATCTGGTAGAGATGGATAAATAAAGACAACTAGAGATAAAATTCAGGTTCTGCCAAATACTAGAACGGGATCTCCCATCCCAGTCACGTGCTGAGACTGCCTGACAGCCAGCGGTCTAATAATACACAGCGGTAGGGCCAGCATTCATCATAATCCAGATTGGCAAGAGAAAAACCTCAACTCTACTTAGGACTTTACAGTTGAGGATTTCTCTCTCAACGTAAAACAAGAATTTGGGAATTTCCCTTGCAAAAATAATGCAAGGACACTTTCTTCCCCTGCCACGTCCCATCCTCTGATGACTCCTACTGTTATCCAGGACTCTAGTGCTGGATATATATATATAGGACTCTAGGCCTATATTCCCAGTTCCGTGGCAGGGGGTGTGGGTGTTGGGTGGGGCTGAGGCAGGAGGATCACAAGCTCAAGGCTTGCCTAGGAAGCAGAGTAAGCCCAAGGCTTGCCTAGGAATCAGAGTAAGCCCAAGGCTAGCCTAGGCAACTTAGTGAGAACCTGTCTCAAAAGGTAAAAAGAGGTGGGAGATAGAAGCAGATGGCTTGCCTAGCATGGGCATGACCCTAGGCTCGAGCTGTAGTGCCACAATCCATCAATCAATTAATCATCAGTCCTATGTTTCACTTGGCCAAGAATTCAGATTTTTTTTCCACTGTCCGAAGTTCAAAGATAATATTTTCTTTGAGGGGCAAATGGCTTAGAAGTAACAACATCTTAATATTGTGACAGGACACATCTTTCTTTCTTTCTTTCTTTCTTTCTTTCTTTCTTTTTTTTTTTTTTTTTTTTTTTTTGGAGCTGAGGACTGAACTCAGGGCCTTGAGCTTGTTAGGCAAGCGCTCTACCACTGAGCTAAATCCCCAACCCCCCCTCTTTCTCTCTCTCTCTCTCTCTCTCTCTCTCTCCCTTTCTTCCTTTCTTCCTTTCTTTCTTTCTTTCTATTGGATATTTTATGTATTTACATTTCAAATGTTATCCCTTTTCCTGGTTTCCCCTCTGGAACCCCTCTATCTCATCCTACCCCCTTGCTTCTATGAAGGTGTTCCTCTTCCCACCCACACCCACCCTCTTCCACCTCACCACCCTGGCATTCCCCTACACTGAGCCATCGAGCCTTCCCAGGACCAAGGGCCTCTTCTCCTATTGATGCCAGACAATGCCATCTTCTGTTACTTATGTAGCTGGAGCCATGGATCCCTCCATGTGTATTCTTTGGTTGGTGGTTTAGTCCCTGGGAACTCTGGGGGAATGCTTCAGTCATTCTTAGAAGGCAGAACAAAATACTCACAGGAGGTAGAGGGTGGCAGGGACTTGGAAGGAAGAAAGGAGGGGGAGGGAAGAGGGGGGGCAGGGTCAGAAGACAGGAATGATATAACAGAGGGTAGGAATTTGAACAGAGGTGTGTAGCAATGGGAGGTGGGGAACTGGGGGAAGCTAAGAGCAAGTCCCAGATGCCAGGAAAGCAAGAGGCTCCCAAGACCCAACAGTGATGAGATTAGCTGAAATGCCCAACAAAGGTGAGAGAGAACCTGTAGAGACCATATCCAGAGGTTAAGGAAGGTCCCCGGTTAGGAGATGGGGCCACCCACTCATCTCCAAATTTTTAACCCAGAATGGCTCCTGTCTAAAGGAAACGTGGGGATAAAGTGTGGAGCAGAAACTGAAGGAAAGGGCATCTAGAGACTGCCCCACCTGGGGATCCATCCCATATATAGATACCAAACCCAGACACTATTGTGGATGCCAAGAAGTGCTCACTGACAGGAGCCTGTTACAGCTGTCTCCTGAGAGGTGGATGCTCGCAGACAACCATTGGACTGAGCACGAGGTCCCCAATGGAGGAGTTAGAAAAAGGACTAAAGGAGCTGAAGGGATTTGCAACCCCATAGGAAGAACAATATCAACCAACCAGGACCCATATTTCTGTGTAGATGCCAAAAGATGAATTTGATAGTTGCAACTTGATTTTCAACCTGGTAGAATTCTTTTCCATGCTAAATATATCGAGCATGAAACTCCATCATAATTTTTCACTTTTATGTAATTTATTGCCCCTCTGCCTCTGGATGTCGAACTGAAAGGTGGAGAAGAAATAGAGGTCTGCTTTCCAACAGCTAGCAATTTAAATGGACGGAAAACACACGGGGCATGATGAACTTGAATCCCTAGCTGGGCAGCGTATCACTCAGATTTGGGAGCCTTCAAGATGCACAGCGGCAAAAACAGGTGCTGTGCGTTGAGTTTGCTATAACATAAACTTAGGTGGAGAAAAGTTCACCTGAACAGTCATATCGCAGTCTTCTGTGCTTGCCTCCTTCCTTTCTTTCTGCACATCACTGGATTTCTCAAGCACAGGTGTATGGTTTTGTTTCCTCATCTCCACGTGGGGACTTCTTGGCATCTGCCTCTATCACTGTCTAGTTAGTTCCTGCTACCACTAGACATTTGTAATTACTTCTCTTATTCTTGTGATCAAAGAGCCTACAAGAAGCAACTTCTGGGAGGATGGGTTTATTATAGCTTGGAATTGGAAAGGATTATTCCATCAAGGTGGAGAAGACATGGCAGCAGTGAGGAAGATGTGGTAATAGGAGGAGGAGAAGGAGGAGGAGGAGGAGGAGGAGGAGGAGGAGGAGGAGGAGGAGGAAGAGGAGGAGGAAGAGGAATGGGGGGAAGAGGAAGAGTAGATAAGTTCACATTGTGTCCACTGGAAGCAGAGAAGAAATTAGAAGTGAGGTGGTCTATAAAATTACATCGTCTTCCTTCATTACCCCATACCCAGCAAGTTTCTAGAACATTCCAAACAGCATCACCAACTGTGCAACAAGGGTTTAAACACATGAACCTATGGGGGACATTTCACATTCAAAGTACATTTTTTTCTTCAGAATCTTGTCACCGCAACAGCTTGTACTGAACCTGACCACACCCAGCAACTCTTTCTTCTCTCCACAAATTCTGGGAATTGAACCCACATGAAGCAGGACACTACCAGAGGAACTTTTCTTCTTGAAAGCATAAGTTGATTCCTAGTGGGAACCAGAACAAAACCACCATGTTCCTCTGGAGCCAGGACACCATAAGTCAACTCTTATGTCTTTCCAGAGTGCCAAGACATATTTAATTCTCCGGAATGAAGTCACTTGACTCTCTTGGCTCATGAGTCGACTATACTGAGTCCCTTGGAGCTCCAACCAGCTGCATATTTTATACCCTGAGCATATCCCTCTTCTCCTTGGGTTTGGTAACTACTTCTTACCTGCTTCTAGAAAAAAATTAATAGGAAAATGACTGCACTATAGCTGAACAATGAACAGACTTGATAATTTATGCTCAGTGGTTTATTTTTGTTTCACTGAAGCTACAGGGCCTTGAGGCAACTCGGGGAACATACATATAAGATAAAGAAACGCATCAAATTACTCTGAAACTCCTGGATGATTGATTAAAATAAATTCACCTGTATAAATCAATGGGTTCTAATTATAATGTTTATTTTAACATGTTCTCAGGTATTCAATTAGGGCTGCCCATTAAACTGGCATCATGAAAATATGGCCTACTTATGTGATTTGATGGGCCCCTGGGAAGCCCTTTGCCTCCCATTCCTTCTTCTACATGCCTGCTGTGGCCCAGTGATTCTCCTATGTCAGTAAGTGATTATCAGTAAAAACTGTATCATGTATCATCACTTTGGATTTTCCCAACCACAAGTGGAGGTGGATATTATCATAATTCCAATTTTTATAGATAGGAATACTGTCATCAGAAATATTAAATGAATGACCCAAAGGGACTCAGGTAAGCATGTCACAGCCTATTTTGACAACTCATGTACTCAGACTTCAAATTACAATTTTTCTCTACTCTCCACCCTTTGTAACGAGGGGAAAATAACTCCTTCGGGTCTGGTGCAAAAAAAAAAAGTTCTTTAGGAAATTCTAAGAAATACATGTACTTCTGTTACTCTTGTGCTGTCGTTTAGTTTGCATGTTTATTTTCTTGCTACCCAAACCTTGTCCTGTGAAGTTTCTTTGTCACCACTAACAGCATTACTACAAGTGAAGAATCTGAGTGTATTCTGAAGTTACTGAAAAAGTAAAGAAAATTATGAGAAAAGGTGAGGGCAAGCAGAAAAAAATAAATCTTTTTTTTTAAACTTTGTATTGATTTTTTGTGATTTTCATATTAGGCACCCCAACTCCATTCACCTTCTTCCTCATTCCCTCTTATCTGTGATCCACCCTTGTAACCTTCCCCCTAAAGAAAATTAAAAAGTAAAACAAACAAACAAAACAAAGGAAGCTGTGATGTATTACCCTATATCACACAGTATACGCCCTTCTGCCCAAACAGATTTTCTTACAAATGCTCATTGCAATGAGTCATTGGTCTGATTTGAGACCTCTGACCTCTGCTCCCTATCAATTCTGGATCTTCACCGGACTCCTTCCCATAACCTGTTATTGCCCAGTGTCATGGAGAACTTGCAGGTTTGGATATGCAGGACTGGTACCTTCATATGCTACAGCAGTTCATACATGGGGTAGATGTTGGGGAGGGCTAATAGCCCTAGATCTGGGCTTGGGTGGACACTTCATTAGTTAGCCCACTAGTTTTTTTTTTTCTGTCAGTACCACCAGGGCCAGCTATCACATTTTGCCCAGGTGAAGGGCAGGGACAGCTCTCCTGCGCTGTGGGCCAGTTGACCAGCCTGTCGAAGGTGGCAGGGGTGGGGTGAGTGGGAGACAGCATCCCATGCCACTGCAGGATGTGTGGAGAGGGCAGCGCTCCCATGCTCTAGCCTTTGGGCCAGCTCACCTGGATTTTCTGCCACCAGAACCAACTCTACTTCATTGCCTGGCATGATGAAATATGGAGTCCAATTTTTTCCAGTGTTGCAGCCAGCAAGAGTTGGAGAGAAAAGAAACTTGACAAATTCACGACATTTTTGTTCAGTATTTTATGAATCCTCCCACAAACTTCACAAGAGTTGATGTCCTCTCATCTGCTTCTCTGGGTGGAGTCTTGGGCTTGGCCTTGAGCTTCTGAGTCATGCCTTCTGCCTCTCTCAGGAAACAGAAGCGGCTTTGATGGAATTAGAATGTCTTGTCTGGTTGCTCTGTTAGTTGATGTTTTGGCCAGCCTTTGGAGCAACAGAAATCCTTGCATTCAACTTTTCACAGAGATCAATTTAGTGTCTGAGAGGAAGAAATAAAGAGAATATTGGAGGACAGAAGGTTAAAGCGTGGGAATAAGAAATTTAGAATATGTAGAATAAAAGTAAGTTATATCCATGATGTAAGAGACCCAGACATGACTAGATAGCCTAGTAAAAAGAAAATAGTTAACACTGTAAAAAGTCATCAGAGAATTAGGAATGTGACTACTGTTTCTTCCCCAGCCCCAAGTGTGTGTGTGTGTGTGTGTGTGTGTGTGTGTGTGTGTGTGTGTGTGTGTGTGTACAGGACTGTATGTCCACATATATGCATGTGAACACCAGGTGTAGATGTTGTGTGTATCTCCCTGTACCTCTATCTATCCCTATCTATCCACTAATTGATATATCTATCATCTCTCTCTCTTTCTCTCTCTCTCTCTCCATCCATCCATCCATCCATCCATCCATCCATCTATCTATCTATCTATCTATCTATCTATCTATCTATCTATCTATCTATCTATCTATCTATCTTTGAGGCAGGGTCTCTCACTGAACCTGGAGCTCTTTGATTAGTTAAACTGCTTGGCCAGGGAACCTTTAGGATCCTCTTTTCTCCTCCTACCAATGCATATGTCAAAGTTATAGGCTCAGGCTGCCACAGCACACCTAACATTTTACATTGTTACCCAAGATCAGAATTCCTACCTAGTTGGGGAGCAAGCACCATAGCCATCGAGCCACATTCTCATCTCCCATTTCTCTAGTTCCCTTTTGTTAAACCAAATTACTTCTTTTGGGCACTCAGGAAATCTGCTTGTTATATTTATGCATGATTAGGACCAAACAAATCCACTGTTAGGATCAGACATTCTCTGGGAAGTTTTCTGGCAGTGATCTCAGTGTGGATGGGCAGCTTATCATTCTTTTTCAGTTTTTCTGAAGTTAAAGTGTTTGCAAAATGTGCTAGATTAGTGTTGGAGAAAGTGAAAACACAGAGACTTGTAGCATTGTTATTTAGAAACAAGTGATAGTTTTGGCTAGGTGTTAGAACAGTGCTGCCCTTTCCCCAGAACAGTTGTGAGTGGGACAAGAGTACCAGTCTGGAAAGGAGCTTCCATTGATACTGAGCAAGAACTACAGGCTCTACCCTCCACAGGGGAAATGTGGCTGGGGCTGACAAAAGAAACAAACATTGAAGAAATACATCCACTTAACTCTGAGCTCCAAAACTCTGACGTTGTCAGACCCAGGTGGAATCCTGAGGCTGGACTAAAGAGTCCAGATGTCAGGCTGCCTGGTTCATTACACTTCTGACCCAATTCTGGCCACTGGAGGGCATTTCCTACAGGGATGGGCAACTGCTCAACCCTGTATCCTCTAATTGTTCACTGCGTCTATTCCTACTCTTTCATTTTCTTCCACATTTTTTTTCTGTGTGATTGCAGCCCCTCCCCAACCCAAGTGCTTCCTCTGTGTCCACAACCCCCTTCCCCTCCCCCCAGCAATCTGGAGGCCTCCCTAGCACATTTTCTGCTGTGACAGCAATTCACATCACTCACTAGCCTGGTGCCGCCTCATCTCTGCTCTCTGGGGTTGATAAATATGTAGTTCTAGCATGAGAGAGACTGGGTGTAATCACTGGAGACTTCTCAGAGTGAAAACATCAGCGCTCTTTGTAGACTCTGCCTAACTGAGAACAGCTTGAGAAAATAAGTTTTTGACGGAGAAAAGGGAGGGGAAGGTGGAGAGGAAGGGATGAGTGAAGTGTGTGTGTGTGTGTGTGTGTGTGTGTGTGTGTGTGTTGTAAGAAGAGGGTCAAAGCCATCAGTCACTCACCTCCTCTAAGGCTAGGACAACTTCTACACTAGGTCCACTAATTCAGAAGTAGGCTTATGCTGATAATGGGCTTCCATGTATGTATATGGGGTGTTCTAATCTGTCTTTCTGCTGCTATGACAAAACACTGTGACCAAAAGTGACTTGAGGAGAAAGGAGTTTATTAGGCTCATACTTCCAGGTCAAAATCCATCACTGGGAGAACGCAGGGTAGGAACTCAGCAAAGGAATCATGGAGGAACTTTGCTGGTATTCTCTCTCTCTCTCTCTCTCTCTCTCTCTCTCTCTCTCCCTATGTTTCTCTTTCTCTGCCTCTTTCTCTCTCTGCCTCTCAATGAAATGCAAACAGTATAGGTTTGTAACCTCAGCATAGGGTGAAAGACAGGAGGACCTATGACATTCACTGGACAGCTGCTAGGCAAGTCCATGAGTTCCAGGTTCAGTGAGAGACCCTGTCTCAAAAACCAAAGTGGAGAGTGACCGAGGAAAGTACAGAATGCCAGTTTCTGACCTCCACATACACATGGGCACACGGGTCTACATCCTCCCACTTATCTGTCTACACCAACATGTTCACACACGCACACAGGAAAAGTCTAATCATGAATGCATTATCAGGGATAAACATCCTCACACTCAATTGTTTAATTGTCTTGCCAGTGTGTGTTCAAGTGTAGCATGATTCAAACCCTCCCCCAAATGCACCAAAACACCTAAAATATTATTCAGTGTTCTATAACTTTTCCATTATTTAGAGCTTCATATGATTTGACAGTTTAGCCTTGGAAGCCCATTGAGGAGGAAAGAATATAAACCAGGGGTTTTGAATCATTAGGCTAGAGGGATTTCTGAGTATTAGCCTTTACCCCTGCCCCCTCCCCCAGACTTTTTCTCTTGCCTATAAACTCTCTCACCCATCATCCCCTGCACTGAACCCCTGGTGCTGTCCTATAGCACCCACAGATTCAGAGTCAAGTTCTCCAATGTCAGCTCGGCACACTTGCCTTTTTAGCACTGACCGGTTAGTAGATTTAGGGTAATTAGTAACTTAAGAGAAACCAACAAATCACAGCACTGAAAAAAAAATCAAGGAACAAATAAAACCTTTGAAAAGAACATTTAAGCTTAGCTTATGGCTCCATTTGGCTGCTGGCTTCCCACCAGCCTTCAAGTCCTTTCCTCCTTACTACTCTAATCAAGTGCTGATCAAAGAACTCTTTACACTTCTGTGTCCTCGCACATGTTGGCACCTTTTCAGTCCTTCATTCCCAGAAAGCTTTCATGCTGCATAATTCTTATCATTCATGGGTGCTCTCTCTTTTCTGTGGAAGGAGACTCAGGCATATATCCCCCCTCCGGATGGGGGCGGGGAGCAGGACAGGCTGGCATTTGTGGCCACCAGGAAGGGGCAGCAATGTGTGACTCAGCAGACACATAGGTACATAGTCTTCCAGACAACAATTTCTTACTCAGGAAGAGATAACAGCCATTAGTGCAAATGGTATTAGAGGACAGCATTACAATTCATTGGCAAAAGAAAGGGGCCATGTTGCTTTTTTCCCTAAGACTTGAGCTCTTGGGTAACAGTGCAGTTAACTCTCACAAGTTTGTGAGTTTCTCCATTAGAGACAATTGCTAGGAAGTTGTGTGGTTTAGTCTCTGGGCTTCATAATGATTGTGTCACACACACACACACACACACACACACACACACACACACACACACACAGAGAGAGAGAGAGAGAGAGAGAGAGAGAGAGAGAGAGAGAGAGAGAGAGAGAGAAACACATATATGATGTAACTCCTATGTAAACCTGAGATGTTAAATTCTATGAGTCAATGAGGAGATAGTTAAATGGGATTATCTGGAATTTTCTTTTGTAAAATAGAGTATCTATTGGGTCATCTTACATTCTCCTCATGCTCCACTTTGAACATTCCTTATCAATGTTAGCTCAGATCTCTTCAGTTTCAGTTAAGTGTGTTAAGTTGGTGATGAATGCCGACTGTATTAACATATTTGTTTGCTTGCTTGCTTCCTTACTTTTCCAAGACAGGGTATCTTTGTGTAGCCCTGGCTGTCCTGGAGGCCATCCAGTAGACCAGGCTAGCCTCAAACTCAGCGATTTTCCTGCCTCTTCCTCCTAAGTGCTGGGACTAAAAGCATGCCCCACCACTGCCAAGTTATGTGTGATTATTTTTATAAGAACTATTTTCTGAATGTTTGGTTGAATTATAAAGCTGATTTTGTAGGAATAACAGCAACCTTTAATATAAAGGTGAGAAGATAATAGGAACAGAATAGAGACAAGTTGGAGGTCTTTAGTAAAAGAATGCTATTTTTCACAGTAATTATGAGTAGAATGATTTTACATCAAGAGTTTTAAAGCCATACAGAGTTCAGTTTGAATCTAGTCTGTATTGATAATGTAGTAGTTTTAACCAATTAATGGTCTCAAATTTGAGGTAATAACATTATACAAAGAAGGCTAAATAAAAATTAAAATCACATAGTGCTAAAATTATATATAATTCTAGAAATATATCTTTGTTTTTTTTTTACCTTAAATCGTCAGATGAGAACTTAAAAAATATATATATCATTTTGGTGTGGTGCACTTCTGTTCCTGGTTTATGGTTGCATGGACGTGGAATGAGAAGAACCACAAATGTCTAAATGTTCTTGGGGTGAACAGGACATGTGATCCCTCCACCCAGCTCAGCTTTATTGTTCTGTTGGATCCTTCCTGGAATTCTCTCAATCATGGCCATCACCCCAGAAGCTGCCAGAGAAGGACTGGTGCTTGAACCTCTGGGTAAAAAAGGGGTTGGTTTAAGAGAAGGAGCTATGCACTGGGTCACTTGTCCAGGAGTCTCAAATGCCCAGCTTGATCCCTGGGTAATTCATAGTACAGCAGTCTTCAGGAGAGGGAAAGGCAGGGTACCATACCAGATTTGTTCTGGTTAGATACAACCCTTTAAAACAACCCTGAAGATTTATGCCCTGAAACTACAAATAGAAAACAGTTGCAGCCTCCATATTACTAACCTGAATGAAATTCAATCCCAGAGTAAAGGCTCAGAAAGAGAGAAGCATCTAGAGGTACTAATACAGTTAGAGATACTTCAGAAAGTCCTTAAAACTGTACTTAGCATTCATCCAGGATCTCTGTTAGGCATACTTTCTTATGAAGAACTAGTATTGTGGGTTTCGTTTTGTATGTGTAATTTCATACTTCTTAGGCATTGCCAGATCTATTACAGATGAGGAGAAATGTACATGTAAGAAAAACAACATGTTCAAAATGTCATACATAGGAAGTTATAAAGCAGGGACCCAACCCCATGACTGTCTCATCTTCCAGTCTTCTCTCTTACACTTTGATTGCGTACCATCTGCTTCCATCAGATGTCAAGGGTATGGTAGTTTGAATAGGTATGTCCCCCACAGACTCATATGTTTGAATGCTTGCCCTGTAGAGAGTGGCACTATTAGGGAGTGTGGCCTTGCTGGAATAGGTGTGGCCTTGTAAGAAGTGTTCCATTGTAGAGGCAGGTTTTAATGTCTCCTATGTTCAAGCTCCATGCACACAACCTCTCTGTGCCGCCTGCAAAACAAGATGTAGAACTCTCAGCTCCTTCTCCAGCACCATGTCTGCCTGCACACTGCCATGCTTCCTGCCATGATGATAATGGACTAAATCTCTGAAACTATAGCCTAGCCCCAGTTAAACAGTTTCCTTTCTAAGAATGGCTTTGGTCATGGTTTCCCTTCACATCAATAAAACCCTAACTAATACAGAGGGGAAACTTGAGGAGCACATTTAGCATTTAGAGTGAGCTTCTAATTTAGAGCAAACTTATAATAACGAGTTTGGAACCAATGCCTTCACCTTTCCTGCCTGTACTTGAAGGTTTGGATGACACTGTCTTCTGGTGGAGTCTGATCTTTTCTCATGTGTCATATTCACAAGTACTTTTAGACTAGTGAGCCACACTGGTATTTGATAGATGGTGTTCATAACCCATGTCATTAATAAGGATGGATATGCCTCAGTTCAGCCTATGCAGGATTTGTGTGGAAAGGAAGGAGTATAGCATGGGCTTGCCCAGGTAGGGCGCTTTTCCATGCAGTCAGGGCATATAGGTCCTGTGTCCTCAGTAAGCTCCTATTTAAGTGTCTCAGGTTATCCCTAGCATTTACCCAGTAGGCTCCATCTATTGCCAGCATCTAGTTTGATTCCTGTCTCCAAAGGTCTGGAATATTGTTTGCAGAGATCACTTAACAAAGCATTTCAATGCAATCCAAAGCCTTATAAAGATCATCATTTAGATGATCTACATTTACACTAATGAAAATGAAGAGTCATGTTCTTTAGTCTTTTTTCCCATGAAATCCAAATATTGACAGTTGGGGCGCAGTTGGAGACAAGCCCCACTTGTCATGGATGTGTCTGAGTGGTAAGCCAGGGAGGGGGTGCAGAACCGAGCGAGCTATCAGCTCAGTCGCTCCTTTCCTGTTGTTGTTGAGTGACACTTGGATATATCACTAAACATATAAAAATAGAAGCTCCATGTCAGCCTTCTCCTTGTACAGGGTGCTGTGCCGCAGTGTTTAAATCTGGATGTCAGTATGCCACTATTGTTATTTATAGAGGAGGCCATATTAACATTTTGGGAGTGACGGAGGAAGAGGGAGAAAGAGAGGGACACATTTTAAAGAAAAGGTGCTGGGCATTTTGTCTTGCATTTAATTGAGCAATTTGCTTTATTCTGTCTGAATCAGTTCATATCCATATAGGAAGGTATATCTATTTTAACTCTGTTTGCATGTGTTCATGTGTCCGTGGGTTCAGGTGCTCAAGTGCTACAGTATTTGTCAGAGGACAACTGGTAATTGTAGAACCTGACCTATGTGTCCTGACTGAGACAAGGCCTCTTCAGAGTTCTGGAAGATGCCTTGGAAGCCTCAGCAGATTCCTCTGTGTCTGCTGCCTATCTGCCCACAGTGTTGTGCTGAACTAGAAAGCTGTCCTACCGCCGCCATCTTATATGTAAGTTCTGAGGTACCAGACTCAAGTCACTGGGCTTGCGTAGCCAAGGCATTTACGTACTGAATCATCTCTCCAGCCTAGGTCATATGTTTTACAAGGCCCTTCCACGTATGCTACCACATTAGTCACAAAGTTCTATGGGCAGAGTAGCACCTCTCCCTGAAGAATCTGTAAGGGATGAAGTCAACCCTAACCTTGTCACTCCAGTTAGTAGAGAAACTACTCCTCAGTTGTGCTTCTCTCAAGTGACGTGTCTTTCTTCCTGCTTGGAATCACAGTGGGTATCAGTATCCCTGTATAACAGAGGAGCAAACTGAGCCATAGGCCCAGAAGCTGGAAACTGCAGTCTGACTGAAATACAGAGACCAATGATGACCCAAGGTTTCTAGACATTGAAGACATGGCTCACGAATGAACAAAAGGACCCTTGTCTTTGTGGAGGGTGAGATGAATGTTAGCAGCCTGCTGCTTCATATGCTTCATAGTTTTAAGTGGAAGTTCAGATTTACATCATCTAATTTTAACCATTTGGACGCCGTAAACTGGTTTAAAAGTCAAGAATTTAACACATTTATAGACATTATTCATTTTACTACACTTGACTGTGTCAGTTCTTGGGTGACATACATGATGGCCTGCTTTCATATTCTGTTCAAGTGGGTACAGAATTATGGGACATTCCTAGAGGTAGCACCAGATCTACCACATCCCTGTGGCTCATCTAAGCCAAGAGTTTCCTTCAAACTTCTCTGAACTGTAGAATTATCCAGAAACTCTCCAATTATAGATCTCTCTTTGTCCTTCCCTAGGAACTTTGATTTTAAAAAAAGTTACTTAGAATGTAATTGGAATATTTAAAAGGCAATTCTGACACAGAGAGAAGTTTAGGAACCATTGAAGTAGGGTCGGCCTCATAGGATGGTAGCTCCTTGTGAACAGGCATTAACTGAGCAGGTATACAAAGGCAGAGCCCTCCTAGCTCAAGGAGGTGAATCTTGACTCACTACTAAGAAGAGAGAATGGTAAATGCAGATTAATTGGGGCCTGAGTGAAATTAGGGGGCTGTCCAGGTTTCCTAGAGAATTCTAGGATGTCAACTCTGTGTTGTCTCACAGGACATCTTTATGATGCTACAAATAATTATAAATCATGTTTGTTGGGCGCTCACACCATACCATCCATCATGTTAAGCTAGTTACATTCATCATCTCGAACAGTCCTCACAAAGAGCCCGTGAAGACCAAACGTGTGGGAGGGGTTCAAACGAATTGTGAAAGGTAGCAGTTAGCACACAGAAGCCTTGGGGAAGAAGGTGAGTCTGTGTTTTATCCACAGCATAATAGAGCTTGGGATCGGCAGGGGAAAGCATTCGAACTTTCCATGGAGTCCAACTCTTCCATTTACTGCCTACGTAACCACAGCTGAAGAATGCTCTTTTAAACTCGAGTCCCTGTCCAAATGCAGCATATTATTCCAATACTTTGGACATGGAGGCTAACTCTTAGAGTAAGTCTTACACCAGGAGTCCCTATGATGTAGTGGACCCTTCTTCAGGGCCTACGAGTCTTAAGGCACTAGACATTTCTCCCTGGGCCTGTCTAGACCCTGACAGAAGCAGCTACATTCCCATTCTGCACAGGTTTTGGGCTGTCTCTGTGTCACTGAGCCATGCTAACTACAGCCTGTGGAGAAGTGTCACCAACGGCTCCCCAGCTGCCTCATGTTAATGCAATCAGCAAGAAGCCTGTACACCTGACGACAGTTCAGACTCTGAGGTGAATGATTAAAGTTTAAAAGGTCGCATGCCATTGTAATACCAAAAAGAAACCTCATGATTCATCATTTCTGGTGCAGTCTCATCTGTTTAATAAAGCTGTATTTCACTCACAGCTCATATTTAATGGGCCAATTTAAGTAATGGCACCGGGGTCGGGTATTTTACCCCCTTTCCTTGAAAGCTAGAAGTGGTTTCCATGGTGTAAACTTAAAAAGCAACAAATAAAAACAAAAAACAACAGCAACAACCACACACACACACATACACATACACACACACACACACACACACACACACAGAGAGAGAGAGAGAGAGAGAGAGAGAAAGAGAGAGAGAGAGAGAGAGAGAGAGAGAGACTACAAAATAAAGACTTGTATATTGTCATTCAGCCTTCACCTGGCTAGGTGTTATTTATGCCAAACTACTGCATTTGGCATTTGGACTGCAGTATCAGGCAAAAGACCAGAAGTTGACTATGCTAATGTACAATTAAACCATGTCTACCATTGTTATAGGGAAGGAAATTGATATGGGGGACAAATCCCCTTGTCGGTAGATTCTAGGGCTGAGCCTGAGAATGGAGATTCATACATACAGGAAAGCTGAACTTCTTAGCCTGCTTACCTCAGAGCAGTGATTTTCTACACATGACTACTGTGTCCCCTGGGGGACATTTGGCTATTGTCTGGGGATGTTTTTAGCTACCACTGCAGGAAGGGGCAGAGGTGTTGCTCCTAGAACCCAGTGGAAAGAGGTTGGGAATGCTGGCTAGTGTTTCACATTGCAGAGGGCCCGCCCACGTGGGATGCTCAGAGCTTTGGAGGATTCCAGTGTTCCAGAGACATGCTGGGAATGAGGGTAGATTTGATCTCATTCTTTTGGTTCTCATTCTCACCAGGGCCATAGCTGCTTCCTAACTGAATGTCTTGAAAGAGATCCTTTTCATCCATCATCACGATCCTTGTGGGGGTGGTCAATGTGTCCAGAAAGGAGATAAAGGAGTGGGAGTGGCCAGAAACCAGACTATCTTTCTAAAAATACTAAAAATAGAAACAGTGTAAAGAGTTATTCAAATGATAACTTACACTTAACAGATAAAGATTTACCAAAAGAAGGTGACCGACCCACTCATCACGACAAGCTGCAGTCTCTCAGTATTTATTTTGCTATTTTTGTTCTGAATGAGAAAACAATAGGCTTCTACCCACTCATCAATCTATGTTCTAAGTGGAGCACACGAATCAACACCTTCCCCATCTTCCTCTGCTCGTCTTTCCCTTCCCTAAGTTGGCCCCATCACACCTGCTGCTTTTTGATGTAGTGTGACCTGAACCAAATTATTCTTGGCTGCTAATTTTTTTTTGAAGCTAATATTTTCAACAAGTACAACTGTTGACATATTAATGGTGGACGTAGGAGCATTCTGGCACTGGCAATGGTTTTAGAAATTTCTTGAACACAATGCCAGTCCTTGTTCCTGGTTGTCATGGCATAAATTGCTGTTTGAGACTCAAGATGGAGAGCGCCTGCATATGCCAAGTTAAGGAACATGACGTGGATATTTTGCTACTTGTGGAACTGGGATAATTTGACTCCTTGGTTTTCTCATTTGCTTTGTTGCTTTTGTCCCCATTCATCTGCCCCAGTTTTTCTCATTCAGGAAGAGTAAGTAGCTTATCCTTACTAAGCCAAAATCCAGCAAAGCATCTCTAGATCTTGAGCTCTTTCACTTCCCCTTTCCCACATCCACATCAGTGGTACCCCCCATGGGATATGCTCCAAATATTTCTATAATGTACCCATTTCATCACAAGCACTGCTTTCATCTACCCACCCTGCACTACTATACTTCTCAATTGAAATATTGTAGTGAAATCCCAACTGAACGTCATCTTTCTATCTGGTTACCCAGGACAATCAGAGTCTTTTATTTATTTATTTATTTATTTATTTATTTATTTATTTATTTATTTATTTATTTATTTATTTTCGGAGCTGGGGACCGAACTCAGGGCCTTGAGCTTGCTAGGCAAGCGCTCTACCACTAAGCTAAATCCCCAACCCCAATCAGAGTCTTTTAAAAGAAGTTCCCCATCCCAGTAAAGACAAATTGCAAGCTCTTTCTCAACCTTCAAGATACTTCTGTCTTTTGCTGCTACCTGCCTAACTCCTGTCTCCTAGGCTCTTTTTGTGCCTTCCATGTTCCTCCTTGTCTTCCCCAGATGTCAAGTCTGCTCCTAATTTAGGATCTTAGCCCTCTTGCTCCTCTCCCTGGCCATCCTGTTCCCAATCAAATTCTATTTCTCAGAACATAGAGTGTCATACAGTGTCGCATAGCACGTCTGTTCCTCTTCTTGATTACTGTATGTTGCACTTTTTACTTTCTTATGCTTCCTAGTAGAAATCACCTCTCAAAGAAGTATATGTGGAGGAGATAGATAGATAGATAGATAGATAGATAGATAGATAGATAGATAGATAGAGAAAAGTGAGCTTCATGGGAGTAGGATTTGTGTGGGTATTGAACATAAAAAAGGCAATTGGTGCAAATAGTCTTTTGCATGCACAAACGAATGCACACATACAGGAATGGCTGCCTTTTCTTGTTTAACATTATAATTTTTTCATCTTCATTGTTGAGGTCAAAATGAGTGTCCCTAAATTTTCCATATTTTATCACAGTAACTTTAACTCCTGGTTCAATACTTTGGATGTTCTGTTAGTTTTAATGTCTGAACTTGGAATAGCTGCCCTCAGTGGCCAGCTTTTGGCTTACTTATTTGTCTCTCGAGGTTGTCATTTGCTGTCACTGTGTCCATATATCTACCATTATTTAATTCATTTTTCCTGTTTGCCTGACCTTCCATAAGATTTTATTATATATTTGAGCATTTTCCACATATTTGATGATCATGACCTCAGTGTGCCCGGCTGAAGGTCAATGTTGATATTATTTAATAACCCCAGAAGGGCCACCTCTATGCTCAAACTCTTCTGTCTGCTGTTTTATCATCTCTTTTCCTTCCCTCTGGATGGAAATATTGAAGTCCTTTTGAATTGACAAGGGCTGATGTAAAATAACTTTGCCACTTACATTTTGTGAGTGATCCTGTCTCAAGTGTTTTACAAAACGGCAGAGATATAAGATCTCGCATCCTTCTTTTCATCTGCTAATTTGAAATTACACTGTAAAAAGCTATGAAGTTCTCTGGCTGTGATTTGTTCTTTAAATGCCCTTGCTCCTTAATCTTCATGAAGCACTTATTAAGATGCTGAATGATCCTTAAACTGGTTTTTCCCCCCTTTTCTACAAAAGGCACAAAATGGAGGACACGTAACAACAGCAAACATGATGGGCAGAGTGACAGCTATCTAGACGTGCAGATGCAAAGGCCATGGAGGACAGGAATGAACTACCAAGGTTGTCTCCAATTATTTACCTTGGTTAAAGTCCACTTTAGGACTCCCAGCTACTTGAGTCCTCTGGTACTGATTATAGAATCATTAAAAACAATGGAAATATTCAGGTTTGGTCAGATCTCTTATTTGCAGGGTCCCAAGTATTTGTGTTTGTTGTTTTTGTTTTCTTTTATTTGTTGTTGGATTTTTTGTTATTTTGTGGGCTATTTTTGTACATTGTTGTGTGATGCAAGAGAAGAATATCGGATTGGGATTAAGAAGATGATTAACTCCCTTCATGGGATTCCAGGTTTGCTGCCTAATTGAGTAGTTTTTGTTTTTTGTTTTTTGTTTTTCCCGGAGCTGAGGACCGAACCCAGGGCCTTGCACTTGCTAGGCAAGCGCTCTACCACTGAGCTAAATCCCCAACCCCTCTATTTGAGTAGTTTTAAGTTGAGGAGCATAATATTTTTCCTACGAGACAGAAAGTGTTCTATGCTTTAATGTCACATGGCCTCTCTTTCAACATCTCTACTGGCTCTTATAGGATGGAAAAGTTACAGAAAATATGTAAATAAGTATGTTTCCGTACTTTCCAATACAACCTTTATTACAAAAAGAGGCAACAGGCCAGACTGCTTTATGAGCCATAAATTGATGACTTCTACTTTGGGTAGTTTTGAGTCAACTTCCTTGGATCTGATTTTAGCTGTCAGATTTGGCCATTAAATTGGAAAGGGTTCAAGTTACAGAGTTCTTTTTTCCCTTGGTCAGGACTCCTCTGGCCAGGGCTGTTCTGCTTCAGATTATAGAATGGAATAGACCCTGTAGCTATCACCAGGACGGGTATTTCTCATTCGAGCTCAAACCTGAACTAAAGGACAAATCTTGAGAAAGAAACTTCCTTTGAAATCTGAAGGCAAGGGTTTGGGGATTTAGCTCAGTGGTAGAGCGCTTGCCTAGCAAGCGCAAGGCCCTGGGTTCAGTCCCCAGCTCCGAAAAAAAGAAAAGAAAAGAAACAACAACAACAACAACAAACTCTGAAGGTCTTATTTTCTAGGTAAATGACCAAAGTTCGCAAAACAAATATTTATTTTTATTGTGAATGAACAAGTTGAGGATTCAGGTAATTGAGGCAAAGAGCTGACATAAGAGCCCTAGTGGCCCTTTCTCAGCTAGACATTGCCTCTTTATTTGACCCCATTCCTAATCCTGCACTGTCACATGGTTAAGTTCTGTCACTTCCAATTGTGTCTTTATGTTGGAATGAAGTCTCTACCTGCTCAAACGGGAAGTCCTTTGTAGACTCTACTAAAAGTTGAATTATGAATACAGAGCTGTCACTCAAAATTTTCCCTTTGTGGGCAATATGGGTCAAAAGGGTTGCTCACCTGTCATTCATTTAGGACACAAACATCTTTGAGAACCCAAAATCTGTAATGAATTCAGACATTCAACAACTACATGCCTTTTATTCTTGTTTAATCTACTCTTTCAGTCAGGAGGCCACCAGGATTAACAGTCCTACTGTTACCTTCAAAGAAATGCACTTGTTACTTGGCCAACCTTTGCAGTTTTGGGATCCTTGAGTTTGCCAAATGGATAGCAAAGAAAGTTGGTTCCTACAGGAAAAGCAATGAAGCCCTCTGGACTGGACTGGGAGGTCATCAAAGACTTAGGCAGACAAGGAAGGCCCTCACTGGAGCGACCTGAATACTTTGTTGTTATTCGAACTTTGACTATGTCCTCCTTATAGCCATGGACCCTGATTTAATCCCCTTCCCATGAACAGTTGTTGTTTCCCCCGCCACAGATCAGAGACCTAAGCCTCACCTATTATTGTTCTTCCAAGCTCTTCAAGCTTTAGAAGACAGAGCAAGTTTCTAATTCCAAAATATCGAAGCCTAGCATTCTTAAAGAGCTGTTATATGCTGCTGTTTCTTAAACAGTTCTCATCATAACTAATTTCATTTTTAGATGTCGGAGTTTCTCAATTGGGCACTGGTTGCCTCTTCAACCAAGTTTGGGGTAGGAAGAGTCTCAGTTGCAGAAAAGAATTAAATGGAGGTGGTGACTCTAGTGTTCAAGATAGTGGTATCCTAAAATTGATCCACTGTCTTATTTAATATTTAATGTTTTCCTATGTTTTAAATTTAAATGGTATCAAAAGTTTTAGATTTTAAACAAGTAACCTCTGGTTTGTTACTATACCATGAATGTATAATAAACAAACTTGTCTCTCTAGGTTTTCTTTACTACTATGGGGAAGAATCACATCTAGTGTGTGAGAGATCATGTGCACACATTCTCCAATCCCCGTGATGCCAGCAGGTGACAGCAGTGGGTGCTACTCCTCAGGAGCCATCTTGCTTATTTTTAGAGACAAGTCTCTCTTTGGCCTAGAACTTGCCAAGTAGGCCAGGATACCTGGACAAAGAGCCATGTGGCTTAGCCTGTAGCTGCCTCCCCAAGTCTGGGAATAGAAACAAATGACCACCTAGCTTTCTGATGTGGGTTCAGGGGATCTAGCAGGTGATGCTAAAAAGATAAACCCTTTACCCAGAAAGCTATCTCCTTAGGTCTCTGATGTTTGGATTTTAATACTCAGCTTCTATTGAAGCGAGATGACAGACTGACAAACTTTGTCCTAAGAGACAGTGGAGAAGCCTGTTGGGGAAGCAAAGAAACCATGGTTTTGTAATGAAAGTTTGCAAAGCCAGAAAAGGAAACAACCAGAGACAGAAACACAGAGCTCCTCAGCTTGTTCTATAGACTCAATCTCTCCAAGTTACATCTACTCATTCTTAGCTTTTAAAATTGAAGGTTTCAATTACTAGGGATTAAAATCGTTGACTTACAAACAATATGTTTGTTTACACAGCATTTTACTTTTACACATAACATACTATTAGGTGGGGAGATATTCCTGAGTTTCCACTCTCCATTGTGGCCTGTCTACTTTAGAATTCTCTGTGGTCAGCCTGGAATGCCAGCAATTCCCTCTCTGCCTTTGTAGTCTCTACAGAGCAGTCCCACAATTACTGTGGTTTATGATTCACTAATTTACCTGGCTAGTTGGGAAAGGTCTAGGGGCTAGATTCTAAAAATAAGCTATCTGGAAGTTGGTCTAAGAAGAAAAATAGTCTCATTAGAGACCAGGGGAAAAAATGCACAATGTAGTCTCTCTCCTGGCTATGGCAGCTCCCAAACGTTAGGACAGGAAAGAAAGGCAATCGTCCCTCCCAGTGGAGCTGAAGCCAGAATAATGAGAAGAGGGATGGAATTATCCAAACTGGAATTTGGCCAAGACCTAGGGCTACCACCTGTGCAAGCTGGAGTCATATGACCGAGGAACTAATTGTAGTTTTCCCTCTTTCTGGAAAGCTCCTTGCAGATGTAGCTGACTGCTTTCCTTTGAGCTGATGCCACTTGGCCAAACTCATCAGAGAAGTGTTTTCATGAGTCATGTCTGCCTGAAGAGCTAAAGCATTGGTTTTTTAACCTGTAAGTTGCAACCTCTTTGACAAACCTCTATATCAAGAAGAAGGAAAAAAAGATTACTAATGGTAGCAAACTTCCAGTTATAAAGTATCAATGAAAATAATTGTATTGTTGGAGGCCACCACATTATGAAAAAGAGGAACTCGACTAATGGGTCTCAGCATTAGGAAGGGTAAGAAACACCGGGCTAAAGTGTCCTCAAATTCATGGCCTGGAAAGACTTGCAGATCTGCCTTTGCTTAGTTCATTTCTGAGTAGCTTTTAGCTAGGTCACTTCATTCATGCATCTCGTCCCAAGCTATCATTGATGCCAAGAGAGGGACATTCACCTGTCCTCAGATAGGACTCACTGCAATGCAGATGTTCAGCCCCAGGACTTGAGCTGCACTTTCAAGTTCCCGCAGCGATTAAAGGTGGCTGCGTCAGTCTCCTTCCTCTTTCAAATAAGCCCCACCTTTTGCTTCCCTGTTAAGCGTATCCTTTCAGTCTTCTGCTCTCCGCTCCTCCATTTGATTCTCCACACACACACACGTGTAGGTAGATATAGAAACAAGGATTTGTAAAATTCAACCTAGATTCTGCCCATGAGAGGAAATCGAGATTCTCTTTCCATGTCTGGCTCATTTCACTTACTGGTCCCAGTTCCAAGCATTTTCCGCCAAATGGCGACTCCAGGCTTCTTCACAGATGCCTTTCTCTTCTTATCTCCTATCCCCAGGTGAGACCCGGAGGAGCGCTCTCTTCTGTAGCCTCTCCCCACCCCACCTTCCTCTCTGAGGGTCTCTCATACCTCCAGCAGATTCTGAGGAGCCATTTTTCTAGAATGTTGGCATCCACTTTACTGAAATCTGCTAATTCTAACCATTAGCAAAAAAAAAAAAAAAAAATAGCTCAGAATAGCTTATGAGGAAATCAGGCAAGTAAACTGTCTGGCCACAGTGATGGGGAAGATATTAATAGTAGCTCTCTTCCTCAGTATCCCTTCTATTGCTCTCTGCACTTCTCTCCAAAAGCCCCCCAATTTTTTTGTGATGTCTATGACTCAAAAGTCAGTCAAAACCACTGCAGAAGGCAGGTCAAAGGGGATGAGCAGTCACTTTCATGTGTGTATGGCAGTAGCGAAGCATCTTGTATTATTGACAGGGTTCATAAAGACATGGCTCTTGTTTTCAGAGATCTGAAATTGTTAATTGTCAATGATGTGGGCCAGGTTTGCTGCTGTGGCTGAGGAAGGCTGGGAAAGGGTTAACTCTCCTTCCCTCTCTTCCTCCCTGTTCCCTGGGTGAGCATTGGGGCAAGGGGAAAACTCTGTTAGGCTTCCAGACTTCTCTGCATTATGTCCAGGTGGCATGACGTGTGAACAGACGAAAAGATTAAAATCACCGAGGAAATCGCTCTGTCTGAGTCCAGATCACGACGCCTCGCGGTGACCCAGCGACCCAAGTCCTATCTGTCAACTTGTCCTTCCAGCGACTTCTCACCCCATGCTCTGTGGCTGCTACTCTAGGGGGTAAAAAAAAAAAAGGTCAGGAATTAGAAGGAGGGGGAAGGAGGGCGAGAGGAAGCAAGGATAAAATACTGCCTTATTACTGAGGACTCAGCGACGCGGGTCAAACGCAGGGCACGGGACCCTTTTAACAAACCAAATACTTTTTCCAGACTCTCATTCCCTAAGGATTCCTCAGTCTTGATTACAACTCCCGAGTCCCTCAGGAAATCCAAGACCCTTGTTCTGTCCCTGAAAGCAATAGGTAATTCTTAGATAGCCTAGTGAGGAAGAAGGCTTTTCTAGGGGAACAATAAAATTTCCCCTAGATCTGCTTAGACTTTGGTTAGATTCTTGGGAGTTACAAAGGAAGCCCGCCTGACTTGGTCCCTCTGGTCCTGACAACTAGGTTGCTTATGTGGAGGTTGTAGGTGCAATTGGGAGGGAAGACAGAAGGAGGTAAAACATAACCTATGGGATCTTTAAAGAAGTTCACCACTTGGACTGGAGTGGCTACTTCTTAGAGGCAGTAAACCTGGGTTGGCAGGGGAGCCAGCTGGAGACCTGAGATTGCCCCATTGGCAAGGTAGCCAGGGCTCCTTCCTCACGGGCTCTAGACTGAACCATATTTCAAATTCAAACAGCAGTCAGATATTGGCAATTGCTTAGTGTTCAGATTCATTCAGCATATAAACAGAACCTAAGTTTAATAAGTTGTGTTAGTGCCGCTTTCTTTTAAATAAATGGTTTGGGTGCCTAGTTTTGCCCTCATCTTTGGCAAGACTCTGCCGGAGGACCTCTTCTACAGTCAATCACTATGAAGAGGAACCACTTAGGGCGTTTCAGAACACGTCTGCAAGATTTTGACATGTGAACTTAAAAAACAAAACAAACAAACAAAACCAAACCAACGTATTATTTAAAGTAAATATATATATATATATATATATATATATATATCCACAGGCACAGGTTGTTAGACATTCAGACACTGGAAAGTTTGCAAATGATACAGTTATTGGTTTGCTCTGTTCCTTGGTCTCCACTTTGCAGTAGGATTCCATCCAGGATGCCCTATTGCACCCAGTGATCACACTTCTTCAATCTCCTCCCACCCTGGGAATGTTGGGAAAGTACTGGTAGCCATTAGTTTTCTAAAGGTCTATACCTCTGAATATATTTTAAAATTTTCACTCCAGGTACTTTCCTTTCAAGTTGCCATCTTTTAAAGGAAGCATTGCTTTTGACTGCTACATAATTGTCTCTCAAGGAATGTGCCGTCTAGTTTTTCCCTTGAAGAAAACAAAACTTCTCAGTGTGCTTCGTTTGCGTTGACTGCTGCTTAATTGAAAAGGATATCATTCCCTGGAAAACAGGCACAAAAATAAATGCAATCTGCTGGGGATTATTCTGACATCGCTGTTTGTTTTTAATGCTTTGGTGAAGTGTGTAAATGCAGGCATACCTGCACACACAAAAGACCATAATCCCGGGGTGTATTATCCTAATCTTGACCCTAATACCTGTCTATCAGCACTGTGTGCCTTCCCTGTGTGAGATCAGGTTGCAGGAGGCCAGGGCAGCACTGGCAGATCACCAGAGTTTAAGGGGTTGGGGGTGGGTGCTACTGCTTGTGGATTCTTTGTGGCTGTGGGATTTGTGTACATTTTAGTCTGTAGAAAGAAGTTATATGTTTGCTTTTCTAGAATTAACTTTGGGGCTTGGGATAATTCAACCCTAGAGTAACTGGCTCCTTTTCCTATATTGAAAGCTTAGGAACAACATTTTAAAAGGTCTCCAATCCATCAGACTTGAAGCGCCATCTCCCTTTCAGCTCCTTCTTCTCTGGTGACCCCTGATGGTGTTTGGTCCTTCTCAACTCCTGTGATGCAGTCTGTTCTGTCAGTTAGCTGCCTCATTCTTGTCCCAACTGCCTGTGCCCTGACCCCATGGTCCCTTGCTTGGATTGTCCCACAGGTTTCTAACCAGTTTTTCATTTCCTTCTTAAACCCCTGCTTTTTTCTCTCTAGGCCACACCATCTTCATAGGGAGGTATAAATAACTATTATCTGCTTATGCCATGACACATACACACACACACACACACACACACACACACACACACACACACACACACACAGACACGCACACACAAACACCCATGCACGCACGCACACACGCACGCACGCACGCACGCACGCACGCACGCACGCACGCACGCACTGAGTTGGTTCTTATACTTTGTTTAGGTTGACTTTGTAGTTCAGATCCTGAATTTCCTATCATTGTGGGCTTGAGTGAAAAATCTAATACCTCTCTCCATCTCTCTCTCTCTTTCTCTCTCTTTCTCTCTCTGTCTCTCTGTCTCTCTCTCTCTCTCCTCCCCACCCCCATTATTTTTTATACCTTCCTTCCGCTTCCACCATCTTCTCTCCTTATGCCATCCCCCCCCCCCCCCCATTGCCCATCCAGTTTCTGATAAGCATCCCAATGTCTCCGTTTCTGGACTCATCTTTGGCAAATTTCTGTGTTCTTAGCTCTCCTTACAGACTGAATAGTTTATAGAGAAGAATGCAGGTTCACAGTGTGTTTCTATCGTATCTACGTAGCTCAAATGATAGTCAAGATAGGAGACTTGGGTATTGCTGATAGTTTACATGCTTCTTCTCCTAGTTTGCTGTAACCGTAAAATTACGCTGGACCTCGAGTGACTTTTAACCCCTTTGGAGTCTGGCTTCCATTCTGTTTCTTCCCCCCAAGGGCTTGGTCATTGTTTGTGGCAGGTGGAGAATGAACTGTGCAGCTCTCCAGATTCCTCATCTGTGAAATAAGGAGTGAGTCATGGAGATTGTCCTCCAAGCCTCCCTGCTTTGGTCTCCTGTTGGGGTGTCATGGCTCCTGGAAATTTACTGATAACTGTTCTGCAGTTCAGGGTTTAACTGGGAAGTAGCTCCTCAGGGGACCTTCGAGGACACCACAGAGCCATATCCTTGCCAGGAGTCCCCCCCTAATTCCATTAGAGCCACTTCCCCACCCCCGTGGCTCTGATATTTATATGCCTCTCATTCTGCTAGCAGACTTGGCTGTAGGTCATTCCCAGACCACTTCACACCCTGCTGGGGGTTTATTGACTCAGAGGATGGGCACACAGACCAGGTCTTTGTTCCTTCCAGTGAACTAGGGCACTGGCCTCCTGATCAGATGACAGGCAATCTGTCCCTTGTCACTCTCCTCCCTGCAGTTTCCATTGAGCCCCTCCCAGGACCCAGCGATAGGATTAATCACCACCTCCTCCCATGAACAGGGGACCCTGCCAGAGGATCCCAGAGCAAAGGAAGGGCTCCTTTTTCACAAAGGAAGAAATCACACAGAAAAGTAGCAGCCGAGTGTGATTCTCTACAGCTCCTATGAGCAGGAGGACACTGGTCCTTCACTGCAGAGGTTGCAATGTCTTCTGAAAGTTTTCTTAAACTGCTGTCATCACAAGTAACTTCTCTTTACCAATGCATTTGGTGTATTTCTATCTGGGCCATTTATGGTGTATGTGTCAGCGCGCTTGCGTGTGTGCGTGCGTGTGTGCGTTTGTGCATGCCTCTGTGTGTATGTGTGTGTGTGTGTGTGTGTGTGTGTGTTACATTACATGAGAACATGAGATTTAAGCAAAGAATCCCAAAGGATGAACTTGCTTTTTTGTCCTTTATCAAAGTTGTATGTCTTTCAATCGTGTACTTTATTATGTATGTTTTTCCATTGGCTCAGTCTCTCTAAATCTTTATTTTCCTGTCCTATTTATGTTGGAGATGCTGTCAATTCAAAGCTCTTGGCTTGTTAAGAGTGTAATGGCAGATTGACGCTCTTCATGTCATATAGACTTTTTTTTTTTTTTTTTATTAACTTGAGTATTTCTTATATACATTTCGAGTGTTATTCCCTTTCCCAGTTTCCGGGCAAACATCCCCCTCCCCCCTCCCCTTTCTTATCGGTGTTCCCCTCCCCACCCTCCCCCCATTGTCCCCCTCCCCCCAACAGTCTAGTTCACTAGGGGTTCAGTCTTAGCAGGACCCAGGGCTTCCCCTTCCACTGGTGCTCTTACTAGGATATTCATTGCTACCTATGGGGTCAGAGTCCAGGGTCAGTCCATGTATAGTATTTAGGTAGTGGCTTAGTCCCTGGAAGCTCTGGTTGCTTGGCATTGTTGTACATATGGGGTCTCGAGCCCCTTCAAGCTCTTCCAGTTCTTTCTCTGATTCCTTCAACGGGGGTCCTATTCTCAGTTCAGTGGTTTGCTGCTGGTATTCGCCTCTGTATTTGCTGTATTCTGGCTGTGTCTCTCAGGAGCGATCTACATCCGGCTCCTGTAGGTCTGCACTTCTTTGCTTCATCCATCTTGTCTAATTGGATGGCTGTATATGCATGGGCCACATGTGGGGCAGACTCTGAATGGGTGTTCCTTCAGTCTCTGTTTTAATCTTTGCCTCTCTCTTCCCTGCCAAGGGTATTCTTGTTCCCCTTTTAAAGAAGGAGTGAACCATTCACATTTTGATCATCTGTCTTGAGTTTCATTTGTTCTAGGCATTTAGGGTAATTCAAGCATTTGGGCTAATAGCCACTTATCAGTGAGTGCATACCATGTATGTCTTTCTGTGTTTGGGTTAGCTCACTCAGGATGATATTTTCCAGTTCCAGCCATTTGCCTACGAATTTCATAAACTCGTTGTTTTTGATAGCTGAGTAATATTCCATTGTGTAGATGTACCACATTTTCTGTATCCATTCCTCTGTTGAAGGGCATCTGGGTTCTTTCCAGCTTCTGGCTATTATAAATAAGGATGCAACGAACATAGTGGAGCACGTGTCTTTTTTATATGTTGGGGCATCTTTTGGGTATATGCCCAAGAGAGGTATAGCTGGATCCTCAGGCAGTTCAATGTCCAATTTTCTGAGGATCCTCCAGACTGATTTCCAGAATGGTTGTACCAGTTTGCAATCCCACCAACAATGGAGGAGTGTTCCTCTTTCTCCACATCCTTGCCAGCATCTGTTGTCCCCTGAGTTTTTGATCTTAGCCATTCTCACTGGTGTGAGGTGAAATCTCAGGGTTGTTTTGATTTGCATTTCCCTTATGACTAAAGATGTTGAACATTTCTTTAGGTGTTTCTCCGCCATTCGGCATTCCTCAGCTGTGAATTCTTTGTTTAGCTCTGAGCCCCATTTTTTAATAGGGTTATTTGTTTCCCTGTGGTCTAACTTCTTGAGTTCTTTGTATATTTTGGATATAAGGCCTCTATCTGTTGTAGGATTGGTAAAGATCTTTTCCCAATCTGTTGGTTGCCGTTTTGTCCTAACCACAGTGTCCTTTGCCTTACAGAAGCTTTGCAGTTTTATGAGATCCCATTTGTCAATTCTTGATCTTAGAGCGTAAGCCATTGGTGTTTTGTTCAGGAAATTTTTTCCAGTGCCCATGTGTTCCAGATGCTTCCCTAGTTTTTCTTCTATTAGTTTGAGTGTGTCTGTTTGATGTGGAGGTCCTTGATCCACTTGGACTTAAGCTTTGTACAGGGTGATAAGCATGGATCGATCAGCATTCTTCTACATGTTGACCTCCAGTTGAACCAGCACCATTTGCTGAAAATGCTATCTTTTTTCCATTGGATGGTTTTGGCTCCTTTGTCAAAAATCAAGTGACCATATGTGTGTGGGTTCATTTCTGGGTCTTCAATTCTATTCCATTGGTCTATCTATCTGTCTCTGTACCAATACCATGCAGTTTTTATCACTATTGCTCTGTAATACTGCTTGAGTTCAGGGATAGTGATTCCCCCTGAAGTCCTTTCATTGTTGAGGATAGCTTTAGCTATCCTGGGTTTTTTGTTATTCCAGATGAATTTGCAAATTGTTCTGTCTAACTCTTTGAAGAATTGGATTGGTATTTTGATGGGGATTGCATTGAATCTGTAGATTGCTTTTGGTAAAATGGCCATTTTTACTATATTAATCCTGCCAATCCATGAGCATGGGAGATCTTTCCATCTTCTGAGGTCTTCTTCAATTTCCTTCTTCAGTGTCTTGAAGTTCTTATTGTACAGATCTTTTACTTGCTTTGTTAAAGTCACTCCGAGGTACTTTATATTATTTGGGTCTATTATGAAGGGTGTCGTTTCCCTAATTTCTTTCTCGGCTTGTTTCTCTTTTGTATAGAGGAAGGCAACTGATTTATTTGAGTTAATTTTATACCCAGCCACTTTGCTGAAGTTGTTTATCAGCTTTAGTAGTTCTCTGGTGGAACTTTTGGGATCACTTAAATATACTGTCATATCATCTGCAAATAGTGATATTTTGACTTCTTCTTTTCCGATCTGTATCCCCTTGATCTCCTTTTGTTCTCTGATTGCTCTGGCTAGAACTTCAAGAACTATATTGAATAAGTAGGGAGAGAGTGGGCAGCCTTGTCTAGTCCCTGATTTTAGTGGGATTGCTTCAAGTTTCTCTCCATTTAGTTTAATGTTAGCAACTGGTTTGCTGTATATGGCTTTTACCATGTTCAGGTATGGGCCTTGAATTCCTATTCTTTCCAGGACTTTTATCAAGAAGGGGTGTTGAATTTTGTCAAATGCTTTCTCAGCATCTAATGAAATGATCATGTGGTTTTGTTCTTTCAGTTTGTTTATATAATGGGTCACGTTGATGGTTTTCCATATATTAAACCATCCCTGCATGCCTGGGATGAAGCCTACTTGATCATGGTGGATGATTGTTTTGATGTGCTCTTGGATTCGGTTTGCCAGAATTTTGTTGAGTATTTTTGCGTCGATATTCATAAGGGAAATTGGTCTGAAGTTCTCTTTCTTTGTTGTGTCTTTGTGTGGTTTAGGTATAAGAGTAATTGTGGCTTCGTAGAAGGTATTCTGTAGTGATCCATCTGTTTCAATTTTGTGGAATAGTTTGGATAATATTGGTATGAGGTCTTCTATGAAGGTTTGATAGAATTCTGCACTAAACCCGTCTGGACCTGGGCTCTTTTTGGTTGGGAGACCTTTAATGACTGCTTCTATTTCCTTAGGAGTTATGGGGTTGTTTAACTGGTTTATCTCTTCCTGATTTAACTTCGGTACCTGGTATCTGTCTAGGAAATTGTCCATTTCCTGAAGATTTTCAAGTTTTGTTGAATATAGGTTTATGTAGTAAGATCTGATGATTTTTTGAATTTCCTCTGAATCTGTTTTTATGTCTCCCTTTTCATTTCTGATTTTGTTAATTTGGACGCACTCTCTGTGTCCTCTCGTTAGTCTGGCTAAGGGTTTATCTATCTTGTTGATTTTCTCAAAGAACCAACTTTTGGTTCTGTTGATTCTTTCTATGGTCCTTTTTGTTTCTACTTGGTTGATTTCAGCTCTGAGTTTAATTATTTCCTGCCTTCTACTCCTCCTGGGTGTATTTGCTTCTTTTTGTTCTAGAGCTTTTAGGTGTGCTGTCAAGCTGCTGACATATGCTCTTTCCTGTTTCTTTCTGCAGGCACTCAGCGCTATGAGTTTTCCTCTTAGCACAGCTTTCATTGTGTCCCATAAGTTTGGGTATGTTGTACCTTCATTTTCATTAAATTCTAAAAAGTTTTTAATTTCTTTCTTTATTTCTTCCTTGACCAGGTTATCATTGAGTAGAGCATTGTTCAATTTCCAAGTATATGTGGACATTCTTCCTTGATTGTTATTGAAGACCAGTTTTAGGCCGTGGTGGTCCGATAGCACGCATGGGATTATTTCTATCTTTCTGTACCTGTTGAGGCCCGTTTTTTGACCAATTATATGGTCAATTTTGGAGAAAGTACCATGAGGAGCTGAGAAGAAGGTATATCCTTTTGCTTTAGGATAGAATGTTCTATAAATATCCGTTAGGTCCATTTGGCTCATGGCTTCTCTTAGTCTGTCTACATCTCTGTTTAATTTCTGTTTCCATGATCTGTCCATTGATGAGAGTGGGGTGTTGAAATCTCCCACTATTATTGTGTGAGGTGCAATGTGTGTTTTGAGCTTTAGTAAGATTTCTTTTACATATGTAGGTGCCCTTGTATTTGGGGCATAGTTATTTAGGATTGAGAGTTCATCTTGGTGGATTTTTCCTTTGATGAATATGAAGTGTCCTTCCTTATCTTTTTTGATGACTTTTAGTTGAAAATTGATTTTATTTGATATTAGAATGGCTACTCCAGCTTGCTTCTTCTGACCATTTGCTTGGAAAGTTGTTTTCCAGCCTTTGACTCTGAGGTAGTGTCTTTCTTTGTCTCTGAGGTGTGTTTCCTGTAGGCAGCAGAATGCAGGGTCCTCGTTGCGTATCCAGTTTCTTAGTCTATTTCTTTTTATTGGGGAGTTGAGGCCATTGATGTTGAGAGATATTAAGGAATAGTGGTTATTGCTTCCCGTTATATTCATATTTGGATGTGAGGTTATGTTTGTGTGCTTTCATTCTCTTTGTTTTGTTGCCAAGACGATTAGTTTCTTGCTTCTTCTAGGGTATAGCTTGCCTCCTTATGTTGGGCTTTACCATTTATTATCCTTTGTAGTGCTGGATTTGTAGAAAGATATTGTGTAAATTTGGTTTTGTCATGGAATATCTTGGTTTCTCCATCTATGTTAATTGAGAGTTTTGCAGGGTACAGTAACCCGGGCTGGCATTTGTGTTCTCTTAGGGTCTGTATGACATCAGTCCAGGATCTTCTGGCCTTCATAGTTTCTGGCGAGAAGTCTGGTGTGATTCTGATAGGTCTGCCTTTATATGTTACTTGACCTTTTTCCCTTACTGCTTTTAATATTCTTTCTTTATTTTGTCCATTTGGTGTTTTGACTATTATGTGACGGGAGGTGTTTCTTTTCTGGTCCAGTCTATTTGGAGTTCTGTAGGCATCTTGTATGCCTATGGGTATCTCTTTTTTTAGGTTAGGGAAGTTTTCTTCTATGATTTTGTTGAAGATATTTACTGGTCCTTTGAGCTGGAAGTCTTCACTCTCTTCTATACCTATTATCCTTAGGTTTGATCTTCTCATTGAGTCCTGGATTTCCTGTATGTTTTGGACCAGTAGCTTTTTCCGCTTTACATTATCTTTGACAGTTGAGTCAATGATTTCTATGGAATCTTCTGCTCCTGAGATTCTCTCTTCCATCTCTTGAATTCTGTTGGTGAAGCTTGTATCTACAGCCCCTTGTCTCTTCTTTTGGTTTTCTATATCCAGGGTTGTTTCCATGTTTTCTTTCTTGATTGCTTCTATTTCCATTTTTAATTCCTTCAACTGTTTGATTGTGTTTTCCTGGAATTCTTTCAGGGATTTTTGCGATTCCTCTCTGTAGGCTTCTACTTGTTTATTAATGTTTTCCTGTGTTTCCCTAAGTGTGTTCATGTCTTTCTTGAAGTCCTCCAGCATCATGATCAGATATGATTTTGAAACTAGATCTTGCTTTTCTGGTGTGTTTGGATATTCCATGTTTGTTTTGGTGGGAGAATTAGGCTCCGATGATGGCGTGTAGTCTTGGTTTCTGTTGCTTGGGTTCCTGCGCTTGCCTCTCGCCATCAGATTATCTCTAGTGTTACTTTGTTCTGCTATTTCTGACAGTGGCTAGACTGTCCTATAAGCCTGTGTGTCAGGAGTGCTGTAGACCTGTTTTCCTCTCTTTCAGTCAGTTATGGGGACAGAGTGTTCTGCTTTCGGGCGTGTAGTTTTTCCTCTCTACAGGTCTTCAGCTGTTCCTGTGGGCCTGTGTCTTGAGTTCACCAGGCAGCTTTCTTGCAGCAGACATGTTGGTCTTACCTGTGGTCCCGAGGCTCAAGTTTGCTCGCGGGGTGCTGCCGAAGGGCTCTCTGTGGCGGCAGCAACCAGGAAGACCTGTGCCGCCCCTTCCGGGAGCTTCAGTGCACCAGGGTTCCAGATGGCCTTTGGTGTTTTCCTCTCGTCCGAGATGTATGTACAGAGAGCAGTCTCTTCTGGTTTCCCAGGCTTGTCTGCCTCTCTGAAGGTTCAGCTCTCCCTCCCACGGGATTTGGGTGCAGAGAACTGTTTATCCGGTCTGTTTCCCTCAGGTTCCGGCGGTGTCTCAGGCAGGGTCCTGCCGCTCCTGGGCCCTCCCCCACGGGAGCCCAGAGGCCTTATACAGTTTCCTCTTGGGCCAGGGATGTGGGCAGGGGTGAGCAGTGTTGGTGGTCTCTTCCGCTCTGCAGCCTCAGGAGTGCCCACCTGATCAGGCGGTGAGGTGTCTTTCCCACAGGGTCTGGGAGCAGAGAGCTGCTGCGGGCCCGGGATCCGCGGGCCTGGGACCTCCGGCAAACACAGGACGTGCCTGGTCCTAGATGAACTCTGCCTCTGTGTGTCCCGATCTCACCAGGCAGCTCTCTTGCAGCAGACAAGTTGGTCTTACCTGTGGTCCCGAGGCTCAAGTTTGCTCGCGGGGTGCTTCCCAAGGGCTCTCTGCGGCGGCAGCTCATATAGACTTTTAACCTTTTCTTAATCTCGTTCTCTGTCTACCATAGATCCTTGCTCCTTAGAGGCCAAATACAGCACCTTCTTCACTGAGAGAGCTGACAAGTAAATGTGGTGATGGCTCAAAAAGAACTTTTGTGTGTGTTGTGTTGTGACCTTTTCTTTCTGAGATAGAATCTTATCCTCCAATTCAGTCTAGGCTGAACTCACTGTGCAGCCAGGTTGTTCTTCAATTTTGACAGTCATTCCCCTGCCTCAGCCCCCAAGTGCTGGGATTACCCATATGAAATATCTGACCAAATGTTTGTATTTTCCTGTATAACTTTAATTTTCTTAACCCTTAATTTTAATGATGGTTCTTAAATACTTCAACCTCCCTTTTAGCCCACCACCCACCAGAGCTAGTGAAAAAGAAAGGCTACAGGGGAAGTAGACCTGTTTAGAAAGTTTCTTTTGAACAACTTCTATCTGTGTTGTCTGGAAATCAGCAGTTCAGTTCACAGGTTCAACAGTAGCAGCTTGATCTACCCGCAAACACTTCATGGATTCATCAGCCGTCCAGTTTGGTAGAGTTGGGTTAGCAACAGAAGCGACATGACCTAGCAAAGATAGCCAGGCCTCTGCCTCAGCTTCAGTCAGCAGAAGGAACCAGCAGGGGCATGACCTTGGCTGTGCCTCTCTTGGGTAAGCAAAGATCAGTGAGAATCAAAAAACATTGCACAGTTAGCTATACCAGCAAGCCAAGCTCTCTTTCTCTCTGTCACCCTGTGAAGTCCTATTTGTATCCACCAAACATCCAGTATCCTCCATGGATCTTGTCTTAGCACGTGTATGCAATCAGCCTGAGTCCACAGAAGTAACAAGAAACTGTAGCATATCACTGGAGTTTTTTTGGTGCATTTTCTCTATGGAGTCCTGACAAATGTAGCTTAACCACACATTGTAAGGTGGAGCAAAATATGTGTGTCTTAGTAAAAAAATACCTTTTAGCACATCCTCTGTCCTGTGTCTTCTTTAGGGACACATTCCTTTAGGAGTCTGCCTTAGCCTTTCAAACCTGTGTCCACTTTAACAAAACATTCCTTTACCTGTTTGCCTCAGGAAAACACCATCCAACCGACTTTCCAAAGAACCCTTAAGTTTCCACTTCATTCTTGTTTTTTATCCTCTCTCATCTATTATATCCTGACATCCTCCACTTCACCTAGTCCTTCCCCTTTCCTCCCCCCAAAGCTGATCCTCCATTTTCAATAATAATAATAATAATAATAATAATAATAATAATAATGAGAGAGAGGTCTCCCAGGGATATTAGCAAAACATGGCATAACAAATTACAATAAGGCAAGGGCTAGGCACAAACCCTAGTATCAAGGCTAGTTGAGGTCACCTAATAGGAGGCAAAATGTCTTAAGAGCAAGCAAAAGAATCAGATACACCCCCTACTCCCACTGCTATGGCTCCTACAAAGACACACAGCTGCACAAACAAAATGTATATGTTGAGGCCCAGCTCAGGATCCATGAATGTCACTTCAGTCTCTGTGAGTCTCTCTGAGCGCTGTTTAGGTCTGAAAACCACAGGACTCATAGCTTTATACACAGTCTATGACAAGGCTAAGCTATTAATAATAATTCACATTCCTCTTATTTTCCATTTCTGCAATTGCTTGTCCACTCAGTGCCTTCTATTCCAGAAGCCCGCATGCCCCAACCTTTCCTGTTCTTTGTGGTGAAGCCCACCAGAATGTCTCTGCCCCTTCGAATCTTTCCAAACTTCCTACACCCCACACACATGATTTGTATGCATCAAAACAAAAGGCTTGATAATTACTGAAAGAGAACAAAATACTTCACAGAAAAGGGTTAATGGGTAGTAGTTAGAAAACTATGTTATTCCTTAAATGCAAAAGAACAAATTATGAAAGTCTTTCCACCAAAGGGTAATGAGCGATCTTTACTTTCACTAGATTAGCTCATTTAATTCTCATAAAAGTCTATGAGAAGCTCCCAGGTCCATGGAATAATGACAGCAGCCTAAATTAGCATCTCCACACATCTAAAGAAATGATGCCCGTGAACAGGGCAAGCACATAAAATCAGTCCGATCTTGCCTTGCAACACAACATAAAGACAAGGGACTTTACAAACTTTAATTTCCCAGTAATTGGGAAAAGTAAGGGGCTAGCGATGTGCGTTGACAGAGTTGGGCCTGAAAGTGTGGAGGAGAAGTTTGGTGGAAGAAACCAGAGAGGGCAAGGCAGGAGAGAGTCAGAGACAGAGTCAGAGAGTTAGGGACAGCTGTGGCAGAAGAAGCAAACTAAGGCACAAAGAGGAGCCAAGTGTTATATTCAGGCATCGGGTTGAAAGAACAACTGGAATATGTGTGAGAACCTTTCTAACCGACAAAAGAAGTCTAAAATAAACAAAAGTAATATAAATAAACCAAAAAAAATAATAAAAGAGAGAAGAGGAAAAAGGAGAGAGAGAATGTGATACTGTATGAGCCGCTATGCAGTGAAAACACATCATACATTGACTATACAATTGATGGATTTGAAATAGAGCATACCAGTCATACTAATGATTGCAACTGTGCTTGACTCATGTTAAAAGACAAATATTTTAAAACTGGTTCACCAAGAAAAACCAGCCTCGTGCACACAAGACGCATAAAATCAGTGCGTGCAGAAAAGCCGAGCTTAAAGAGCTGAGCAAAAGCTGCCAAATGCTCACAACTGGGTGAAGCTGGCACTTGAGATCTTCTTCGCTGGCCAGTCAGGAGTCAGAACACAGAGAGACAATAGAGAAAAGAATCCTTTATAATGGCAAAGACCTAAACCTCAAGCAAAGGTAAGATAAACCTTCCTGAATAATATCAACCACTGTCCCCAAAGAAACTATAGGAAGAGCAGGCACACACACACATACACACACACACACACACACACACACACACACAAAGACACACACACACAGACACACACACACACAGACACACACACACATACAGACACAAACACACACAGACACAAACACAGACACACACAGACACATACACACACAGACACACAGACACACACACACAGACACACACAGACACACACACACAGACACACACACACAGACACACACACGCAGACACACACACACAGACACACACACACACAGACACACACACACAGACACACACACACACAGACACACACACACAGACACACACACGCAGACACACACACACAGACACACACACACAGACACACACACAGACACACACACACAGACACACACACACACAGACACACACACAGACACACACACGCAGACACACACACACAGACACACACACAGACACACACACACACACACACACACACACACACACACGGTGCACATGCGCACATGCACTCGCACTCCCACATTCACACAAGCACACAGAGAGGCTCAGCCTGAGAGAGATGATGTGAACAAGGGCAGATATGGATAAGAAGGACATAGAATAAGATTTATCTACACCTGGTTAATGCCAAGTCAACTTCTTTCCTAAATCTCTTTTTCCTAGTGCACGTTGGACATTTATGAACAATTCTGAAGTCACCATGTATTAGATCATAATTTTTTTTAAAAAAAAGTTGAGTAAAACATAAATGGCTAATAATTTAAACACTGATTATTTGAAAAAAAAAAGATTCAGATGAAAAACCAAATGTCAGTAGCAAGCACTGTAAACCTGGTAATTCCATGTGTTAGGGTCTGTATTATAATTAATTCATACAACTAAGGTAGTGACCAAAAGAACCTGTAGGTCAGTAAATGCAAGTGTCAATAAGAATGTATGGCAGTAGATGATTAAGCACTATAACAATTTAGGAGAAAAAACAATGCAGTTAATAGCGAGAATGAAAGAGAGTACTAAGTACAAAGGCAAAGACTAAGAAAGTAGAAAGAAGGAAAGAGCCCTATCAGTATGTAAATATTTGTTTAAACAATAAACAAATATTAAGCACTAGCTAATCTAATTAAGAAGAAAATAAAGATGATTTACGGTACGGAAGTGAGGGAAGAAAGCACAGATATATAGTAGAACGGGAAGGGAAACAACTATTGTAGCAGAGGGGTTTAACTGATGTAAGAGTGAATTGTTTTCTAAGAAAACACAATTTGCCAAAATTAATTCCACTAAGAAACCCAGCAGTTACTGGAGAGGAGTTGGAAAAAGTGACTAGTTGTTTTCTGTTCACCACAGCTCTGCAAAGGCGAGCAGAACCAGATGACTTCAAAGGGAAGTCCTAAGAAAACATCCCCAACCCAGCCATCCACTTTCACAAGAACATAAAGAAGGCAATCGTCCAGTCCTCCACCAAAAAGAAAAAAAAAATGTTAATAAGGAATCCTGGTGTTGAAAGTTTCCTCTTCTTTCATCTGTGGACAACTTTTACTTTAAAATACTGATGAAAGTGTCCAAAATGAACATGGACAACAACCAATATAGTTCAAAAGTACATATAGGAGGAAATAGTTTGATTCAAGAAATGCAGATTAATTCCACTTAAAAGTGAATATTACCAGACCCCGTGAGAGAGAGACCCAACCGCCTGGTCAGGTGGGCACTCCTGAGGCTGCAGAGCAGAAGAGACCACCAACACTGCTCAGCCCTGCCCACATCCCTGGCCCAAGAGGAAACTGTATAAGGCCTCTGGGCTCCCGTGGGGGAGGGCCCAGGAGCGGCAGGACCCTGCCTGAGACACCGCCGGAACCTGAAGGAAACAGACCGGATAAACAGTTCTCTGCACCCAAATCCCGTGGGAGGGAGAGCTAAACCTTCAGAGAGGCAGACAAGCCTGGGAAACCAGAAGAGACTGCTCTCTGCACACACATCTCGGACGCCAGAGGAAAAAGCCAAAGACCAACTGGAACCCTGGTGCACTGAAGCTCCCGGAAGGGGCGGCACAGGTCTTCCTGGTTGCTGCCGCTGCAGGGAGCCCGTGGGCAGCACCCCACGAGCGAACTTGAGCCTCGAGACCACAGGTAAGACCAAATTTTATGCTGCAAGAACGCTGCCTGGTGAACTCAAGACACAGGCCCACAGGAACAGCTGAAGACCTGTAGAGAGGAAAAACTACACGCCCGAAAGCAGAACACTCTGTCCCCATAACTGACTGAAAGAGAGGAAAACAGGTCTACAGCACTCCTGACACACAGGCTTATAGGACAGTCTAGCCACTGTCAGAAATAGCAGAACAAAGTAACACTAGAGATAATCTGATGGCGAGAGGCAAGCGCAGGAACCCAAGCAACAGAAACCAAGACTACATGGCACCATCGGAGCCCAATTCTCCCATCAAAACAAACATGGAATATCCAAACACACCAGAAAAGCAAGATCTAGTTTCAAAATCATTTTTGATCATGATGCTGGAGGACTTCAAGAAAGACGTGAAGAACTCCCTTAGAGAACAAGTAGAAGCCTACAGAGAGGAATTGCAAAAATGCCTGAAAGAATTCCAGGAAAACATAAATAAACAAGTAGAAGCCCATAGAGAGGAGACACAAAAATCCCTGAAAGAATTCCAGGAAAACATAAATAAACAAGTAGAAGCCCATAGAGAGGAGACACAAAAATCCCTGAAAGAATTCCAGGAAAACACAATCAAACAGTTGAAGGAATTAAAAATGGAAATAGAAGCAATCAAGAAAGAACACATGGAAACAACCCTGGATATAGAAAACCAAAAGAAGAGACAAGGAGCTGTAGATACAAGCTTCACCAACAGAATACAAGAGATGGAAGAGAGAATCTCAGGAGCAGAAGATTCCATAGAAATCATTGACTCAACTGTCAAAGATAATGTAAAGCGGAAAAAGCTACTGGTCCAAAACATACAGGAAATCCAGGACTCAATGAGAAGATCAAACCTAAGGATAATAGGTATAGAAGAGAGTGAAGACTTCCAGCTCAAAGGACCAGTAAATATCTTCAACAAAATCATAGAAGAAAACTTCCCTAACCTAAAAAAAGAGATACCCATAGACATACAAGAAGCCTACAGAACTCCAAATGGATTGGACCAGAAAAGAAACACCTCCCGTCACATAATAGTCAAAACACCAAACGCACAAAATAAAGAAAGAATATTAAAAGCAGTAAAGGAAAAAGGTCAAGTAACATATAAAGGCAGACCTATCAGAATCACACCAGACTTCTCGCCAGAAACTATGAAGGCCGGAAGATCCTGTACTGATGTCATACAGACCCTAAGAGAACACAAATGCCAGCCCGGGTTACTGTATCGAGCAAAACTCTCAATTAACATTGATGGAGAAACCAAGATATTCCATGACAAAACCAAATTTACACAATATCTTTCTATAAATCCAGCACTACAAAGGATAATAAATGGTAAAGCCCAACATAAGGAGGCAAGCTATACCCTAGAAGAAGCAAGAAACTAATCGTCTTGGCAACAAAACAAAGAGAATGAAAGCACACAAACATAACCTCACATCCAAATATGAATATAACGGGAAGCAATAATCACTATTCCTTAATATCTCTCAATATCAATGGCCTCAACTCCCCAATAAAAAGACATAGATTAACAAACTGGATACGCAACGAGGACCCTGCATTCTGCTGCCTACAGGAAACACACCTCAGAGACAAAGACAGACACTACCTCAGAGGGAAAGGCTGGAAAACAACTTTCCAAGCAAATGGTCAGAAGAAGCAAGCTGGAGTAGCCATTCTAATATCAAATAAAATCAATTTCCAACTAAAAGTCATCAAAAAAGATAAGGAAGGACACTTCATATTCATCAAAGGAAAAATCCACCAAGATCAACTCTCAATCCTAAATATCTATGCCCCAAATACAAGGGCACCTACATATGTAAAAGAAACCTTACTAAAGCTCAAAACACACATTGCACCTCACACAATAATAGTGGGAGATTTCAACACCCCACTCTCATCAATGGACAGATCATGGAAACAGAAATTAAACAGTGATGTCAACAGACTAAGAGAAGTCATGAGCCAAATGGACTTAAAGGATATTTATAGAACATTCTATCCTAAAGCAAAAGGATATACCTTCTTCTCAGCTCCCCATGGTACTTTCTCCAAAATTGACCATATAATTGGTCAAAAAACGGGCCTCAACAGGTACAGAAAGATAGAAATAATCCCATGCGTGCTATCAGACCACCACGGCCTAAAACTGGTCTTCAATAACAATAAGGGAAGAATGCCCACATATACGTGGAAATTGAACAATGCTCTACTCAATGATAACCTGGTCAAGGAAGAAATAAAGAAAGAAATTAAAAACTTTTTAGAATTTAATGAAAATGAAGGTACAACATACCCAAACTTATGGGACACAATGAAAGCTGTGCTAAGAGGAAAACTCATAGCGCTGAGTGCCTGCAGAAAGAAACAGGAAAGAGCATATCTCAGCAGCTTGACAGCACACCTAAAAGCTCTAGAACAAAAAGAAGCAAATACACCCAGGAGGAGTAGAAGGCAGGAAATGATCAAACTCAGAGCTGAAATCAACCAAGTAGAAACAAAAAGGACCATAGAAAGAATCAACAGAACCAAAAGTTGGTTCTTTGAGAAAATCAACAAGATAGATAAACCCTTAGCCAGACTAACGAGAGGACGCAGAGAGTGCGTCCAAATTAACAAAATCAGAAATGAAAAGGGAGACATAAAAACAGATTCAGAGGAAATTCAAAAAATCATCAGATCTTACTACATAAACCTATATTCAACAAAACTTGAAAATCTTCAGGAAATGGACAATTTCCTAGACAGATACCAGGTACCGAAGTTAAATCAGGAACAGATAAACCAGTTAAACAACCCCATAACTCCTAAGGAAATAGAAGCAGTCATTAAAGGTCTCCCAACCAAAAAGAGCCCAGGTCCAGACGGGTTTAGTGCAGAATTCTATCAAACCTTCATAGAAGACCTCATACCAATATTATTCAAACTATTCCACAAAATTGAAAGAGATGGAGCCCTACCGAATTCCTTCTACGAAGCCACAATTACTCTTATACCTAAACCACACAAAGACACAACAAAGAAAGAGAACTTCAGACCAATTTCCCTTATGAATATCGACGCAAAAATACTCAACAAAATTCTGGCAAACCGAATCCAAGAGCACATCAAAACAATCATCCACCATGATCAAGTAGGCTTCATCCCAGGCATGCAGCGATGGTTTAATATACGGAAAACCATCAACGTGATCCATTATATAAACAAACTGAAAGAACAGAACCACATGATCATTTCATTAGATGCTGAGAAAGCATTTGACAAAATTCAACACCCCTTCATGATAAAAGTCCTGGAAAGATTAGGAATTCAAGGCCCATACCTAAACATAGTAAAAGCCATATACAGCAAACCAGTTGCTAACATTAAACTAAATGGAGAGAAACTTGAAGCAATCCCACTAAAATCAGGGACTAGACAAGGCTGCTCACTCTGTCCCTACTTATTCAATATAGTTCTTGAAGTTCTAGCCAGAGAAATCAGACAACAAAAGGAGATCAAGGGGATACAGATCGGAAAAGAAGAGGTCAAAATATCACTATTTGCAGATGACATGATAGTATATTTAAGTGATCCCAAAAGTTCCACCAGAGAACTACTAAAGCTGATAAATAACTTCAGCAAAGTGGCTGGGTATAAAATTAACTCAAATAAATCAGTTGCCTTCCTCTATACAAAAGAGAAACAAGCCGAGAAAGAAATTAGGGAAACGACACCCTTCATAATAGACCCAAATAATATAAAGTACCTCGGTGTGACTTTAACCAAGCAAGTAAAAGATCTGTACAATAAGAACTTCAAGACACTGAGGAAAGAAATTGAAGAAGACCTCAGAAGATGGAAAGATCTCCCATGCTCATGGATTGGCAGGATTAATATAGTAAAAATGGCCATTTTACCAAAAGCAATCTACAGATTCAATGCAATCCCCATCAAAATACCAATCCAGTTCTTCAAAGAGTTAGACAGAACAATTTGCAAATTCATCTGGAATTACAAAAAACTCAGGATAGCTAAAGCTATCCTCAACAATAAAAGGACTTCAGGGGGAATCACTATCCCTGAACTCAAGCAGTATTACAGAGCAATAGTGATAAAAACTGCATGGTATTGGTACAGAGACAGACAGATAGACCAATGGAATAGAATTGAAGACCCAGAAATGAACGCACACACCTATGGTCACTTGATTTTTGACAAAGGAGCCAAAACCATCCAATGGAAAAAAGATAGCATTTTCAGCAAATGGTGCTGGTTCAACTGGAGGGCAAAATGTAGAAGAATGCAGATCGATCCATGCTTATCACCCTGTACAAAGCTTAAGTCCAAGTGGATCAAGGACCTCCACATCAAAGCAGACACACTCAAACTAATAGAAGAAAAACTAGGGAAGCATCTGGAACACATGGGCACTGGAAAAAATTTCCTGAACAAAACACCAATGGCTTATGCTCTAAGATCAAGAATCGACCAATGGGATCTCATAAAACTGCAAAGCTTCTGTAAGGCAAAGGACACTGTGGTTAGGACAAAACGGCAACCAACAGATTGGGAAAAGATCTTTACCAATCCTACAACAGATAGAGGCCTTATATCCAAAATATACAAAGCAATCAAGAAGTTAGACCACAGGGAAACAAATAACCCTATTAAAAAATGGGGTTCAGAGCTAAACAAAGAATTCACAGCTGAGGAATGCGGAATGGCTGAGAAATACCTAAAGAAATGTTCAACATCTTTAGTCATAAGGGAAATGCAAATCAAAACAACCCTGAGATTTCACCTCACACCAGTGAGAATGGCTAAGATCAAAAACTCAGGTGACAGCAGATGCTGGCAAGGATGTGGAGAAAGAGGAACACTCCTCCATTGTTGGTGGGATTGCAGACTGGTAAAACCATTCTGGAAATCAGTCTGGAGGTTCCTCAGAAAATTGGACATTGAACTGCCTGAGGATCCAGCTATACCTCTCTTGGGCATATACCCAAAAGATGCCTCAACATATAAAAGAGACACGTGCTCCACTATGTTCATCGCAGCCTTATTTATAATAGCCAGAAACTGGAAAGAACCCAGATGCCCTTCAACAGAGGAATGGATACAGAAAACGTGGTACATCTACACAATGGAATATTACTCAGCTATCAAAAACAACGAGTTTATGAAATTCGTAGGCAAATGGTTGGAACTGGAAAATATCATCCTGAGTGAGCTAACCCAATCACAGAAAGACATACATGGTATGCACTCATTGATAAGTGGCTATTAGCCCAAATGCTTGAATTACCCTAGATCCCTAGAACAAATGACACTCAAGATCAAAATGTGAATGCTTCACTCCTTCTTTAAATGAGGAAAAAGAATACCCTTGGCAGGGAAGGGAGAGGCAAAGATTAAAACAGAGACTGAAGGAACCCCCATTCAGAGCCTGCCCCACATGTGGCCCATACATATACAGCCACCCAATTAGACAAGATGGATGAAGCAAAGAAGTGCAGACCGACAGGAGCCGGATGTAGATCGCTCCTGAGAGACACAGCCAGAATACAGCAAATACAGAGGCGAATGCCAGCAGCAAACCACTGAACTGAGAATAGGTCCTCCGTTGAAGGAATCAGAGAAAGAACTGGAAGAGCTTGAAGGTGCTTGAGACCCCAAAAGTACAACAATGTCAAGCAACCAGAGCTTCCAGGGACTAAGCCACTACCTAAAGACTATACATGGACTGACCCTGGACTCTGACCTCATAGGTAGCAATGAATATCCTAGTAAGAGCACCAGTGGAAGGGGAAGCCCTGGGTCCTGCTAAGATTGAACCCCCAGTGAACTAGACTATGGGGTGAGGGCGGAATTGGGTGAGGGTTGGGAGGGGAACACCCATAAAGAAGGGGAAGGGGGAGGGGGACGTTTGCCCGGAAACCGGGAAAGGGAATAACACTTGAAATGTATATAAGAAATACTCAAGTTAATAAAAAAAAAGTGAATATTAACTCAAAATAAATCAGAGATCTAAATGTATGAGCTATGTAAAATATGAAATTATCATCAAGCTACATTATTTCAAACAAGAAAATTTCACAAAGCAACAGAAATAACCAAAGGACAAAGAGATAACCTGAAGAGTGGGTAGAAACATTTGCAAGCTACCAGTTAAGAGACCAATATTTAGAACTTGTGAGAAATGTAAAATATCTCAACGCTAAAATAAAGAATAGTTCAATTAAAAAATAAAGATGTGAGTAGACACTTATTTTAAAACAGCATATCAATGGACAGCACTTGAACCAAAAAGCTTTCAGCATCCCTGTCATTAGAGAGACATAGAGCACAACTACAAAGATCGATCATCCCACACTGCTGAGAGTGTTTATTGTCAAAAACAGATGAACAATAGCCAATCCTTGTGCAGTGTTGGTAGAAAAGACAATTGATAAAATCACTGCAAAAAAAAAAAATCAACATGGAGACTTCCGAAAGGAACAACAATAGAACTACCACACGATGGAGATATTCCATGACTGGTTATAGGCCCAAAGGAAGGCAAGTCAGTTTAAAAGGGAGGCTGCACTCATGTCCGCTACTATCGGGGTCACAACAGTGAAGACATGAAATCAAAGCTACAATGTTTAGAAGAGTGTGGTACTGGCGGAAAGACAGACACACAGATGCTGGAATAAAGTGACAATAAAACAAAAACAACCCAGAAATGAATGCACTGGAGGAGAGCTGACCAGACCAGTCAATGAGGAGAGATAGTTTCTATACGTGATATTGCGTAAGTATCACATGACCACGCAAAAGAATGATGTTAAACCAAACAAAAAATTTACCCAAATTACAGACTTAAATTCAACATCAAAACTACTTGGGAGGAATCTAAAACACTGAATTTGGGAATGAAGTTTTCGCTAAAACACTCAAAAGCATGGGCTCCAAAATAAAGAGTAGGATATGGAGCCGTGCAGTCAACAAAAGAAAAAGCAACACAGAGGATGGAAGAACATATTTTGGCGACACATACCAAGTAGTAATTAATACCCTAATACATGAATGTCAAGAATATCTGAAGAATTCTTGTAACTCTATAACAAAACTCAAATTATTTAAATATGAGCCAATGGACTTGAATAGAAGTTTCTTCAAATATGATAACGAGTGAGTATATGGAAATGCTTCATTACCTCTAGTCATCAGAGCCATAAAATCAAAATCACAGTGGCATTTCAGCTTACATTCTTTATATTCTAACCCTACTGGGAGGGTTAGTGCTAACTGTCAACTTGACAGACTCTAGAACTATCCTGGAGATGGGCCTCTGAGCATGTCTGAGAGGGATTATCTTGATCACATTAATTGAGATGGGATGCTATGGGTGGCATCACTCCCTCCCTGAGATCCTTGGCTGTATAACTGGATAAAGGAGGGGGTGTGAACAGTAGTAGGCATTCATAGGTCTCTGCTTCCTGATTAGATTCTGAGTGATCAGCTGTTGCAAGTGCCCGTTGACTTGGTTTCCTTTGTTTGATGGATTGTGCCACTGAAAAGCATCCCTTTTCTAAGCTGCTTTCCTCAGAGTAGTTAATATTTTATCACAAGAAAACACACACACACACACACACACACACACACACACATTCACAGTATTATGAAGAAATTGGAATAGCATGGAAAGATGGTCCAGGGTTGTGTGATTGTCCTGCTTGGTATTGAAGCATAATCTACCACTTCAAACAGAGACCACAACACATGAATGAATTGAACAACGGACTAAATGAGAATCTATTTATAGATTCTTTAAAATAGGTAAGTGGTAATAGTGTGGTGGTTTGAATATGCTTGGCCAAGGGAGTGGCACTATTAGGAGGTGTGGCCTTGTTGAAGGAAGTGTGTCACTGTGCCGGTGGTCTTTAAGAGCTTTCTCTTAGCTGCCTGAGGATGCCAATCCTCTCCTGTTTGCCTTTGGAACAAGATGTAGAACTCTCAGCTCCTTCAGCGCCATTCCTGCCTGGAGACTGCCACACTTACCGCCATGATGATAATGGACTAGACCTCAGAACCTGTAAGTCACCCCAGTTAAATGTTGCTCTCTATAAGAATTGCCTTGATCCTGGTGGTTCTTCACAGTAATGCAACCACAACTAAGACAGATGCTGGTACTGGGGATGGGGTATTACGGTGATAGGTCTGACTATGATTTTGTTTGGAGAAGTGTGGATTTTGGAACTTTGGAAAGCCATGTTTTAAGTGGGGTTTAATGGACATCTCAGTAGGATTATGGAAGACATTGGTGCTGATAACGGTTGTCTTGTTCATGGTGTCTCTTCCCAAAAATGAAACCCTAACTAAGACAGAAGTTGGTACCAAACCACAACTACTCCACAAAGGCCACTACCTGGGCCAAGCATATTCAAACCACCACAAGTAGTATTTCCAAATAATTGGGGGGAAATCACCTATTAATAGAATACCAATATCCCAATAGCTATTTAGTAAAAAACAGAACAGAAAACCAGTATGGATTGGAAATGAATCAGAGCTTTTAAATGAAAAGAAGTTTCATAAATCAGGAAGGAATCATTTTATAGCTGAAATGGCAGAAGCCTTCTTACCAATAGGAATTCAATGAGTCCACTTAGTCAGGTCCAAACATTACTTTGGGGATGCCATTCCTTCTCAGTAGACTCCTCAATCCTGGAGAAAAGGGGGACTCCAGGTCTGAGAGAATAAGCAGAATGGACATTTCATTTTGGGGCAGTGGAACAAGTCCTACTCTGTGAAAGTGAAAGTGCTTGTTTCCAAAATACAGCTCTGTCCTTAGAGCTTCTTTACTCTCCTCTTGGGATAGATTCAGAAAATCTGTGCACAGAAATTCTGACTTCAACTGGCTCTAAATGATTGTAAAGAAACAAATGAGCAAAATTTCAGGAGCTCACAGTGACTCCCTTCATTCTTCTTTGCCCACACAAAAGCTGCAGGCTTTGGCTATAACTGGATCCTGTTGCTTCCTAGATGCAAATCCCCCTTGTGTTTAGAAAGCAGCTTCTCACTGTGTCTGCTGAGGCCTTCTTAGACTTGTCCTAATTCTCCTCATGCATTCTCCCTCTTGCTCATCTTACTTCTCTGCATCCTTACCTCATGTGTTTTCCTCCTTGTCAGGTCCTTCTAAAGTCAGCTTCTTTTCTCCTCCTGGAAAAGCTGCTTGGAGACTTCATCCCTTGTTTATTTCCTCGATGTCACTTATAACAATCTGCAATTATCTTGTGTTTTTCATTTTTACTTATTTGTTACCTATCTCTCCCAGGAGACTCTAAATTGCACAATGGCACAAGAGTCTCTTTCTCACCTGTCAGGTGCTGAGTATGGGGACTGCCAGAGGCTTAGAGTCTTCAGATGATGCTGGCTAATGAAGGAATGGTCCCTAAGTAAGTGTGAAGTGAGAACTTCCTTTCTCTAACTTCGCATCCCAGTTTTTCTCCATGGAGCCTTTGGTACACATCCTGCAGCCTCTGTGCTCACACAGTGACACCCTCTATGGAGTACCACGAAATCATCATGCAATTAGTGCTTTTCGTTTTTGAGGGTCAACACCAGAGCAGCCCTGAGGAACCCAGTTCAGTCTTCTGCTTACATATAGGATAACTTAGGGTTGCTTGTCAGACTGTATAGATTGCCCCAATGTCCTGAAGGTAATTAGTCATTTACCTGAAATTATGGCACACACCTCCAAATTGTGTAATTCACTGATGCCTTGGTTAAATCTAGATTGTAAACTTGATGGGATTTAGAATCACCATACAAAGATTTCTGAACATACTTGTGAAGGATTGTGCAGAGTATGTTGGTTAAGATAGAACAGCCCTCCTTAACTCTGGGTGGCAAGAGCTCATGGGTTAAAGACTCCGTCTGAGTACAGAGGAAAAAGTGAGCTCAACACAGGCATTCCTTGCTCTCTCTTCATGGGTGGAGATGAACAGGGTCTATCCCTCCCCTCTGCAACTATGAATTTCCCACCATGATAGACTATATCTTTTTCTCCTCATGATTTTTATCAGGTATTTTGTTGAACCAAAAAGACAAGTAACTAACAAATGTTGTTCTCCATACCTTCTTTTCTGGAAACTGGTTTATCCCTTAACCCCTAGCAGCCTAGCTCTACCTAGAGCATAGCAGAGAGCAGGAAAAAATGGTTTGAATATAGAATGAAATTCTAGTGGTGTCTTAAGCTCATTCCGTACTCCCAGAAGAGAAAGGTTATTGAGCTCCCAGCATCCCCAGGCTTTCTAGCAGAGTTTCTGAAATCACGAGTGTGCCCTCCAAGTGAGATTGCCCTCAAATGACACCGTGCCTTAGGAGGCGAGATGCCAAGATGTTACTGATGTGTTCATTTATGGAATCTGCAATTCCCAAAGAACTGTGGTACCAACTGCAGGGATGGGAAAGTTACACCGGGAATTCCATGAGGATTGTTTTTGTATTTCCCATGTTTGTTCAAATGATAAATGTAAAACCATCATCTATTTTTAAGCCATTTGAGACTATTGACTCAAGAAAACAGGAAAGCCCTGTCAGGACAATTCTGTTTTATAAAAAAGAAGGGTGGGCGCTTTGACTTTTCTTTAAATAGCTGATTTTAAGGTTTTTGCTGCTGTTGTTGCTTAAGTACTATGTCGGTAGTTGGAACCGAGTGGCCTTGTCGACCTTGTAAATGAAGGCTGCCCCCAAGATGAAGGCATGAAATCATAATCAAGGGAAGTAAAGTTCAGTGAATGATGTAAAAAATCTAGCAAAATATATCCCAATATGTATGTGACCTCCAGAAGAAATAATGGTTTCTCTTCTGGGAGGGTCTTTATTTTAATATTCATGAACAGAACATTGCTTTATTTTGTAGTTCTTATCTCACCCCTTGTTTATTTTTAATAATCTGCTTATTCAAATATAGGCTGTCTACATGGAAAAAGCCATTGCTATAATCAGAAAAATGATTTTAAAAAATTGCCTTTTCCTTAAGACGCAATTTCATAAAAATGTTAGCTTCATATTGTATTCAATACATGCACACCTTTATTCAAACCAGATAGCTATGGACAAACAATTGACTTGACTTTGAATAATGTTTGAAAGAAGCACAGAGGTCATGTTGGCTATTGTCATTGTATGTGGTCTTGGCATTAGTAGTGCCAGTATCATCAGGCGGCTTGCTTTAATTAGACAGTCCTTGTCTCTTCCCAAATATCCTGAACCAGAATCTATATAATAAGTTCTCCCAGGTGATGCCTCCAAAAGTAAGATGGGAATGTTCTAGACTTGGGTTTGTTTTCTTTTTATCAGCACAGAGATTAGCAGCAGCACCTCAACAAAGATATAATTTTGTGGACATATATTCAAATTGTTGACTTGTCTTATTTAACTTTGACTGCCCTTCTTATGGGAAGAATATTGCTGGAAGTTTGTAACAAAGATGATGTAAGGATGGTGAGAGGAGGTGGGTAGGAAGAGGAGGGGTAGGAGGAGAGAGATGAGAGATGAGACAGAGAGACACAGAGAGAATGGTTATGATTGTATCCACCATCCCATATAATTTTCCAACTCTGATTTCTCCTACACCTAAAGATGGTCAGGAAGACAGCGTTCATGTTGCTAGTTATTTCCCCATTTTCCACCATAGGAGTTGGTGCTTTCCAGGAGTAGCACATTATTTTCTACTGATGTCAGAATTAACCATCCTATGGTATCCAAGGAAATGTTGACTTTCAAACAGTCATCAGACAGTTTCGGCCAGTCTTATTGCTCTTTTCTTCAACCCTGGGGAGAGAGAAATTCCTTTTAAAACTAGATTCTCAAATTAACATAATCCCCAAAAGATTGAAGCAGCCCCCGATAGGGCTAGACATAGGGCCCAGGTGAGATCACCTTGTGGATCCATTGTAGATACTAGTTGCTATCATCAGAAAGAGAAGCAATTACATGGACCAGGTGGAAGTGGATTGCCTATTTCTCCTCCTGTTAGACTGGAGTGTCCCCCAGATGCCATCTTCACTACTTACATGTCTGTTCCGCCAGACTCTTGCTCTTACACAGATTTTAGTTAGCCTTGGGGAGTCCAAGACTGGCCTCAGTGGTGCCGAGTGGTGGAAACCCAGTAAGCCAGTGAGTACCGTCTGAAAGAGATCACAGTAGGTCCCAGAGTCCTTGAACTTGACCTTGATGATTTCGTTCCATCTACTTCTCAGTTTCTTTTTTTAGTATCTTATTCTTTGCCCCAATCTTCTTTCTGATAGCAGTTTTAAGAGAATTAAATTAAAATAATTAAATTAAATTGGAAGCCATCTAGAGACAATTCTGGGAAACTTTTTTGGCGTCTGGGATTATAGAATGCCTCTTCACAGATTATCTGATGTTCAAAAATACTTAGGGCTGCCTAATAGTCAAATGACTCCTACTGCTAAGGATGCAGGTCTGGGTTCTCTAAAATCTCATCCTAAGTTCAGACTCACTCTTGACAGAGCAAAGCCCACTGTTACTAAGCACAATTTTAAAGGCTTTCTCTGTAAATCCCTTTCTAGACAGGCTTTGCGATGTCTTGGGTATAATAGACACTTAAGAAAAATCCAGCCAACTAAAATGGGTATGCTTTTGCCCACGGAGATAGTAGTCCTTGCATGTTTCCATTCAACGAACTACAAAACATATAAAGGGCTCCAGTGCGTATAGAACTCATGATAGAAACTGCCATTTTAATGATAAATAAAATGTTTTCTGGTCTCAGCATACTTCCAAAAATGTGTCTTAAAAGTAACGAGAGACTGTAGGCTTTACTATTGAGGTACTCAGAGGCTCTCAGCAAACAAGGACTGTGATTAGCAACAGGAGTCCAGGGCACAGGCTTAGAAGGTAAGGATAGATAAGGAGTTGTCTGAGTGTGTTCATGGAATTGTGACTTCTAAACCATATAAACAATTTTTGTGTGTTTATTAATTGAATTAAATTAAGAAGACTACAAGGAAGGATTTAGACTGTGATTTGCATTTTCTTGGGATTGCAAAGGCCTCCTAAGAACTTTGAGGTAGATGGATCTGTTTGTGTCATTTTTTGTCTTTTCCTTTATTTGATACTTTTATTTACATTTCAAATGTTATCCCCTTTCCCTCCAGAAACCTCCTATCCCATCCTTCCTCCCTCTGCTTCCATAAGGGTGCTGCCCCACCCACCCACCCACTCTGTCCCTGTTTGTGTCATTTTTAAGTGTAGTTTCCATATAGTCTAAAACGTTGAGTAAATGACTGGCTGTTTAAACCATCATCATCATTAATAATTTTCCCCAATCACAGATAGTTGTCCTATCTATATAACCTGTTAAAATGAAGGACCATGAGGGGAAGTAGAGGCATGGAGGGTGGAGGGCAAATTGCTTCGATGTGACCACTAGCAAGCTATTTTTATTCTCTAAGAGTCACCTATAAACCAGAAGAATTGCCCTGTAGATACCAAGATTATTTCCCATGCCAGGATGCTGTGTTTGCTGAAAACCTATTCCAACAGAGTATCTGCATCTTTGGAGGCTGCCATTTTATAGAGTGACTCTGCCGTCAACAAATATCTCTTTCACACTGAGAATGCCCATGCCTAGACTGTGGAATTTCTTAATTGATCTTCCTGTTGTGGTCATTCACCATAAAATATTCACAGCCTTTGCCTGATAACCCCTGGCCTTACTCTCTCTTGGGAAGGAGAGAATTACTCAGAAGGATAACCTTCCTACTTAGGTCAACAAGAGCTGCAACTGGTTCTAAGGAGGGTGTCTTATTGCTGTCAAATTGACCGGGGGTTGTCACACATGAAGCCTGCTGTCACTGCATCTTCTTGGAGCCAGCCCCTTAGCTGGCTGAGTCAAGCTGTGCTGGCTACCGGTGAGAGAATTTTAATGTGAGGGATGACAGAGGCCTTGGAGTTAATGTGTGCACAGAGGTGACAGTTTTGAATGTCAGCCAAAGCACAAAGACCTGTCTGAAATTAATTTGGGTGGAGGGGAGAAACTCAGAGGAAGATGGAGAGAAATAGTGTGAGGGACAATGGAGATGGGTTGCATTGAATCTGCCACCATCTGCTGCAAAGGTAAGTGGCTCTCTCTGAACAGTTTCAGAGCCTGAGAAATAGGAAAGGTGAGAAACAGAGGATACTGGCTCCATCCAGTAATCTATTGGCATAATGCATCCTTCCTGTGTGCAGTTTGCTACCTTTGCGGGTCAGCAACCCTATTTCCCGTTATTAAAATAGAGTTCCAAAGGCCAAGATGTATCTCCCTCAGATAGAACTCAGAGTTATCCACTCAGAGAGAAGATTTTGATTCGTAATGATAAAAGGGGTCGACAGTATTTTATTTACCTTCGTTTTCCTTTGACGCAGCTACTCATTAAAATCACTAAATATTTCCTCCAAATATTAAGAGGGAAGGATTTGTCTTTATATCTTAACCCATTCCCTAGTCTGTAAACTCGTCAGTAGTTACATAAGAGAATCAGGAGAAATGAGAGCGGGTAGAATCCTCGCTGTGAATCGGTGAACTGACAATAGCAGAGTGTTTGAGGGGATTCTGTGTGATCACAGAATTGTTAAGAGTGGAAAGGGACAGTCGAAGCAAATTTCGTGAAAGTGCTATGCATTGTTGGCTGTGAAGATGTTTATCTTCCACGAGACAAGAAATATGAGCCATCCTGAGAGGCAGGAAAGGAAGAAAATGGTCACCTTTGGACTTTTCAGAAGAAATATGGGCTTTCTAATACCTTAATTTCCTGCTCATATCAGACCTGAGACCTACAGGGCCTCTATAGGAATTTTGTCCTGTTTTAAATTCTTTGGTTTGTAGTCACTTGCTGCAGCACCGTCAGGAAGCTGACTCACCAGCCTCTCAGACTTTCACAGGATGGTCATCTGTCCTCCTAGTCTCTACATGAATTCTGCTTCTGGATTCTGAACCCTGACTCCTAAATACATCTTATACCTTATAAACAAACATGGCCCACTCCTGTGTCTGAATGAAACTCACCCTCCTCTAGGGTTGACAAACACTTGCCTACCTTTCCTGAGGGGTCAGCTAGTGCTAGGATGGAGACTTGGGGCCTGGAGGGTTGGGGAGTCAAAAGTCTGCAACCCTGAGAAAGCCTGAAACCACAGAAGAAAACTTGGCTAGCAATCACAGATAAGGCACAAGACCAATAGGCAGAGAACAAAGCCAGAATCAGCAAGACAACTTGCAGGCAACTAGTATCAGTGCTTCTCAACAAGAGTATTGGGGGAGAGGGGAAAGGTGTCTCCCATTACATACTCCTGAAGTGGGCCAGGGGGAGGCTCCTCTTTGTTCACCCAATAGAGATGTTGGGAAGTAACACTAAGTGTCCTTCATTATCTTTACCTGCCCCAGTCTTGCCTCTGGGTCAAAGCCCAGCTCACATCCATATGTACATCCTTCAGTCACACCATTTTCTTAGTATTGCTCTTCATGACCTTCATTTGGTAGTTAAGATCTTAAATTTAAAGTATTAAGTGTCTAAACGTAAGAACTCACATAATGCAATATAACATAAAGTAGACTTGAACAACTACTTAGAATCTGGCCTTCTGATGATGACTATGGTACTATGTTAGAATTTATCCTTCTAGACTAAGAGCAATTCTGAAATTAAATGTTAAAATATGCACAGTTCATTTGACATTCACAAAGCCTATAGCATGATTTTACATTTAAATTTCCAACAAGGTCAAGTTATAGATGTCTTGAGTTTAAAGAGAAAGTTTTAGATATTGTCTTTATGGACGGCTCACATGGTACACTGTATATTTTAGCAGATAAATAAATATGGATGGGCTACAAAGCTGTGACCAGAAAAATCTAGAAACCTTTCTTACCCTCAGATGGAGACCATTCGTCACTGGTAGGCTTTCAAATCTTAGCAAGTATTTCTAACAATTACTTCTGCACAAACAATTTTCAAAAGTTCCACGGCTCTGTTATTTTCATAGTGGTTGGGTTATTATGAACCCAGAGATTTGTCAATTAGCATCAGAATTACTTGTTAAAATGAGAAAGGAGATAGACAGAGATAGGGTCCTTGTTAACTCATTAATATTCCCTATAATGAAAAATGTTGCAGGAGAGAAATAGCCGTGGTAATACGTGTCATCAATCTCGCTGGGGAAAGTGATGCCATTTGTTATCTTTACGGAGTTCTTCTGTTCGCTAGTCAGCTCCTGGGTGTATTTATCAAATGCCCGATTGGAGCGTTGTGCTGTGCTGTCTCTTTGAGCTGCATATTACTTTAGATTCATTCATTCATTCATTCATTCATTCATTCATTCATCACTTTTTTCAACCTGCGTGGGTGGAGTGCATTCCGAACAAGCCACTGCAGCAACTGTGGGGAAAACTAAAAATCGAGTAACACGGTTTTATCCTTGCCACTGTCAGTGAAGGGGAAAGCCTCAAAAACAAGACGAGACCTCGGAGGCCATGGATGTGAATGTTGATGAGACAAGGGTAAGCAGGCAGGTGATCCCGAGCCTCGGAGAGCTAAGCACTGAAGAGCAGGGACAATAGTGCAAAAGTGCATCTTCTGAGTGCAGCGCTAGATTCAGTTAGGCAGAAACAGAGAGTGGGCTTTGTCCCGAGCAAAGTCTGCAAACTGAAATTCTAGGACTTGGCCTGGGACTTGGAGGCTACCAGAACTGCCAACAGAAGTGGTAAGGCCTGGGTTTTGGGGAATGGCTCTGTTGCTAAAGTGCTTGCTTGGCCATCAGGACGACCAAAATGTTGCTGCCCTCCCCACCCACTCCATGTTAAAATGCTGAGGACAGAGCTGTATACCTGGGACCCCGGCTCTGGGGAGGCAAGAGACAGTAAGATCCCTGGTACTGCTCACCTGCTAGTTTTGCCCAATTGATCAGCTCCAGTTCTTCAGGTAGAAACTCGACCTCAAACCATCAGGTGGTGGGCTGCCAAGGCCAAGTGGCATGTTAGGTGACAGACACCTGCTACCAGGCCTGGCAATCTGAGACCAATCCCCAGGACCCACATAGTGGAAGGAGAAAACTGACTCCCTCAAGTTCTTCTCTGATCTTGACTGTGGCATGTGCAACCTCCTCCACACTATATACTCACCATGCATGCATCATCAGTCGTTAAAGTGTATTTTTAAAAAAGTCAACCTTTTAACTAAAGTGAAAAGGTATTTAAGAAGACACATGTCAAGTCCTGGCTTCGACATGCACCTGTGCATGTCTATCCACAATGGCAGGCAAAAATAAGTAAGCAGCAGTGCGCTATTTTCGAGGGCTGTTACGGAAAACCAACAGAAGCTGTGTGGCACACACAACACACTGACTTGTCAATGTTTAGGAGATTAAAAGTCAGAACTCAGGGGCGGTGGAAATGGCTCAGTGTGGGGGAAAACCTGTTTCACAAGTATGACATCTTAACTTTTATTATGAACACCATATAGAAAGTCAGGCATGGTTGTACACATATGAATCCCAATTCTGTGGAAAAGAGACAAGAGGATCCTGGGATCTTACTGTCTAGATAGTCTACCTGAAGCAGCCAACCCTAGGTTCAAAGAGAAAGGCATCATATCATAAAGTAAGGTGAGGAGCAATGGAGAAGGACACATATTTTTAATTCTGGCCCCTACATGGGGGAGTGAACACCTACACACATACTTGAGCACACATGTACACACGTGTGTACATGCTCAGACGCACAGAAAAAAGAAAAAGGTCGGAGCTCCGACTGTCTTCAAGGTTAGTTGTGCTGAGACCTCTCCTGGGCTAATGGATGTTCATTTCTGTCTCCAGTCTTTTTGCTGTGTATCTTAATCCCTTCTTAGAAAGGCATCAATCACATTGGCTAAGGGCCCACCCACATGACCTCATTCTAACTTAATTATCTCTTTAAGGATCCTATATTCCAGCAGAATCACATCCTAAAGTATTGAACTTCAGAGCCTAGAACAAACAACAAGGGCGGGTTCCAAAGAACCAGGAAGGCTTAATTCCCAGATAAAATCAAGTCAAATCCAGCAGGAGGAAGCTAGCCAAGTGCTGACTTAAAATCTATGGTAAGGTAGGGCTTGGTCACAGTTTCATTTGTCAGCTGCTCCCATGCTGCCAAATGGGCACCTACCAGTACCAAGGAATGCAATTCTGACTTCACTTTTAAGGCTGTTTGATAAATTTCTTACTATTCCTTACTATTGAAGCCAACCATATATTGGTTTTGTGGAGATTTGTGGAGTCTCAGGGAGGGAGCAAAAGGAGAAACAGTCTTCTTAGCCTTGAGACCACAGATCCTGTAATTAGAATATACTAAATTATTACAACAATTAAATACACCATACAACTATAGTCCTTATATGTAATAATACAATTTTAGTATCTCTGAGTAGTTCTAAGAATACTGTTTTATAAGAAGAGGTACTGAGATACTTAAATTAATTTTTAAACAAATTTTTAAAATTAATTTACTCTTTTTGTGTGGTGATGTTTTGCTTGCATGTATGACTATGCGCTTCATACATGCAATGCCCCTGGCGGATAGAGATGGGGATTAGATACAATCACAAATGGCTATTAGTCACAATGGTTGCTAGATGGTGAGAATCAAACCCAGGTCCTCTAGAAGAACAGCCCATGCTCTTAACACTGAGCCCTGTTTTGTTTTTTTGTTTTTGTTTTTTGTTGTTTTTCTAAATGAGTTGAAAAATACATGGCACCTGCATTTCCAGATTTCTAATGTGCTGAGACTTACTTACAAACCGTGATCTCTGTGGAAGCTCCTTCTCTGTGATAATGGGATAGTCAGAATAGGATAAGACTTGGATGAAATGCAAACTTCAAGTTTCTTTGGAAAGTTAGTTATGTCAAACATTTTGCTGGGGTACACAGGTGAAAGGATGTCTTGCTAAAGCTAATATGTAAAAGACCGTTTTCCTGAAGCAGATACAGGTGAAAGGATGTTTTGATATTGCAAACACATGAGAGGACCCAGGATGAAGGAATGTAAATATGATCCCACAGACAGTGGGAGACAGGCACTGAGCACTGGTTTTGTTTGCTCCGCCTGACTACTCTTTATTAATGACATAGACATATTGGTTTACCTTACATAGTGTTATTGAGTTCAACTTGTGGTAATGTTGCCATTGAGAGAAAATTGCCCCCAAACTGCTTGCTGTTTCTGTGGCCTTGCCTCAGGCTAGTTTGTGAGCCTGCCTGATTCTTCAGGAATGAACCCTAACCCTACAGCTGCTGGTTCTGGTCTGGTGTCTGCCTACAGAAAGAACTGAACTGTAGCTGCTGGTTCATTCTTGGTGTCAGCCTCCCTAGAGGACTGACTGCTCTGCAGGTGCTGAGTTGTATTTGGTGTTTGCTATGGGACTGAACTGCTGCCAAAGAATATCAAGCTTACCCCAAAAGAATTATTGCTAAACAGATCTACTTCCTGTATATTTGAATTAATTTTCTCTTCTACTACATCTGCTGGGGTAGTGAGCTAGAGGAAAGGTTGAATCCTTATTAAAAATAGGTTGCAAAAAATTATTTCTCCACTTAGAGGTTTTTACATTACAAATGATACTATAGATAGTTTGTTGTTCTTACAGAAATATGGCTAACATGTGGTTTTAACATTATCATCAATATCAGCTGTGTACATGATCTTTCTGTTATGAGAGTACCTGCCATCTCTACCATGAAGTTTGTGTTCATACAAGAGCTGCTTCAGAGTCATCCACAGCAGAGGAAACAGTAATGCTGCCCTAACATGCTGATGAGAGAAGGAAAGAAAGGGGAGCAAAAATGGAAAAAGAGCAGGAGAGATGGATGGATGGATAGATATAGATAGATAGATAGATAGATAGATAGATAGATAGATAGATAATTACCAAACTGAAGCATGAGTCCACATTTAAACCATAAATCATGGAATTATGTTTCCTTTGGATTCTTAAAATTTAACTGTGGGCTATAGCAGTTTTTCTCCTCAGCATTTCCACCCCCAAAGCATTATGGGAGTAGATGCTCATCTAGATAACACTATATGACAGAGAGGATTTGGTGAGCAAGCATGGTGTGTCTAAATACAAATAACACATTAATTTTGTTAATGTAAAATAACAAATGGTTGATATTTAATCATTCACTATGTGAAATACACTACATTCTAAGGAGTTTGATGCATTAAAATAGTTAAGCCTCAGAACAGAGCATGACAAGAGTGATGATGTTGTGCTCCCACTTTACAGGTGGAGAAGTCAAAGCAGAAACACTCATTACCTTATTGGAGCTAGGATTTGATTCTTATCTTTGGAGGCTTCAGAACTACATGTTACATCACAGATTATTCCAAACAATGAAATAACAAATGGTACTCTGCAGATACAATCCATGCTTATGTGAAAAGTAATGTGGGCCTTGGCTGTGTAGTTAATTCTAACTCTTCTACAATAATCATTCATTAAGCACGTTTGATTAGCAGAGGACTGCATGAACAGCTAGGAAATCTCAAGAAAGTGAGGAGTGCTATGGCTGTGTCAAAGGAATTGAAACTCTAGTGAGTAAGTAGGATGCCCTTAATAGTAACAAGATACAAAATAAGGTAGGATATAGCAAGGGCTGGGGAAAACACAAGAAATGTGCTCCACTGAATATGGAAGGAGCTTAATTTCTACTGCAAGAATCACTGAATGGTGATAAAGAAAGATTTTTTATCAGGTAAGGAGGCAAGAGGGAAGAGGACATTCTAGATTGAGAAGAGGTAAGGAATCAAAGAAGCAAGTGTGTATTCTGTTGTGCTGAGTTAGTGAACTGGTATGGATGGAATATTGGGGACCTAGAGATACACGAGAGAGTAGGATTGAATATAGTGAGGACTATGAACATGCCATAGAGTAGCAGAAATTTGCTCAACATATTGAAACAAAATCACGGTTACTAGATATGGATGTATTATGGTCTTCATCTGAGTTGCCCCCACATGCTCTCTCTTGTGAATACTTGTTTCTTAGCTTTAAACTATTTGGGAAGGTTGTGAAGCCTTCAAGTATCAGTTTATCTGGCAAAGGAAGGTCACAAAGGTAAGGCCTTTGGATGTTCTAGCCTCACCTTGCTTACATCCCTAATCTCTGCCAGCTGCGCCAGCAGAATGTGAACAGCCTCCCTCATTTTCCCACTGCCACATACTGAGTCACTCTGCCGTGATGTCCTGGCTATGGTAGACTTCAGCTCCCTGAAACAATGAGCTGAACTGAATTATCCTCCTTCATGTTGTTTCTGTTGGTTATGTTGGTCACAGCAATAAAAAAGTAGCTATCATAGGCTGTTAGAATGGTGGGTGATTTATGCTGACTTGCATTTCTTATGATTTGACACTATCTCCCCATCTCTATGTAAATAATTCATTTCCAAAGCCAAGAGACCATTTTCATCTTTTCTTTCTTGATCTATATATTATTTATTCTGATTATGATATTGGTGAAAGACTGCCTTATCTCTTCAACTAGATTAAGTCTTCCTAAAAAACAAATACATTACAAATATTCCGGTAGTCACCTGGAATAAAGTCCATGGTTTTACTTCTATTGTGTCCAGTTGATTTCTGTGAATCTGGAGCTGGATTGATGGCTCAGTGGTTAAGTGAATGTACTAGTCGTGCAAAGAACCCAAGTTCAGTTCCCAGAAACATATTAGGAGGCTCTCAATATTCTGAAACTCTAGTTCTAGGATCACTTAGGCTCTCTTCTGGCCTCTACTGGCACATGAACTCACACTCACATATAACAACTACTGCTACTACCGTTACTGTTACTACTACTATTATTATTAAAAAGACTTGCTGCAACATTTCCATTCAGAAAGAACAGTAAAGAGGGAGAAAGACTTCCCAATCCAGCATTGACCATCTTGCACACCTGTCATTGTTTCTGACATCCTCTTCCCTGACTTGTTCAGAACCTTCCTTGAACTGTTATTGGCTTTGGTATCTGTTGCCTTCATAATTTTTCTGTGAAGATTCTGCTCCATCAACATTCTGGGCTGTGCATCTCTTTCTGGGGTAGCTGGTTCTTGACAGTCTATTAGTCCTTACGGGGACAGCTTCATCTCCTTAATCAAGCCTTCCATATCCAGCTAGCGTTTTCTCATCAACCCTGAATTTAGTGTGGGATCATTGTTCTCTCATATTAGATTCATAACTACTCATCCCATGACTTTTTTTTTGAAACAAAATTCTCTGAGGTGCCTATTGCTAAACCACTACTAATTAAAAAGGTTTCAGGACCTGGGTACTTCCTTGTAGAATCATTCCTCTCTGTTGGTCTTTCTGCATCAGGATCTTCCTTGACATTTAGGAAATAAATGGTATCTTAAAGCTCCTGGTCATTCTACTAAATTTTGATATGGTTATAGCGAATATTCTTTTTCTTTGATTTCACACTGGAGACTTCTCTTCAAAATTTCTCATACTGTCAACTTAGTTGGAGATGTTAGGGTAAAAATATTCACATGTAAGTCTAGAGATGTCAGATGAGTAGAAATTCACAAGGGACATTGGGTGTCTTGTGTTTAATAAATGCAGGGACTCTCTGTTTTGGTTTGTTTTCATATCCCCAGTGTCCAACCTCCTGGAAACCAGTACATCTGGTCCTTTTGTTTCTGCTTGTGTGATGGACAAACCCATTCTGCTTTGTCTTTATGTAGGAGTTGCCCTTTCCACAGTGCCCCAGGAAATGTCTGCGCATTGATTGGAGCTGGCAACATGAAGCATATTTATCATTTTCTTAGTTAGAACTCAATAAATATTTCTTAATTATTAGAACATTCTTCCCTATGCAGGCCCCCCTTAGCACCAGCTTTGAAAAATAGCTATTGTGTGACTGTTAAAACACCTCCACATCAGAAGAATACATTATTTCGTGACAAGTTCTCACACCATATTATAAATTATCTGGAGAGTTCTTTGCATTTAGCAAAATCTTTCGTTTTTTTAAATTGATGTATCCAGCTTTCCTGATATTAAAAAACACTTTAAAACAATGGGTTAAGGGATTCTGATGGTTTAAGAGTCAGTCCTATCGATCTTCCTGGATTGCCCTGAGAAGTTGATGAAAATAACCCTAATCAAATTTATCATTTCTCTTTAATGATTTCCAAATGACAACGTTTTAGTGACAACAACCAACACACACACTTGTATATGTACTGTACAAAATACAGATATTTTCACCATACAGGCGGAATCGGCATGACATTCTAGGGTTAGATATCTCAAATCTTTTTAAGTTTTAGCCAAGTACTCGGCCAAGAACCGATATCACACTTACCACTTCCCACTGAAGACATGTTAAGAATGCTATCACCCTGTATTCTTGGTTATTGATCCTATCTTTGTGGGACACATCAGCAGCATCTATTTGGATAAAGTAGTCCCCATTTCTGTTTTCCATTGCTCTGATGCAGCTCTGTGAAATGCTTCTGTGATGGGGACATTTTCATAGGACCCCTCAGATTTTGGGGAGAAAAGAAATCATTTCCTGCTAAAAACAAACTGCCTAGAAGTCTCTCACACACACACTAATCAAAGGACTTTTTCTTTTCCTTTTCCTATTTATATCAAAAGTGGCCATACTTGGAAAAAGATTATAGTTAATAGAGAAATGTAGATCAGTCCAACCTGGTGCTTTGTTTTGTTTGTGTGATAAAAGAAGACATGGGTCTTGGATTGATTTGATCTCTGTTCTTTAGTTGGTAAAAAAAAGGGGAAAAAAAGGCTAGAAACCCAAGCTTCCAGTCCCTTAGTCTATTCATTTACAATTATTAATAGTTGGGATAGAGAATTAGGCAAACCTTTTATAATCTTGATCCAGAAGTGTTCTAATTCCAGAGAAAGAAAATAGACCCTCCCATGGGCCAGCCTTCATTCTGGACCCTTTTTGGAAAACTACTGAGACAATGGCAGATGCCTGTCGGGTCATTGTTGTATGGGTTAAATACCATAACAGCTTTATAGGGAAAAGATGAACAAGGTGGTAATGTGAGGTTACTATGACTGAACATCAGCGCTTGAACTCAGAAACCTTGACTTTAGAGCACACTTATGCCATCATCACATGGAACTACTTCCTGATGCAGAACAAGCCCCTGATTCCCTGAGGTCTGGATGGTGTTACACTTGCCCTACACCCAAGGTTAACTGGTACACACAATTCTCTGATGAGGAGAGCTGTCATAGGAAACACTTGGTCTCCATTTCCTACAGTGAGGTTAGAAATGGATACAAGGTACCAGGATGCAAGCACCAAGATATCTGTCAGTACTTCTCCAGCTGCGCATTCCTTACCAACCGTGTTTTCATTCCTTGTCCTTCATTGATTCAGACAAAACAGCATTATCATATTATTTTCTAATTCTGTATCTCTCAAAGGCATGCATTTTGGAAATAAGATCTCACTCCTTCAGGGAGGTTGGAATCTCATTGTTTTGCCACAAAACAAAGTGGCATCAGCATTAATGAGCTGCCTGTCTTCTAAACAGTGCCAAGAAGATTCCTTGAGTGAGTGTCTCTTCCCTCTTAACATCCTTGGAGATGACAGGTGGCAAACATTATTAATCCCATTTTGCAGATGAAAAGGCTTTGCTCATCCTCAGTTCCTGTTTGAAAAACATGACATGCCCTGGAGTGCATGTCAGTTTCTGCATCTGTTTAGTTCCACCAAACATCTGAGAACGCCTATCAGTAAGCATCTAGCACCTTCTTTTTCTTCAGCTTTTAATCCATCATTTACATCTTCAATGGGTTGCCAAATTTAGGTGCTAAATGACATGGTCTAAAAAGAAAGAAATACGTGCTATGAGGTTTCCCATTTTCTGGAAAATTGAGTAATAAAAGATTGAAATTCATATTAGAAGAACAAATCTGAAAGGCAATTAAATTTTTCCTTCAACCAGTAATAAGAAAAAATGTGAAGGCATTGGCTGATGCTGAAAAGCCAAAGTTTAAAGGGTAGCATGCATGTTTTACTCAAAGAAGTGTCACTCAGCCCTCTACACTTGACTCAGGAATGAGCAATCGTGATTCAAATTAGATCTAGGCAAAAACAGGTCAACCAGAATAACTAAGCGATATACAGTCATAACAAAGTTCTCAGAAGCCCTGGGAATAATCTGAGAGTCAGAACCAGGATCAGAAATGAGGAATGCAGCATAGCTTCCACACGGTAACATCTAAGTGAATAAGTCTTCTACCCTTGCTACTCTGCATATGCTTTTTCTAATCTTATAGGAGAGCCACAGGGATTGGTCTCATCCTGATAAAGACAATGGTCTTCATCTAAGCTCTATGTTGCCTGTCATACACATGTGGTAAGACAGCAGGACCACATGAATCAATAGAGAAATTCTATTGTTTATCTTCACTTTATGTCAGGTAGACGAATATGTTGGAAATATTCTCATAATATTTTCAGTATCTTTATTGTGAATACTACATCATAATATGAAGATATGGTCCACAATGGTTTGGGAGGGAAAGAGCATCATCTCATGCCATGTAAATGCTACCTACTTCAAATAATCTTGAACAATTTACAGTGTGGAACCAACTGGGTTATACACTATCCCTTTTGGAAAGCCATCTCCAATCGGTATAGACTTCACCTTGTTAAATAAAATTCTTATCTAACTCTGTCTTGCTGAAGTCTTTCCTGGAAGAAGACCAGACACAAAAGACACCCTGACCTTGATAACTGAATTATGCTGTTTAATTCTTCATATTTGTGAATTTCCTAAATGTCTGCTTATCATCATTTTAGTAATAATTTTCTTCTACAATGAGAGACTCAACCTTTTATTATTTTAATATACTTGTGATATAGTTTTCATACTTTAGAATTTCTTGAGTTTTGTCTCTTCCAATAGTCTGAGGAAGTTGCAATGTGCACATGAGAAGCATCTGTACTCTACTACTAGTAGTTAGGATGGTCTACAGATGTCCAATGGGCCTAGTTGGTTTGCAGTATTGCTAACCATAATGGAACTTTGTCCTTCAATGATGACACAGCTTTTGTCACAAAAGTCAGATCAACTGTGATTATTTATATCAGAACTTCACAGCATGAGCCCTATTAGTATTCCTTCACAGAAGGCATGCCATTCCACCTTAACCTGGTGTTTTAACTACTCATTCTCTCTTGTATGCCCTACACTCTGATCTGCACATGACCCTGTCTGCTGCTTGTAATCTTGGTGGGGATACCAGGGTATTAGGCTTGAGGCGGGTGGCATGAGGTGGGATTTTCATCTAGTGCTTTAAGGGCTTTTCAAACATTACCCAGTCAGTAATTCCTCAGTCATGGTCTTATAAGTAGCTCCCAGGAACTCATCGTTTCACCAAGTTGACTTGCATGGCATGGTCCTCCGTTCTGTCATATTCTTTGTAGCATGAATAGGATTTTGTGTGCATCTCCAGAGGAAAAGTCATGAACAGCTTCGCACTTGGGTAGGGGCACAACAGAAACGATGAGGAATTTAGGTGCAGTAGCTTCACAGCCCCTGATGTGGGTGGCAAGATATTCAACCGAGACTGAGCTATTAGTAGGTGAAGTACGGCCATTCTTGCCCATTCTGCCACTGAATGACTTGCCTTCTTGCTAAGGGAAATTGAATCCTGAAATAGATGATAAGACATGTATCTGAAGCTGTGCTACCTGTCCAGAGGCAACCTGTTACTCCAAGGAAGTGTTTCACTAGGGAGCAGGCATGTGAGAGGTATCTTTCCCATCTGCCTCTGATTTTGCCAGAAACGGAAATAAAATAGAGGAAGAGATGAAGACACTGGCTTCCTAATTCTTTTCTTTTCTTTTTTTTTTTTTTTTTGATTGGAATTTTTATTTACATTTCAAATGTGATCCCCTTTCTGGGTTTCCCATCCATAAAACCTCTCCCTTCTATCCCTCCTCCCCCTTCTATGAGGGTGTTCCCCGACTCAACCAGCCACCCTTCCTGCCTCCCTACACTGGGGGGTCCAGCCTTGGTAGGACCAAGAAGTTCTCCTCCCATTGGTGCTCAACAAGGCCATCCTCTGCTACATATGCAGCTGGAGCCATGGGTCTGTCTGTGTGTACTCTTTGGATGGTGGTTCAGTCCCTGCGAGCTCTGGTTGTTGGTATTGTTGTTCTTATGAGGTTGCAAACCCCTTCGGCTCCTTCAGTTCTTTCTCTAACTCCTCCACTGGGGACCCCATTCTCAGTTCAATGGATGTAAGCATTCGCCTCTGTGTTTGTCACACAAAGTCTGACAAAGTTTCACAGGAGACAGCTATATCAGGCTCCTGTCAGTATATACTTCTTTGCATCAGCAATATTGTCTGGGTTTGGTGACTATATGTATATGGGCAGGATCCCCAAGTGGGGCAGTCACTGAGTGGCCATTCCTTCAGTCTCTGCTCCAAACTTTGTCTCCATATCTCCTCCTATGAATATTTTTGTTCCCACTCTTGAGAAGGACTGAAGCATCCACACTTTGGTCATCCTTCTTCTTGAGCATCAGGTGGTCTGTGGATTGTATCTTGTGAAATCTGAGCTTTTGGTCTATTATCCATTTATCAGTGAGTGCATACCATGTGTGTATTTTTGGGATTGAGTTACCTCACTCAGGATGCTATTTTTTACTTCCATCCATTTGCCTCTGAATTTCATGAAGTCATTGTTTCTAATAGCTGAGCAGTACTACACTGTGTAGATGTACCACATTTTCTGTATCTTCTTTCTGTATCTGGGTTCCTCTGTTGAACCCAGAAGGACATTTGAGTTCTTTCCAGCTTCTGGTTAATATAAATAAGGCTCCTATGAATTTAGTGGAGCATGTGTCCTTGTTATATGTGGGAGCATCTTTGGGTATATGCCCAGGAGTGGTATAGCTGGGTCCTCAGTTAGTACTATGTCCAATTTTCTGAGGAAACTCCAGACTGATTTCCAGAGTGGTTGTACCAGCTTGCAATCTCACCAACAATGGAGGAGTGTTCCTCTTTCTCCACATCCTCGCCAGCATCTGTTGTCACCTGAGTTTTTGATCTTAGCCATTCTGACTCGTGTGAGGTGGAGTCTCAGGGTTGTTTTGATTTGCATTTCCCTGTTGACTAAGGATGTTGAACACTTCCTCAGGTGCTTCTCAGTCATTTGATATTCCTCATCTGAGAATTCTTTGTTTAGCTCTGTACCCCATTAAAAAAAAAAGGGTTATTTGATTCTCTGGAATCTAACTTCTTGAGTTCTTTATATATATTGGATATTATTCCTATATTAGATATAGGATTGGTAAAGATGTTTTCCCAATCTGTTGGTTGCCATTTTTCCTAATGACAGTGTCCTTTGCCTTACAAAAGTTTTGCAGTTTTATGAGGTCCCATTTGTTGATTCTTGATCTCAGAGCATAAGCCATTGGTGTTCTGTTCCAGAAAATTTCCCCAGTGCCCATGTGTTCGAGGCTCTTCCCCACTTTTTCTTCTATTATTAATTTGAGTATATCTGGTTTTACGTGGAGGTTCTTGATCCACTTGGACTTGAGCTTTGTTCATGGTTTGCCAATTCTTATGGCTGATGGGAGCATAAGGAATAGCATAGAGGAGGCTGTCTATGGCACTTGAAAACAAATATGGCAAACCGACTTTACTAATTTTGCAGCTCAGGAAACTGGGAAAGATGGGAATAGCCCTTAGCTGTTTCGAACCTTGAGAGTTCTAATAGAGTCCACAGGGGTGGAAGGCGAGGCTGGAATGTTACAGCCTGTCATTGTTCTTAATCACATTTTTATGGGTTTGTATTATGTAAATTCTTTCCAGTTCACTAATTCTGAAAAATTTCACAACTCCTTCTAGGGAGATTTTCCTGTCACCTTTCCTTTTAAAGCTATGTTTTTCACTCCCCTCCCCCCAAGTCCTCAGATTGTCGAAGACAAATATACTAATACGGTATTATCCCTTCCAATAAATTACTCAATTAAGTCACTTGTAACTCACTTATTATTTTATCTATGTATCTATGTATCATCTATCTATCATTTATTGACCTATTTATTTTTATCTAACAATGTATATCCTATTTCTCTAATCTATTTAATATGTTCAGGCTTAACCATTGATAATAGAACACTGTACGCTATAGATAGCACTAGAAAATTAGATGCCATTTTCCAATGTATAGCATAGTTATTAGAACTGAGAGTCCCTAGAATCAGATTGATTGGGGTTTATACCTTTGTTCTAGTTTAGAATTTAATAGCTCTCTGATCTTAAGCAATTTTCTTAATCTTTTGAAATCTCTTTCATCATTTACAAGATGAGAACAATGATAATTGTGCCTCCTAGAGTTGTTGTGGGGATTAGGCAAAGCAATTCGTAGGAAATAGCTTGCATATCCTAATTACATAGCAGAGATTTACATGTAAAAGACTTCATAAGCTCTTAGCTATTATTAATAATAAAAGAATAAGTAATAAGAGAGAAATTAGACCTTATGTGTATTCACAAGTTAAGACCCCCCTAGCTGGGAAGCCCTTGCATAACACATCAGTGAGGACCATGTTGAAATGTGTGATTAGAAGATACTCAATAAATCTTCACTGAACTTAATTTAAATCAATTGGCATTATATGGACTTTTTTTTTCACCATTCAGTTGGTTTTTTTTTTAATTAAAAAAAGGAATATTTAGTTATACCATCTCAGATGTTGCCTAATGTGTTTTACTTCTAAAGAAAAAAGGAGAACGTTCAGTGGGCAAGCACATTGAAAGAGAGATCCCAAGAGTCAAGCTCCTGAGGTGTGATTAACAACCTGTGGGACCCTCCGTGCCCACTGCCTCATCTCTGTCTTTTTCAAGTTTCCCATTTGTATGATGAAAGGAGTTGATAACTTCGGTGTGCAGTAGACTCAGTGGTAGAATTTGTTAAAATTATATGAACTTGGATGACCTCTCCAGATACCCTGCTTTGGAGAATTGAAGAGAGTCTGATTTTCATGTTTATGTAAACAAGAATTGGAGAGACTTTCAAAAGTTTTACTCCATACTAATGAAAAGACATATGTAGAGACTAAATTTCTATCTAATTTTCCATCTTCCCAACAGAAGTAAAGTTTTCTGTCTTATTTGTGTCAAGGTTTATTTATTTATTTATTTATTTATTTATTTATTTATTTACTATTTATTTATTTATTTGTCAAAAGCATTTCTGTTGTTCAAATAACAGAACAAAGAAACAAATATTGGTAGAGATATAAACAATAGTTTTATTATTGTGGGAAAACAGGTTTGTTATTCCCTTTCCTTGTTCACTATCTGTTTTACAGTGTTTGGTACTAAAGTTAATGTGACAGAACTGTCATGTAAGACATCAACGCCCAGGGAAAGAAACAGGACACCATGGTCAAGAAGGAAGAAGAGGAGATCAGACCCACCCATCCACCACATGAGAAAAGACATTCTTTGTTACTTGGGAAGAGTTAGAACAGAATTGAGAACTCTGAGCTTATTACTCTTCTGTAAATCCATCTGAGGGAAAATGGACTACAGAACCATGTTCATCTATCAGATCAGGAAGAAGAAAAAGCATATACATGACCGGAGTCATAGATTGTTAAAGTGTAATATACACAAACCTGTACCTATATATCATTTAATACATGTAAAATGATATTTACTCTTTCATGCACAAGACGTAACTACATATAAAAATAGTTTCATGACCTCTCAAACTCTCTATGTGTCTTTGAGCCACCCATTTCCCCTTCTCTAACTCCCAAGAATCACAGATAAACTTTTATAAAAACCCCTCATAATTTTTTTGCCATACCTTTTCAAGTATTTAAGTAATATTATTGTGCCTCTATGGGTATATGTTTTATTTTACTTTCTAAAGTATTTTAGAATAGAAATGCTGAGTTAAGTGATAAGCAATGTTTATTTTGTAAGGGCCTGCTGTACAGTAACAATGTGTAGGTATTCTAGTTGTTCAGATCCTCATAAGCACTTGCTAAAACCCAGCTCTCATTGTGTCCTACATGGTTTGGTTTGTAGTTATCTTGTTCATTCTGCTCATGGCATTGTCTAGTTTACCTTGTGAAATCATCTTTGGCTCCTGAAAGCATCTACATTCTTGATCATGTTGGGATCATACTTTCATTGAGTATAACACAATTTTTTGACTTTTCCATTTGGCCTTTTAAAGATTTCATTTCATTGTAGTTTAGGTGGCATAATCTCCAAGGAGATCTAACTCTTCTCTGTTCCTCTGCACACAGTGTGTTTTATTGTGGTCGAGAAAATATCTGCCTACCTTCAAGGTATTTCCTAACTTTCAGATTTTAATGTTTTGAATGAAATTCATCTACAGTCCCCACCTCTTACCTTTCCTGGTTATTTTGATTAACATTCTCTGAGGCATTTGGGTCTGTGTTTGAATGTCCTGTACTAATTTTGGAAAATACTTGAACCTCATAATTTCAAAGGTTTCTTTTCCATCATTCTTTTTTGTTCTCCCAGGACTCATATCACACACATATTAGGCTTATGCTATTTCACAGGTTGTATATATTTTTAAGTCTCTCTGTCCAACTTCTTTCTTAGTGTTTCATCTTCTGTAATTATGTTTGCTTGATTTTGCATTTTTATTGCATTTACTGCAATTATTTGAATAGACACACTCAATTATTCCATTAAAGTCATTATTTAAATCGGTTAACATGTTTTTAAATGTGTTGTGACATTTGAATATTACTCACAGTGTTTCTTTTATATAGAAACTCCTCTTCTGCTTATATATTCTGCCAACCTTTCGACTAAAGTCTTTGATACACTCTAAATACATATTCAGAATAAATTTTTTGGGACACTGTTCATAACTACATATAGTTCTTCTGATGGTTATTGTTTTAATAATGCATTTTTCTCTCTTGCTTATTTTTTCTGCCCATGATTTGTTGGTATTATGCCAAACTTCTCATGCAACTAGAGACTGAATTAAACTATATTTTTGGAGATAAATCTTCAAGTAGATGTTTAATGGGTAGGATTTGAGTGGTGACTAGGTATTGGCCCAGGTTGTGTTTGGTTATCGGTGTGGTTACCTTCAGTGACAACCAACTTCTGATTGACTTAGTTTGTACCCTCAGAGAAAAATAATGATTTCTCTAGACCTTTGACTTTTATTGTTATTAAGATAAAATTAACATTCGTTACATTTTGTGTATTATAAATTAAATCTTGAGGAGTTCCTCATATGATTTTATTTTACATCTAAAATAAATAGGTGGGTATCAGTATGTATAGAGAAGTTTATTTTGTTCTTGTGTTTTACCAGTTCCAGCAACAGAACTATAGTCATATAGAATGCTATATAACCCTTGGTATTCATGTTGACTGGTTAAAATCCTTAGTTTAGAGTCCAAGAAAGAGACCTAACTACTAATAGTTATTAAACATCAAATGACACAAGAGAGGAACCTATGTCAAAGACTAAAGGAGAACTCATTGTTTTGTTTCACCAATATGAAAGAAAAATTTAAAAATAAGCTTAATGTATTTGAAATGTTTTAAACTAAGAATGAGAGATTACTCCCTGGTGTGGAGTATGGTTATATATTGAAGAAAAAAAGGTGCCATTTCACCAAAGTATATTATAGCATCTTTTCATTTTTCTAATTATATCATATTTTACTATTGATTTTGACTAACTCCTAATGCATCACATTTTTTTGGATAGATGGTACATGCTGTTGAGATAAAATACAATTCATGTGTACTAAGTAAATTATAAGACTAACAAATAAAAGCATTTCCCATATAATGTGAGATTGAAATGCTCTTTGCTTGTCCTCACAGTGGAGGATGTAGGTCAATAGGTCAAAGGTGGCATCTAGAAGAAACTCCCATAGGAATCTTGCTGGCTCCCTACAATTTTCAATACTACCCCTCCTTTTTATTTTTGAGTGTTTAATAATGATGTGCCCTAGGTTTTATAAAGAAGGCTTTAAAAATATTTTCAGTACTTCCAGACAGTCAAATCTTAAATCTAGTACTTATGACCAGCTGATAAATTCCTATAATTAAATCTTAGTTATTAAGGGAAATAGGTGATCATATCATCATGCCCCTTTCCCCACATTTTGGGTTTTGTGTATGTCATTAGATGAGAATTAGGCTGAGTAATTTTCCATCAACAATGTTTTTCCTGACCTCCAATATCTAACACTAGAATTTCACCTTTCCCACTTTAGTTAATGATCAAAGCATACCCTTTCAGTTCCTGTACATTTTCAGTAGGATCCTGTATCTTGCTTATTATGTTTCTATCTCATTGTGATGTGGGCAGTTTTAGTTATTGAACAATTGGTTCAGAAATTCCATTTTTATGTGTTTGAATGAACCAGTGACATTTTTCCTACAGGAATCTATATGTTCAGCTGTCAGGCAAGAAAGAATCAGATTAGTGGAGCAATTGATGAAGTCAAATCTCCAATGTGCCTCTTAACAAAATACAGGATACAGAGGCTCCTAGGAAATCCAGAATGTGTTTAGCTAGTGACTTATACATGGTCTTAAAAGATGATGAGGTTAGACCTGAGGGAGTGTGTGGACATAGGTGTTTGTGGTAGCTGCTATGTCTTTCTTCATATACTTTTAAGACAAAAAAAAATCTCAATTTAAAGTATTACCTCTGTAGATCTATAAATTATTGGGCCATGTTTTCATCACAAGATGATGATGAGAATATTCTGATACCTTAAATATCTGCAGGCAGAATATTACTTTTAATGGTTAGGTGATATGTCTTTTTGTTTGTTTGCTTGTTTGTTTTGTTGGGCTTTTTTTTGTGTGGAATTGGCTGTGGTTCAAATAATTTCTGAATTCAAATAATTGACTTCTTATGTGTAGACACGCCTTACCTAATTAAAGGGAACGACAGTTCACAATGTTGGATCAACTTGATTTCTACTGCAGCCTCCAAATCTGCCTTAATCCTAACTCACTTTGCTAAATCAAGACACCTAAGCAAATCTTATCAGGAAATGCAGTTCCAGACTCCACAGAGAGAGCCACACCTGGGGAGAATGAATAGAGAGAGGAAAGGATGGATCTGACCTCAGAAATGCAGCTCTACTCACAAAATAGCTAGCAGTTTTCAGGAAGTTAAGAAACCGGAGGAATTAGTGAACAATTTTACTAGAAAATAAGATTCTTTTTGATAAGCAGAAAGGAGAGAATTTAAAAGGACCCCAAAGGAGGAAAAAATAAAAAAAACCAAAACAATATTTAGTCAAGTTCAAAACACTGTGTTCACAAGGAGATGTTCATGCAGAGAAAGATGAAAAAACTCAAATGTTAAATACTTATTTAAATGAGGATGCCCTAGGAGAGATCTTTTAGTGTTTCAGCCCACTTTTTTTTTTAGATAAAGAACATAATAATCACTGACAGTGAGGGAATATTGCATGAACTCTGCATTCCTTGAATCCTCACAAGGATGAAATGTCACATTTAGTTCTTTTCTTCATGTGTATGAAAGAAACTGTGTGTGAGGGGACGAGAGTCTCAGTTAAAGTTAGACATAACGGAAGGCAAGACCTGAATGCAAGAGAGCTTGAAAGCTTGTCATTTGGGGGATGAGCTACTAGAATGCTGCTTTCACTGGGGTCCAATGACTTCATATTTAATGACTTTGTATTTTATCCTTTACCACTTAGTGGATCATGGCAGCTGACTGAGAGGAACCCTGTTAATAACGGGGTGATGTACAACATGTAGCCTATAAGAACACTCTGCTAAGTTAGAGACCAGAAAAATTCTCCAGTGGATCTCTTTGTTCTGCAATTCAGTGCTTAATAACCCAGTTCGGTGCAGTATTCAGATGCTGAGTGAGTCTTGGGAGCTGATTTTCCTCACTGACTAAGGACGACTCATATTGAGGTTAGCCTGTTGAATATTTTCTTCAGTTTGTAAAGGGATGACACAAACATGGCAGCACAGTTGACCAAGGGCATATAAATAATTTCGTTAAAGTGGTGACAGCAACCCTACCTGTAGGTACTAATCTCATTATGGAGCCATCATGGCAATAAGAGGGGAGGTGTATCAAATCAGAGGACGGCAGGCCTGCAAAGGTGTACATGATCTGGGCGTCAGTTTGTATTTCTCTTTACTCTTCCCTTTTTGCTGTGCTGTGGTTCACCAAACCAAACCAAGATAAGAACAAGCCATACACTCAGACCAGCTGGATTCTTCATTTGGTCCATTATAAATTGTTGCCGTATCTCCCAAGATCTCATATCATCCCTTGAGGAAAGATTTGGGGATGAGAATCTTATGAAAATGAAAGAATGCTCGATAGGATTTTAAAACAGTTTCACACATAATATTTGGGGAGATATAAAGACTTTCCATAAAATTCTCCTTAACTCTTAGCTTGACTCTTAGAACGAAGTTCTGAGACACGGAGGACCTGGCATCCTGATACCTGCTTAGAAAGTGAAAGACGCCACAGTACTCAGAAGTGTGATTTCTGAACCACTGTATTTCTACCATGCGTTTTACTCTCTTGACTGAATTGATTATTGTGCTGGTTCATTGCAATTATTAACTTGACACAACTTAGAATCACCGGGCAAGAATGCTAATGGAAAATCATCTAGGTCAATTTTGCTTTGGGCACATATGCAGGGAATTGTCTTGATTATTAACGGATGCTGAAAGACCCAGACCATTGTGGGTGGCACCATTCCTTAGGCAGGTTATCCTAAATTATCTACGAGAGGGAAGCTAGCTAAGAGGTAGTGAGCAAGCAGAAATGAGTTTCTTGTCTCTTTCCTCTTGATTATGTAAATGATAAGATCAGCTGTGGGATTTCTGTCCTAAAGTCTCTGAAATGATAGCCTGCAATGTGGAATTTCAAGTCAATCAACCCACCTCTTATCATAGTAACAGCAACGGAACTAAAGCACTTGGTTCTCTTCATCGTTCTTATTCTGCCTGTTTCCCTTTGTCCATCTTTCTGGTTCTGCCTCACTGTCATTTTTGATGCTTACAAAGGTCAGATGTAGAGACTGTGTTGAAGGAAGCAATCCTGAGAATAATGGCTTTCTGACTTGGGAAATTTTCTCTTAATGTTTAAAACTTAACTTAATGCTAAACGATATGTTCTTTAAGGTCTTTTAGTGCAGTAGCCTGGCAAAAGTTGGCTTCAATGAATTTTGCAGAATTGAATTGAATTAAACCTTGTAAAGGTCACACTTGACACCTTTAAAGAAATCCAGACTCAGAAGTGCCAGCCATCCTGAACATTGTACTAGAGACATGTCAGCCCCACGTTTTCTACTTTGAAGAGTATTTTAATCTAATCACTTCTGTATTTTCAAAAATCCCCAGAACAGCTAAACTTCTTTGGCTTTGCTCAAACCCAATTCACCACTCACTGCTTGTTGCAAGGTTTGGCATGGATTGAATCCTCTAACACCAAGTCTTATAGCAATGACACAAATTAGAACTGTTCAACTTACATCTATGAGGTCTACCTAGCTTATTGTAAAAAATCTGACAATATTAGACACAGGACATATGAAATCTATAGGGTAGAGAAAAAGAAGGGCTGGAGCGATGGCGCAGAGGGCAAAATGCTTCCACTCGCTCTTGAGTTCATATGCCCATCACCTGTAAAAAATGGAGTAGAATGGGTCTACCTGAGATCCCACTAATTGGAAGTGGACATAGGAGGGTCCTAAAAGTTTGTTGGACATCCAATGTAGCCAATCACTGAGTTCCAGACTCTGTGAGACACTCTATCTCATAAATATTTGGAAAGCAATAGAAAGCACAAGATGTCTACCTCTGGCATCCATATACACATAAAATGTGACTTAGCCAACATGTACATTTCCCCAACACACACACACACACACACACACACACACACACACACACACACACACATCAGCAATGAGTAAACAAAGCAGGCAAAAATGAAAGGAAAGGACTGAAAGAAAGTAACCCAAATTCAGTAGTGAGCAGGAATTACTTTAAATCTTTGATAGAAGTCCAAAAGAATAGCTCTTAAATTTTCCATAAATTTCATCTTTTTGTAAATGTTGACTACATAATCTTTTCTTTGCTTGCTTGTTAGTTTGTTTTGCTTTCCTTCGGCTAGTATACCAGGCTGAGTCAAAACTTTATGTGTAGCATCTTTGCTATGTGTTTCTGTATATCATACTATAAGGAGGTGGAAAACAAATTGGAAAAATTACTTGCATCATTAGCCATTCCTTTTCTCTTCATTACTCTATATGGTTGGACACACACACACACACACACAAACACACACCACAAATTACAACCATAATCTCTTTGGGTGTCAGAGAACATAGATATCTAAGAGCCTTTTGAACTTTCAAGGAAAATGGGAGGGCTTCCACTTTTTTCGAGAGTGAGTGAGTGAGTGAGTGAGACTAAGAATGAGCAAGTGTGCAAGAGAGAGAGACAGACACAGAGACAGAGGCAGAGGCAGAAACAGAGTAGAAGCACATGAGTAAGAGGCAGATGGATTCTCCCTAAAATTAGAGAGCATAAGACTAAGAGTGACAGGCAAACCAATTGTGAGATCAAAAGCAGGCATAAAAGACAGGAGAGCCAATGATATAAAAGTGCTACAGGGGGAGCAGGCTCTGTCAAACAGTGGTGAATGAACTCCATTGACATGTAACAATAGAAACAGATATAAAAATTTCCTGAAAATAAAGCTCTCAGGAAAAAGTGTTGAAAATGTATATGAATAACTTCCCATAAGGTCTAATACCATGAAAGCAAAATTATGTATTGTTTAGGTTCATAGAGATAAATTGAAAGTATAAGTAAAAGAAAATAGGAAAGTGATTGTTCAAAGTGTGATTGAAGGGTTGGGAGATGGCTTAGTGGGTGAAGCTCTTGCCGTGTAAGCATGAGGGCCACCATTCTAATCCCAAGGCCCCAAGGGAATGGTGGTGGGTGTTTCAAACTGTCTACAATTTCAGCCTTGAAAATTGGAGACACAAGATCCCCAGTAGGCTAGCTGGCTACACTAGCTGTATGTGAGCTCTGGGTCCAGTAAAAGACCTTTCCTCAATGAGGAAGGTGGAGACCAGTTGAAGATGACTCCTGATGTAAGCCACTACACGCATATAAGTACATTCTCACTGCATACAAATGCACATGTGGACACCAAACACACAGGCAAAAATAACAACAACAACAACCAAAAAAGCAATTAACTAAAGCTTATAGATCAAACTAGGGAGTTACTGAGATAAATTTGAATAGTTCTGTAATACTCTTCATGGGAAAGAGTTTGATACATGAACATATTATATATTATTGAATTCATATGGATGTGGTAATGTATTCTTTCCCATGTAACATACATATCTGTTTTTATGTGCATCTGCACATGCATGCCTATACATTTATTGTGTATCCAATAAACTGGGCTATAAGAACCTGTGAACCACACTTACAGTGTTTCAACTGAGAGGAGAGCAAGAGCTTAAGGATGGAAAATTCCCTGAGCCATAGCATATAGTGACAACTGCTTTCATAAAGCAGTTAGAGTTATGTGCAAGAGCAGAGATAGGAACTGTGATGAGCAATGAGACCTTTGGGTCATAAAGTATGGAGAGAAAGAACTCAAGGACCTGGAAATAAACAGAAAAAATAGAAAAGAAAGGAAAATATTGCTTTGTTCATGCAATTGTTTCTTCAACACCCCTCCCCCATCATAATATCCAATTATCCACTACCTCAAGATGGATAAAATAATTATTTTAGTGTCTTGGCACATTAGTGGGTAATTTTAAAAACTATAAAATTAAATAATCATTATTCCAATTATTCACTGGGGCTTTCTTCAAAATTTACTTTGGCTCAGGTACTTGTCTGCTAGAACCTTGGTGCTATGACTTGGAAAGGACAACAAAACTCAAGGCCAGATGACATCAAGGCTTGACACACAATATCATGGTATTTGGCTCTGACCTTTGATACCTAATGGAAATTTTAGACCTGGTTTGTCTGGGGACTAGCTGTGTTTCTTATTACTGTAGGGAAAGGTTACAGTTCAACTTAGAGATAGTCAACTAAACCAGACACTCTTCAAAGTGAAGAGGACTAATCTGGTAGCTACAAACATTTTAGTGCCATGACCCACAATCTTTATACAATCTGAGACCCTTTCTTTGGCCATTTCAGTTTGTGCTTGTGTTTGGTTTTGCTTTTCTGGCATTGGTAGAACTTTAAGGAAACTTCGAAATCCACCCAAGATTTCCTGAGGTTTCAGCGTCCTTTTGAGTGTTTATTCAAATATAGAATCACATGCTTTATAGCCAGAGAATATACTTAATTAGGCTCAGAATAAAAATGTGGGTCTAAACATCTCAGAAACAACCCATCACACAACTGAGTCATGTGCCAGCCTTCAAGGACCCTGAAATAACATGGTCTTGTCTAAGCGCTCAAACGTTTAAATACTGCATACAAGGCAAGTTGATCCCCTCTCTCTTCATTTTGCTTATCAGTCTAGCATAGTCACACAGAGATTAAATCCCAGAATGCCTAGCTCAAGCAGCAGTTGGTAAGGCTCAATAAGAGAATTAAGTACATGGGGCTTTTAAACGCAGAACTTCATGGAGGTCCTACTCTGCTTTAAGAAGGCTCTACCCCTTTCTACTTCAAGGAGGCCTCCCACTTTCTCCACTGGAGTCATTTGGGTTTCAGGCACAGGGAAATCATTTGAACCCCTTAAGCCCTTCCCTGAGCCTCAGCCATGCCACTGCGGCCTGTTGCCTTCCGCTGAAGACTAAATGGAAAAGAAATCTATTCTTTCTGTTCTTGTTTACCTTGGGCCTCGGAGCTGGCAGTAGTTTGGCAGTTTTCTGCAAAGAATTCCACTCCATTTTGAGGCCAGCTGCAAGGACTTTGTAGTCCTATAATCACATCTTCCCAGACAGCCACGCCAACAATTGTGCGGCGCAGCCCCTGAGCAGTGATTACCCTGCAATGATTATTTGTGGGTTCGTTATTCATTTCCTAAAACTGGCTCTTCCTGGCATCTCCCCACCCCATGTTGTTCTGTGTGAGCTGCAGCTGCATGGCTAGGGCTTACATCTCCCCTGGATGGGTATTCACTGTGATTATATTAGGGAAAAATTCTCTTGTTTTTTTTTTTTTTTTTTTTAAAACTCAGTGGGCAATTACAATAAAAGAGCATAATAGGATGTGTTGTGAGGGAGTTGAAATGCCTTGGGGGAAAAGGCTAAAAATGAGTAAGGATTTTAATAATGGTATCTATAGCTGTAAGTGATCTGTAAATGTATAATTCTTACTTTTCCTTCGGTTTGGAAAACCTATCCTGAGAGGATAGGAAATTAAATGTAAAGCAACAGATTGGCACTGGTGAATGGAAACCCAGGAAAAAGTCCTGGATTTGCAAGATGGTTCTGAAGATCCTTTGTAGCAGGAAAGAATGAATGGACTATATAGGAAATGCAGTTGCTCAAGGTACAAAAAATGAACTTCTTTACTCTCAAGCTAGTATATCAGGAAATTTTAAGGTTCATTCTAATAGCAGTAAGGCAAGAAGGTTAATGATGATGACAATGACAACGATGATGGCTACTACTCTCTTCATTCATATTTTGCAAATATATGTCACTCTGTTGGTTTCTCTATTAAGTACTACACATAGAATACCTAAGAAAACCTACCAGTCCCATTTTTTCTCTTATAGGCTTTAGGTTCTAACATGCAAACATGCACTTACTAAGCCATGGACTCTGATTCTTTAGATGAGAAAGAATTCTGGTTGGTAGTCTGTATTGTAGGTGCCAGGCACAGTACTCTCTCTTGTTACCGATCAAGGCATAGCAGTCCACCACAGTATTTCTTCTCTACAATGTATCTTCCTTTCAGAATGTTTGCTTATATTCTTTCTCTGGGGATCTACCAATCACTGTTCAATATATTTTCATATTTTTGCAAGAGGTTTTAGGTTTTGTTTTCATGTATACATATCTGTGCAAAGATTTCTTTAGGGAACCTTCTGGAGTTTTTTTTTTTTTTTATTAACTTGAGTATTTCTTATATACATTTCGAGTGTTATTCTTTTTCCTGGTTTCCGGGCAAAAATCCCCCTCCCCCCTCCCCTTCCTTATGGGTGTTCCCCTCCCCACCCTCCCCCCATTGCCGCCCTCCCCACAACAGTCTAGTTTACTGGGGGTTCAGTCTTAGCAGGACCCAGGGCTTCCCCTTCCACTGGTGATCTTACTAGGATATTCGTTGCTACCTATGAGGTCAGAGTCCAAGGTCAGTCCATGTATAGACTTTAGGTAGTGGCTTAGTCCCTGGAAGCTCTGGTTGCTTGGTATTGTTGTACATATGGGGTCTCGAGCCCCTTCAAGCTCTTCTAGTTCTTTCTCTGATTCCTTCAACGGGGGTCCTATTCTCAGTTCAGTGGTTTGCTGCTGGCATTCGCCTCTGTATTTGCTGTATTCTGGCCATGTCTCTCAGGAGCGATCTACATCCGGCTCCTGTCGGTCTGCACTTCTTTGCTTCATCCATTTTGTCTAACTGGGTGGCTGTATATGTATGGGCCACACGTGGGGCAGGCTCTGAATGGGGGTTCCTTCAGTCTCCGTTTTAATCTTTGCCTCTCTATTCCCTGCCAAGGGTATTCTTGTTCCCCTTTTAAAGAAGGAGTGAAGCATTCACATTTTGATCATCCGTCTTGAGTTTCATTTGTTCTAGGCATCTAGGGAAATTCAAGCATTTGGGCTAATAGCCACTTATCAATGAGTGCATACCATGTGTGTCTTTCTGTGATTGGGTTAGCTCACTCAGGATGATATTTTCCAGTTCCAACCATTTGCCTACGAATTTCATAAAGTCATTGTATTTGATAGCTGAGTAATATTCCATTGTGTAGATGTACCATATTTTCTGTATCCATTCCTCTGTTGAAGGGCATCTGGGTTCTTTCCAGCTTCTGGCTATTATAAATAAGGCTGCGATGAACATAGTGGAGCACGTGTCTTTTTTATATGTTGGGGCATCTTTTGGGTATATGCCCAAGAGAGGTATAGCTGGATCCTCAGGCAGTTCAATGTCCAATTTTCTGAGGAACCTCCAGACTGATTTCCAGAATGGTTGTACCAGTTTGCAATCCCACCAACAATGGAGGAGTGTTCCTCTTTCTCCACATCCTCTCCAGCATCTGCTGTCACCTGAGCTTTTAATCTTAGCCATTCTCACCGGTGTGAGGTGAAATCTCAGGGTTGTTTTGATTTGCATTTCTCTTATGACTAAAGATGTTGAACATTTCTTTAGGTGTTTCTCAGCCATTCGGTATTCCTCAGCTGTGAATTCTTTGTTTAGCACTGAACCCCATTTTTAATAGGGTTATTTGTTTCCCTGCGGTCTAACTTCTTGAGTTCTTTGTATATTTTGGATATAAGGCCTCTATCTGTTGTAGGATTGGTAAAGATCTTTTCCCAATCTGTTGGTTGCCGTTTTGTCCTAACCACAGTGTCCTTTGCCTTACAGAAGCTTTGCAGTTTTATGAGATCCCATTTGTCGATTCTTGATCTTAGAGCATAAGCCATTGGTGTTTTGTTCAGGAAATTTTTTCCAGTGCCCATGTGTTCCAGATGCTTCCCTAGTTTTTCTTCTATTAGTTTGAGTGTGTCTGGTTTGATGTGGAGGTCCTTGATCCACTTGGACTTTAGCTTTGTACAGGGTGATAAGCATGGATCGATCTGCATTCTTCTACATGTTGCCCTCCAGTTGAACCAGCACCATTTGCTGAAAATGCTATCTTTTTTCCATTGGATGGTTTGGCTCCTTTGTCAAAAATCAAGTGACCATAGGTGTGTGGGTTCATTTCTGGGTCTTCAATTCTGTTCCATTGGTCTATCTGCCTGTCTCTCTACCAATACCATGCAGTTTTTATCACTATTGCTCTGTAATACTGCTTGAGTTCAGGGATAGTGATTCCCCCTGAAGTCCTTTTATTGTTGAGGATAGTTTTAGCTATCCTGGGTTTTCTGTTATTCCAGATGAATTTGCAATTGTTCTGTCTAACTCTTTGAAGAATTGGATTGGTATTTTGATGGGGATTGCATTGAATCTGTAGATCGCTTTTGGTAAAACGGCCATTTTTACTATAGTAATCCTGCCAATCCATGAGCATGGGAGATCTTTCCATCTTCTGAGGTCTTCTTCAATTTCTTTCTTCAGTGTCTTGAAGTTCTTATTGTACAGATCTTTTACTTGCTTGGTTAAAGTCACACCGAGGTACTTTATATTATTTGGGTCTATTATGAAGGGTGTCGTTTCCCTAATTTCTTTCTCGGCTTGTTTCTCTTTTGTGTAGAGGAAGGCTACTGATTTATTTGAGTTAATTTTATACCCAGCCACTTTGCTGAAGTTGTTTATCAGCTTTAGTAGTTCTCTGGTGGAACTTTTGGGATCACTTAAATATACTATCATATCATCTGCAAATAGTGATATTTTGACTTCTTCTTTTCTGATCTGTATCCCCTTGACCTCCTTTTGTTGTCTGATTGCTCTGGCTAGAACTTCAAGAACTATATTGAATAAGTAGGGAGAGAGTGGGCAGCCTTGTCTAGTCCCTGATTTTAGTGGGATTGCTTCAAGTTTCTCTCCATTTAGTTTAATGTTAGCAACTGGTTTGCTGTATATGGCTTTTACTATGTTTAGGTATGGGCCTTGAATTCCTATTCTTTCCAGGACTTTTATCATGAAGGGGTGTTGAATTTTGTCAAATGCTTTCTCAGCATCTAATGAAATGATCATGTGGTTTTGTTCTTTCAGTTTGTTTATATAATGGATCACATTGATGGTTTTCGGTATATTAAACCATCCCTGCATGCCTGGGATGAAGCCTACTTGATCATGGTGGATGATTGTTTTGATGTGCTCTTGGATTCGGTTTGCCAGAATTTTATTGAGTATTTTTGTGTCGTTATTCATAATGGAAATTGGTCTAAAGTTCTCTTTCTTTGTTGGGTCTTTGTGTGGTTTAGGTATAAGAGTAATTGTGGCTTCGTAGAAGGAATTCGGTAGTGCTCCATCTGTTTCAATTTTGTGGAATAGTTTGGATAATATTGGTATCAGGTCTTCTATGAAGGTTTGATAGAATTCTGCACTAAACCCGTCTGGACCTGGGCTCTTTTTGGTTGGGAGACCTTTAATGACTGCTTCTATTTCCTTAGGAGTTACGGGGTTGTTTAACTGGTTTATCTCTTCCTGATTTAACTTCGATACCTGGTATCTGTCTAGGAAATTGTCCATTTCCTGAAGATTTTCAAGTTTTGTTGAATATAGGCTTTTATATTCTGATGATTAAGATCTGATGATTTTTTGAATTTCCTCTGAATCTGTAGTTATGTCTCCCTTTTCATTTCTGATTTTGTTAATTTGGACGCACTCTCTGTGTCCTCTCGTTAGTCTGGCTAAGGGTTTATCTATCTTGTTGATTTTCTCAAAGAACCAACTTTTGGTTCTGTTGATTCTTTCTATGGTCCTTTTTGTTTCTACTTGGTTGATTTCAGCTCTGAGTTTGATTATTTCCTGCCTTCTACTCCTCCTGGGTGTATTTGCTTCTTTTTGTTCTAGAGCTTTTAGGTGTGCTGTCAAGCTGCTGACATATGCTCTTTCCTGTTTCTTTCTGCAGGCACTCAGTGCTATGAGTTTTCCTCTTAGCACAGCTTTCATTGTGTCCCATAAGTTTGGGTATGTTGTATCTTCATTTTCATTAAATTCTAAAAAGTCTTTAATTTCTTTCTTTATTTCTTCCTTGACCAGGTTATCACTGAGTAGAGCATTGTTCAATTTCCACGTATATGTGGGCATTCTTCCCTTATTGTTATTGAAGACCAGTTTTAGGCCGTGGTGGTCTGATAGCACGCATGGGATTATTTCTATCTTTCTGTACCTGTTGAGTCCCATTTTTTGACCAATTATATGGTCAATTTTGGAGAAAGTACCATGAGGAGCTTAGAAGAAGGTATATCCTTTTGCTTTAGGATAGAATGTTCTATAAATATCTGTTAAGTCCATTTGGCTCATGACTTCTCTTAGTCTGTCTCTGTTTAATTTCTGTTTCCATGATCTGTCTATTGATGAGAGTGGGGTGTTGAAATCTCCTACTATTGTTGTGTGAGGTGCAATGTGTGTTTTGAGCTTTAGTAAGGTTTCTTTTACGTATGTAGGTGCCCTTGTATTGGTGGCACAGATATTTAGGATTGAGAGTTCATCTTGGTTGATTTTTCCTTTGATGAATATGTAGTGTCCTTCCTTATCTTTTTTGATGACTTTTAGTTGAAAATTGATTTTATTTGATATTAGAATGGCTACTCCAGCTTGCTTCTTCTGACCATTTGCTTGGAAAGTTGTTTTCCAGCCTTTCACTCTGAGGTAGTGTCTTTCTTTGTCTCTGAGGTGTGTTTCCTGTAGGCAGCAGAATGCAGGGTCCTTGTTGCGTATCCAGTTTGTTAATCTATGTCTTTTTATTGGGGAGTTGAGGCCATTGATGTTGAGAGATATTAAGGAATAGTGATTATTGCTTCCTGTTATATTCATATTTGGATGTGAGGTTATGTTTGTGGGCTTTTCTTCTCTTTGTTTTGTTGCCAAGGCGATTAGTTTCTTGCGTCTTCTAGGGTATAGCTTGCCTCCTTATGTTGGGCTTTACCATTTATTATCCTTTGTAGTGCTGGACTTGTAGAAAGATATTGTGTAAATTTGGTTTTGTCATGGAATATCTTGGTTTCTCCATCTATGTTAATTGAGAGTTTTGCAGGATAAAGTAACCTGGGCTGGCATTTGTGTTCTCTTAGGGTCTGTATGACATCAGTCCAGGATCTTCTGGCCTTCATAGTTTCTGGCGAAAAGTCTGGTGTGATTCTGATAGGTCTACCTTTATATGTTACTTGACCGTTTTCCCTTACTGCTTTTAATATTCTTTCTTTATTTTGTGCGTTTGGTGTTTTGACAATTATGTGACGGGAGGTGTTTCTTTTCTGGTCCAATCTATTTGGAGTTCTGTAGGCTTCTTGTATGCCTATGGGTATCTCTTTTTTTAGGTAAGGGAAGTTTTCTTCTATGATTTTGTTGAAGATATTTACTGGTCCTTTGAGCTGGGAGTTTTCACTCTCTTCTATACCTATTATCCTTAGGTTTGATCTTCTCATTGAGTCCTGGATTTCCTGTATGTTTTGGACCAGTAGCTTTTTCTGCTTCTCATTATCTTTGACAGTTGAGTCAATGATTTCTATGGAATCTTCTGCTCCTGAGATTCTCTCTTCCATCTCTTGTATTCTGTTGGTGAAGCTTGTATCTACAGCCCCTTGTCTCTTCTTTTGGTTTTCTATATCCAGGGTTGTTTCCATGTGTTCTTTCTTGATTGCTTCTATTTCCATTTTTAATTCCTTCAACTGTTTGATTGTGTTTTCCTGGAATTCTTTCAGGGATTTTTGTGATTCCTCTCTGTATGCTTCTTCTTGTTAATTAATGTTTTCCTGTGTTTCTCTAAGGGAGTTCTTCACGTCTTTCTTGAAGTCCTCCAGCATCATGATCAAATATGATTTTGAAACTAGATCTTGCTTTTCTGGTGTGTTTGGATATTCCATGTTTGTTTTGATGGGAGAATTGGGCTCCGATGATGCCATGTAGTCATGGTTTCTGTTGCTTGGGTTCCTGCGTTTGCCTCTCGCCATGAGATTATCTCTAGTGTTACTTTGTTCTGCTATTTCTGACAGTGGCTAGACTGTCCTATAAGCCTGTGTGTCAGGAGTGCTGTAGACCTGTTTTCCTGTTTTCTTTCAGCCAGTTATAGGGATAGAGTGTTCTGCTTTCGGGTGTGTAGTTTTTCCTCTCTACAGGTCTTCAGCTGTTCCTGTGGGCCTGTGTCTTAAGTTCACCACGCAGGTCACTTGCAGCAGAAAAGTTGGTCTTACCTGTGGTCCCGAGGCTCACCTTCGCTCGCCGGGTGCTGCCCCCGAGCTCTCTGAGGCGGCAGCAACCAGGAAGATCTGCGCTGCCGTTTCCGGGAGCTTCCGTGCACCAGGGTTCCAGATGGCGTTTGGTGTTTTCCTCTGTCGTCCGAGATGTGTGCAGAGTGCCGTCTCTTCTGGTTTCCCAGGCGTGTCTGCCTCTCTGAAGGTTTAGCTCTCCCTCCCACGGGATTTGGGTGCAGAGAACTGTTTATCCAGTAGATCCCTTCAGGTTCTGGCGGTGTCTCAGACACAGCGGTCCTGTTGCTCTTGGGCCCTCCTCCACGGGAACCCAGAGGCCTTATACAGTTTCCTCCCTTCTGGAGTTTTTAAGAGATTATGTAGCTGCATAAAAAAAAAACTGTACTCGTTTTCTGCACTCTCCCATTGTGTGTGTGTGTGTGTGTGTGTGTGTGTGTGTGTGTGTGTGTGTGTTTCTGTGAACAAGTGCATGCACATGCATGTGTGCTCACACATGGAAGCCAGAAGTCAATTTTGGATATTCCACAGGAGCCTTTCCTTTGGCTTTGGATGCAAAGAGTTTTTCCAAGACATAGGGCTCATCAGTTATGATAAGGGGTGTAGACTGACCTGTCTCTTTCTCCCAGTACTGGAATTATAATTGAGCCACACCAAGCTTTGTATATGGGGTTTGGGGATTGAACTCAGGTCCTCAGGGTCATGAGACAATCATTTTACTTACTGAGTCATTTCTCTATCCTTCCTCCTTTTCTGATGAATTGAGGAAACACGTATTCACAGGAGTAAAGCAATTTGTTCAAGTCTTTGTGTTGGTGAGTTTTCAAGGAATGACTTGAGCCCAGAAGCTCTGATCTCCAAGTTGACAACAGGTTTTTATCGTACTAGAACACACGTCCCTTTGTCCATTGTGCTGCAGATGAGTGACTGAGTTAGGAAACAAGAATGCTTGCTAAATGTCACTCAGGAGCTGTGGGAAGTGGAGGGAGTCTTGAGTGAATGTGTGAGGACAGAAGGAAGTTCTAAATGAATGTATAAGGACAGAAGGAAGATCTGAATGAGTATAAGCTGTAGACATGAATGTGACCATGTCAAGGACAAAGAGAAACATCAAAGGCTTCCTAGAGCCAGTCTTGGAAATAATGGTTCATGTGCACATATTGATTGTGTGTTCAGAAAATGTCAACCAGTGTTGTCCTCCTGGATTTTTACAGCCTGGGACTGCTTCTTGATAGAACTTTCAACTGTGATTAGCTAAATTTGACTTCTTGTTCAACTGTGTACAATAAGCCCATCTCCTTGGTTCAGATGCATAACATGCATGGTATGAGCTTCTAGGTTCCTGTTGTTACTGGGTCTTCAGGAGAGAAAGCAGTCTCTTTGATTCCAGTTTTCTATACATGAGTCTGTGCATCTGTTTGTTCTTTCTTCATTCCTAGTCATCACATAGGTCATTCCCTGAGCCATGAAAGCCAAGGGAAGGCCTTGTGAATAGGTATGTTAGAAATACAGCCTCAGGGAACCACACATCCAACCACAGGGAGCATAGATGGGCAGAGAGAGGAGCAGGCAAGCTGTGAATATCCTCCTATCATTTTCTCACTCAACCATTCTTTCCACAGAGGCATTCGTGAATGCACTCCTCTGCTCACAACTCCTGGAAGTTGGGTTTGTCAAGATAACCATCACATCCTTCTTTCAGATAATGAATAATAGGTTGTAAATATCTCAATCAGTTGTGTTTTGCCCTGGTAGAAGCAAAAAGCACACAGAGCTTTGTACAGACAGCAGAACAGAAGCAGGCATGGAGAGCAGGAGGCACTGAGAGTACTCTGACAGGTGGACTCCCTGGGTACATTATTTCTTTGATAGCTAGCGATATTTTTGAAGTAGCATTTTCTTCCAGATACACTTTCTTTCTTATAATATATTCCCTCTTTGCCTTTAGCTGACTTACTCTGGATGTGATTATAACCAGAGTTTCCAACCAAAACATGCTGACTTTATTGAGTTTTTCCCACTGGGTACTTGGTGCTGGTGCTTGTGCAATTAAACATGATACTTTAGGGGTGTGTGTGTGTGTGTGTGTGTATGTGTGTGTTTGTCCCCTAACATATGTGCTTCAAGTGAAATCTCTAAGGTAACAACCCAATTTCTTCTATATATAATTCTTTTCATTCTCTTTATTCTATCCCTAAATCCTAAGAAAGTGTCTGACATTGAATAATCTTACTTTCTGTTTGTTACTGAGTGAATGCCTGAGGTAGGTCCAGAAAAACAAAACCAGATAATTAACCATAACTCTTGGCCTTTATAATGACATCAGACTCTAGACCTTACCCTGATGAAATCTTTAAAAATTTTGAATATGGGATTATTTATACTGGAGCCTTTCTAATATATCATGAGAAACTTAGTTAATTTAATTTGGGTGAATTACAACAAAATTACAAATGTTATAAAAGGCATATTCTTATGATCTAAATGAAATTATATAAAAACAATAGAAGAAAGACCTTACCATTTTTATTGTAATGTCTACAGTGCTGGGTCTACAAGCTTATTTTACTCCAAATTTTGCTCAATCTTTATATTGAATGAAACCAGTTTATCCTTAGTAAAATTAAATACTTTAAAATCCAGTCATGTTCTTTAAGTTTGAGTCCATGTTTCTACTAAGATCACTGTCGGCTTCCAGAATGTCCATTATTTTATTTCATTTTGGGAAGAATCTGAGTAAAAATTGCTACCAAAAGCAGTGTGCTGGTAAATAGGAAGCCGGTTCTTAGTTAAGAAGTTCAGTAGTGTCTGGCCATTCCCATGGTGTAAATACTCTCGCCAAGGCTTACTTTCCAGATGTCAATGGAACCATACTGGATTTGTAGATGAAAGGGGCACAGTCAGCGTGGACTCCCCATTGCTGACCACATAGACTACATAGGACATCTTATTGCCCAGGTTAATATTGCTCACATGGCAAATCGTTTCAGAAATGTACCAGTAGTGCATGCATGTTTTAGCCTCCTCAGGAGCATTTTTTTTTTCCTCACAGTTCCTTAGCTCTGACACTGCAGTGTAAAATCGGCCATAGACAAACACCCAAGTGAATGATAGACACACGCTCCCTGGGAAATCCCTTATAAACATAGGTGGCAGACAGCTTCAGCCTTGGAGAGAGTTCGCTCACCCTGCATAAGACATGCAATTCATTCTAAACCGTAAGTGAGTTCAAAGCAAGGTAACTCCTTGGAATTTAGAAAACTTTTAAAAGACATTGTTAGACCCCAGAGGCAGGCTATGGGCAGCTGTGATTACCGTATAGTCTGTGGGCAGAAGTATGGGTTAAGGGGAGACCAAAGCCATTAAAAACGAAAGCCAATAAAATGTTTATTCAATTCTTTTTTTTTTTTTTATTAACTTGAGTATTTCTTATATACATTTCGAGTGTTATTCCCTTTCCCGGTTTCCGGACAAACATCCTCCTCCCCCCTCCCCTTCCTTATGGGTGTTCCCCTCCCAACCCTCCCCCCATTGCCGCCCTCCCCCCATAGTCTAGTTCACTGGGGGTTCAGTCCTAGCAGGACCCAGGGCTTCCCCTTCCACTGGTGCTCTTACTAGGATATTCATTGCTACCTATGGGGTCAGAGTCCAGGGTCAGTCCATGTATAGTCTTTAGGTAGTGGCTTAGTCCCTGGAAGCTCTGGTTGCTTGACATTGTTGTACTTTTGGGGTCTCGAGCACCTTCAAGCTCTTCCAGTTCTTTCTCTGATTCCTTCAACGGGGGACCTATTCTCAGTTCAGTGGTTTGCTGCTGGCATTCGCCTCTGTATTTGCTGTATTCTGGCTGTGTCTCTCAGGAGCGATCTACATCCGGCTCCTGTCGGTCTGCACTTCTTTGCTTCATCCATCTTGTCTAATTGGGTGGCTGTATATGTATGGGCCACATGTGGGGCAGGCTCTGAATGGGGGTTCCTTCAGTCTCCGTTTTAATCTTTGCCTCTCCCTTCCCTGCCAAGGGTATTCTTTTTCCTCATTTAAAGAAGGAGTGAAGCATTCACATTTTGATCATCCGTCTTGAGTTCCGTTTGTTCTAGGGATCTAGGGTAATTCAAGCATTTGGGCTAATAGCCACTTATCAATGAGTGCATACCATGTATGTCTTTCTGTGATTGGGTTAGCTCACTCAGGATGATATTTTCCAGTTCCAACCATTTGCCTACGAATTTCATAAACTCGTTGTTTTTGATAGCTGAGTAATATTCCATTGTGTAGATGTACCACATTTTCTGTATCCATTCCTCGGTTGAAGGGCATCTGGGTTCTTTCCAGTTTCTGGCTATTATAAATAAGGCTGCGATGAACATAGTGGAGCACGTGTCTCTTTTATATGTTGAGGCATCTTTTGGGTATATGCCCAAGAGAGGTATAGCTGGATCCTCAGGCAGTTCAATGTCCAATTTTCTGAGGAACCTCCAGACTGATTTCCAGAATGGTTTTACCAGTCTGCAATCCCACCAACAATGGAGGAGTGTTCCTCTTTCTCCACATCCTCGCCAGCATCTGCTGTCATCTGAGTTTTTGATCTTAGCCATTCTCACTGGTGTGAGGTGAAATCTCAGGGTTGTTTTGATTTGCATTTCCCTTATGACTAAAGATGTTGAACATTTCTTTAGGTGTTTCTCAGCCATTCAGCATTCCTCAGCTGTGAATTCTTTGTTTAGCTCTGAACCCTATTTTTAATAGGGTTATTTGTTTCCCTGTGGTCTAACTTCTTGAGTTCTTTGTATATTTTTATTCAATTCTATTGTTTAGGGAACTGAAGTGCATTTCTATCAATGCTATTGATTCTGTCACCCTAGAGGATGTGAGGATAATGTGGGAAACGGAAAGCCAGGGAATCCTCTAAGACTCTGGTTCCTATTGAAACCTTAGGAAGGCTTATTTGCACGATATTGATGAATCTATATTATAATACATATATACATATATATATATATTTTAGTGAAGGGGGCACAGGTCTCTCTATCTCTGGCTAATTCTTCCCCCACTTAGCAAAAAAATTCAGTTTAATCACTAAATGACTTCTTGTGCCTCCTGTGCATGGGAGCAAAGAAATGTAGAATCCTAAGCCTCTGCAGAACATTCTCTGAAATGAAGCACTTCCCCCAAAATAAAAGTTCAGAAAGAACTGATTATGGGACAGAGAACTAAGATTCCCTTCACCTTCACCTCATGCCTTCCTTAATAGACCAGCCTTCTTGCAATTTACTTAGCACACCTAAATGGAGACTAAAAGATGGAGCTCCGTATTATTTTTTTTCTTTCTTAACTCCAATGCCGTGCTTATTTACTAGGGATTTGATAACAGACAAAGGGATCAGGATGTGAAAGCTCTAATGTGCTTAAGGACTGTTAAAAAGCACTTAACATTCCTCCCTCATCATGTAAGCTCTGGATGAACCGCTCAGTCATTAATCCAAGGATGGTTGTCTGACTCTTCATCCTGCAATGCTAACTTATAGCAATAAAACATAGATGTCAACGAGATGGTTCAGCCTTCACCCCTTCTTCAGTACACAGGCTGAGCCTCAATAATCCCCCAAAAACCTTTTAGGGCACATCCTTTAGTGGATCATGATAGAATTTGAGATTCTTGGAACATCCCCTTATTGAAAACTTTCACTTTACTGATTTTTATCCTCTTAATCTCTGGAGCCTCTTAACTTCATCTGGAGGGAGCCTCCCCTTGCCTCCTAACACACTAACACACACACACACACACACACACACACACACACACACACACACACACACACCACCTAATGCAGAGGATACAGAAGGGAGCAGAAGGAAGGGCAGGGGTTGCTATGACATTGATATGGCAGTGTGAGATTAGGATTCAGGTTGTCATGAGAGTCATACTCGTCAGTTAGAAACATTTTTCTGCCATGTTCCCTTAGATCTTGAAAGGCATTTTACTTCAAAACTAACCTTGTAATCATCTCCTTGCTGAATTGTCAGTGACAGGATGCCTGTTTCTTGCTTGTGCCCTAACTGGGAAGTCAAGGAGTTGGTGGTCATAAATCCTGAGAATCAAGGTTTATTGAATAGAGAAAGGTATCCCTCTCCTCGAGGTGCAACCATTTTGGGCCATGAAGAAGTCTCAGAGAACTCTTAGGCATGTCCTAGGGAAAGGGGGTTGAGTCCTGGACTTCAACAAATGGATTTCTGCAAAATCTCCCAGGACTAGGTTTGGAAAGGGTATCAATATTCTGGCTTGTGAAAAGAGTCTTCTAAATAGCAAAGCAGGATTCAAGTGGGTCTCATTTTATTTCATAAATTACATCTGTTTAAAGCTGCATGTGAATCAGTCCCATTATGACAAGCTTACATCATTTAACCCATCCCTCCTTGGAGATGATCAACTCCATCTCGCTGAACCAAGGAGTTCGAGTTTTAACTCCCACCTTCACGACACTGGCTAATTCTTAAAAAGTTAAATTAGCATTCAGACTAAGAGTTTGTTAGGATAAAGAATATTCCTAGCTACATGCTCACTGTCATATAGTTTACATTTCTCCTGTGACAAAATAGAGGACATTAGGAAAATGAAACACAGAAAGTAAAGTGACTTTCTCAAAGGGCCCCCAGCTATTATCACCAGGAATGTTCTTTGTGTCCCACCGAGGGCTCTAGAAGGTTTCTCACAGAGTCTTATGTTTTTTAATTAAATTAATTCATGTATTTACTTTACAACCTAATATCAGCCCGTCCTCTCCTCCTAGTATCCTCACATAGGTTCTCCCTCGATTTCCATTAGAAGGGGACGCTCCCCCCGAGTGCCAACCCCCCCCCCCCATATCAAGTTGCTGCTAGGGACATCCTCTCACTGAGGCTGTGAGTGCGGGATCCACAGACAGGCAGACAGGTGACAGGCTCAAGGACAATGCCCACTTCAGTTGTTTGGGGGACTCACATGAAGACCAAACTGTTTATCTGCTACATATGTGAAGACAGCTTGGATCCAGCTCCTGCTTACCCTTTGGTTGGTGATTCAGTTTCTAGGAGCTCCCAAAGTTCCGGGTTAGTTGACTCTGTCTTCCTGTGGAGTCCTCGTCTTCTTCAGCTCCCTCAATCTTTATCCCAACTCTTCTATAAGACTCCTAGAGTTCTGTCTATTGTTTGGGTATGTGTCTCTGCAACTCTTTCCATTGGCTGTTGGGTGGAGCCTTCCAGAAGATAGCTATGTTAGGTTCCTTTATGGAAGCATAACAGAGCATCATTAACAGTGTCAGGTATTGGTTCTTGTCCATGGGCTGGGTCACAATTTGGTGCAGTCAATGGTTGGCCATTTCCTCAGACTCTGCTCTATCTTTGTCCCTGCACATCTTGCAGGCAAGATACATTTTGTTCGAAGGCTTTGTGGATAGGTTGCTGTTCTTGTCCTTCCATTGGGAGTCCTGCTTGGTTAGAGGAAGTAGCCACTTCAGGGTCCATGCCCCGCCCCCCACTAGGAATCTCAGCTAGAGTTGCCCCTTAGGTCTCCCCATCCTAGGTCTCTGGCATGTCCTAGAATCTACTCCCAACCTCCAGCTTATCAATCTCCTTTTTCTCTTACCTACTCTCCCTACATATGATTTCCCCCCTGCCCCACTCCCCTCCCCATCACTGCTTTCACCTAGTTCCCTCTTTCCATCCACCTCTAATATCTACTTTGTTTTCCCTTCTGAGAAAGACTCAGTTGTCCTTCCTTGTGCTCTCCTTGTTATTTGGATTCTTTGGGTCTATAGTATAATTCTTTGACTGACTATAGTATAATTATCCTGTACTTAAAGGCTAATATCCACTTAAAAGTGAGTACATGCATACATGTCCTTTGGGGTCTGAATTACCTCACTCAAGATAATATCTTCTAGTTCTATCTATTTTCTTCCAAATTTCCTGATGTCCTTGTTTTTAATGGCTGAGTAGTAGTCCATTGCATAGTATAGCACATTTTCTATATCCATTATTTAGTTGAGAGACATCTGACATCTAGGTTATTTCCAGTTTCTGACTATTACAAATAAAGCTACTATGAGCATAGCTGAGGAAGTGTCATTGTGGGATGGTGGGGTATCTCTTGGGTATATATGCCCAGGAGTGGTATAACTGGGTCTTGAGGTAGAACTATGCTCAATCTTCTGAGAAATTAGCAAATCTGCAACAAATGGTGCTGGTCTAACTGGATGTCTGCATGTAGAAGAATTCAAATAGATTTATTATCCTGCACAAAGCTCAAGTACCAATGTATCAAAGACCTCAACATAAAACTAGATACACTTCATCTACTAGAAGAGAAAATGGGGAATAGCTTTAAACCTGTCAATATAGGAGACAACTTCCTGAATAGAACATACAAATGGCTCAGGTGCTAAGGTCAAGAATTAATAAATGGGACCTCATAAAACTGATAAGTTTTGTAAGTCAAAGGACACCATCATTAGCACAAAACCAACAGCCCACAGATTGGGAAAAGATCTTCCCTAAGCCTGCATCTAGCAAGAGATGCTCTACCATCCCACAAGGATACTTGCTAATATCCAAAATATATAAAGAGCTCAAGAAGTTAGATACCAACAATCCCAATAACCCAATTAAAAATGGGACACAGAGAAAAACAGAGAATTCTCAGCAGAGGAATATCAAATGGCCAAGAAGCAAT